>NC_030825.1:56326143-56654811 GCF_001704415.2 Capra hircus | reverse complement strand
CTCGCCTCAGGCCTCCCTCACTTTATTGAGAGCCGCCACGCGCTGGGCCAGCTGGGCCTCAATTTCTGGCAAGGTCTCTGCCTTCTGCAGGGTCTGCTGCAGCTTCTGCTTGGCGTCGTCCAGCCATTCGGCCAGCTGACGGCTCTTCTCTTCACTCTGGGGGACACAGACAAGGGAAAGGGAGGAGCTTGGTCATATGGGCCACAGCCTCGCCCCTACCGCCCCTCCGTGGCCGAGCCCCCACCTGTCGGTACAGTGACTCCTTGCTGGCCAACTCGTTTTCCAACTTGTCGTTGGCGTCGTGCAGAGAGGTGGCCTCGCGCTGGGCACTCAAGTAGCGCTTCTCTAGCGTTGTGATCCGTTCCTCCATATCCTCCCGCTGTGCCAGCGCCTGCAGAGGGGACAAAGGACCGCGTGGACTACAGCTCCCAGAAGGTCCTGTGGGTAGCCTAGGCTTAGAACCTCAATTCAGGCACCCCAGGGTACACTGGGAAATGAAGTCCCTTGCCATCTGGGCGTCAGAAAGATGGAACCACAACTGCCAAGAGCTCCTGAGAATAGCCAACATTACGTTGCCTGCCCTCTGCCACCTGACAGATAAAATGGCGGTACAGCACCTCCTATAAACTTTTGGGACAGTACTGGCTTATCATACGGATGACCTAAAGCCCAGGGGATGGAAAGTCTCCACTCTTCTTGGCCCACTCAAAAGCCCAAGTCTTACATTTTTCAGCAACTTCTGGCACAACTCAGATTTAGAATCACAGAGCAAATGCCCTAGGGTTTCACAGAAAACAAAGGTCCCTTCCATCTGGGAGGCAACATCTCCCAAGACCTCCCAGGGTAGCACAGGTTTATAAAACCAGAGAAGGTGTTCCAGGGTCTCGTGGGGGAATGGACTTCTGCCTGGAAGCTGGTGTGGTGAGAGCACACTTCCTAATAAGCTCTCGGTCCATCCACACTTCAAACCCGAGGTAAAAGCCCCAGTGGATGATGAAAGCAAAAGTGCTCTCTCTTCTTTCTCATTCAGTGCTTTAAAGAATCCATGCCCTACATTTCTCAGCAGTCCCTGCAGCGTGGGAGTTGAGATCAAGGAGCTTCAGCCAGGATGGGGTGAAATACAGCCAATGGAGTTCAACCAAGAGGTGGGAAAGAATTTCCCAATGGTAACATAAAAACTACGACCAGATACTGGGTGACTACCATGTATGTGCCATGTACCAACTCTCTGACAAGGGCCATAAATCCTATTTTACAGGTGAGGAAACAGGCTCAGAGAGAAGAATCCGCACACCCTGTGGACTGAATCCAGGTTCATGAGTTCTGTAACTATGGGAAGAGGGGAATAGGGAGGTTTGGGGGGAGGGACAGAGGGCAGCCCAGCAGGGGCTCCGGCCTCACCTCCTTGAGGTCGCGCTGGAGCTTGGCGTTAGCTTCCTCGGCCTTACCCAGCTCGCGGTGGGCGGTGCCCAGCTCCTCCTCCAGCTGGCTCATCTGGCGGCACAACACCGCCAAGCGCTCCCGCAGCTGGCACACCTCCGCCCGCTGCCGCTCCAGGGCCTCCTCCAGCTCCGCCGTGCGCCGGTTCGAATCCCCACCAGGACCCAGGCCATTGGCAAGAGTCTGGAATGGGGACAGTGAGGAAGGAAAGAACAGAACTCAGATTGGGTAACAGAGATAGAATGCAAAGAGAAAGCTGATGGGGGTGAGGGGGAATGAAAGATCAGTTAAGGGCCATGGAGATCACAAATTTAGCTAGCTGACCTGAATCAGAGGTCAAAGGTCAGCAAGAGTCTGAGGGATTCAGATGGCCTAGAGTCTGTGAGAATCATACCAAACATTAAAGGGACCATCACAAAGTCACGGGGCTGAGCAGGACCACAAGCATGGGGGCCAGTGAAGAGCAAAGGAGAGGGAAAGACGTCCACCTCTTACCTGCCCATCCCCATCCTTGCCGGGCTCCTCTAGCCCCGACCGGCGCCTAGACAGCTGCTCTCGAAGGCTCAGAGTCTGGCAACAGGAAAGGGAGATCAGGGTGAAGGGGGTCCTAGAATCCCCGTTTTACTTCCCACTGGCTCTGGTCCTGCTGGGGCTACCCTTATTCCATAGTCTACCCTTCGGCCCTGTGTCCTCGTATCTCTCCTTAGCCACCCACCAGAGAGGAAGCCACCCTTAATCTTAACCTTAGCCTCCTTGTGCCCAGACTTACCCCACGCAACCATTTCCTCCGAAGTCAGTTCTTTCCCTTAGCCGCCCCCAGTCCTGGTTCTCACCCTAGTCTCACTGTCACAGAGCAGGAATCTACTCCCCTTAGTCCTGCCCAGTGAATTTCACCTTAGGAACCTGGTTCTCCACAGTCCAACCCTATTGGTCCTGTGCCCTAGTCCTGTCCCCAGTAGATTCTAGGACCCGCCCAATCAGCTCCACCCCATTGGTAGTTCATTAGTCCCGCCTCCTTCTTGGCTACACCCCCACCTCCTGATTGCTCAGCTCCAGTTCCTCCTCTAGCACAGCCACCCGCTCCAGCGCCATTCGCAGCCGCTCTCGGACCTGAGGATGGGGGCAAGACCCAGTGAGATGGAGATCAGACCTGAGCAAGGACAGCTGATGCAGAACACCTTGGAATGGACCCGATAGGATGACATTATCATTCCTCTATTTATAATAGGTGTGCAGCCTCAAGCAGCTAGCAGGGCAGCCTCGCCCACTGGTATACCCCTATCTTATTACTTTTTTCTATTATCAGGTCTCAGTCTGCAGTAGTCTGTCTCAATCAGTTTCAAGACAGTCATCATTCTTCCCACTTGGGCTATTTCCAACCAATCACAGCCAGAATTTCTGCCATTCAAGACAGCCCAGCCGACCACGGGTTTCTGTTCTATATGCAGTCTCTTATTCTCATACCTTCTCATCCAGGGCCTTGTGATGCTCGAAGAGGGATTTTAGAGCCTTGAGTACTTCCACCTCGGAAGAGACCCCGCCCGGAGACTGGGCCTGGCGCTTTACCACGGTCATGCGCAGTGACCTCTCGTGCCTGGACACCAGGCATTCCAGGTGTTCTAGGAGAAGCTACAGGGATAGAGCACCGGGCCAAGGAAGAGTGTCAAGGGCAGAGAGGCAGAGTGCAGGAGGAGGATTCAGACAGGTGCAGACACAGGGAAGAAGTGGAACCGAGTAAAGAGGTGTGGAGAGACAGGTCCGGAGAAGAGAGGGATAACGGGTCGGTGGTGGGGCGGTCAGGAAGAAGTGGTACAGAAAATGAGAACGGTTATGGAGATAGGGGAGGAGACATGAAGGAAGGAGGGGACCAGAGGAGACCGCCCAAGTTGTGGAAGCAGGAAGAAGAAAGGAAGGCAAGAGAAGGTATAAAAAGATGGGTCAGGCTGCAACACCCAAGGCCCCGCCTATCCCGCTTAAGTCCCGCCCCCAAGACGCCTCACCCGTGTATTGTTCCGCTCCGCCTTCAGCTCCGCAATTTCTTCCTCCCGTTCCAGTAGCTGCTCCCGACACAAGTTCAGCTCCTTCGTCAGAGCCGCAAACTCCTGTCCAGTGGTGAGCAGAATTGTACAACCAGATCAATCCTTTTCCCATCTCCCTCATTCCAAAAGACTGGTAAGTTAGTAAGTCCCTCCCATCTCAGCCAAGTCCCTCCCCTTCAAGCGACCTAGGCCCCGCCCATCACAGGCAAGCCCCTCCTCCTTCCAAGAGTCAGGTCCCGCCCCTTCCGGCCGCCCTGCCCCTTGCCATCGCGAGCAGAGGCCCCGCCTCCCTCAGGCCCCGCCCTGGCCCCGCCCAGACCTGGGGCAGCGCGATGCTGAGCTGGCGCTGCAAAGAGTCCTTCTCGTGGCCCAGTTCGCGCAGCCGCAACTGCGCCGTAGCAAGCCCGTCCTGCGCTTCGCGCAGCGTCTCCAGCAGGCGCTCGCGCTCGGTGAGCATCGTGACCATGAGGCGCTCCAGCTCGCCGCCAGCCTCGTCCGGGCCCAGCGCCGAGCCCCGCCGGCCATCCTCGCTGATGGTGGGCATCACCTCGCACATCATGGCGGCGGTGCTGGCCTGCGTGTACCGGGAGGGGGGCAGGGAACCGAGAGCGGCTTCGTCAAAGCGCAGGCAACGAAACTGAGGCACGGTCACTGGGATACTACATAGTGAGAACTGAGGCTAGACAACCCAAGCAACTGCACAGCAGAAACGGAAGCCCATCCATTCCGATCATGGTGCAAGATAAACGGAAACCCAATGCTCTCAGGAAACCAGACCTGGGTGAGAGCACTTGGAGAAACTGAGGTCAGACTTCATCTGACAACGGGGAGCAAACCTAGACTCAGCTTATTGGGAGAAACCAAAGCCGAGGGACCCACTCCCTGAGAGAAAGCGGAACGCTTGGAAGCCCCTCCCCTCCCACCCAAGGGCTTCCCAGGTGGCTCAGTGGTAAAGAATCCACCTGCCAATGCAGGAGACACAGGTTCGATCCCTGGGTGGAGAAGATCCCCTAAAGAAGGGAATGGCAACCCACTCCAGTATTCTTGCCTGGGAAATCCATTGGGTCCCAAAGAGTCGGACATGACTGGATGCATGCACATTCCCCTCCAGTCCAAATCCCGCCCCTGCAAGGGACTCAGGCCCCGCCCATCTCTGGCACTGTGGGAAAATCAGTCTACCTATTCTGGCCCTGCTGAGAATTCCCTTCAACCTCACTGAATGAATGAGAAAACTCAGGCCCAGGAGAGGGAGACTATGTCTTCAGGAGGTCACTGGTAGGTAGTCACCTGTATAATGTCACAAGGATGGTCCTGAACTGCTATTCAGCCCAATTTCTGCCTCCTTCAACTAACCAGATATCTAGATATCTAGTTACAGGAGAATCTAAAGACTCTCTCCAGGCAGAGGGAAAAAAAAGATGGCATGGACCATGCTAGCCATTTCACACTACACGGGAATCCTAGATCCAGCTACTTCTCCCCTCAGGTCATGGGAATCTAGGTTCCCCTGTCCCTTCTGTCTCCCAGAGAGAGGAGTCTGAGCCTCCATCCTTCTCCTCCCCAGGCCCAGAAGTCCGAGACCAGATCCCTCTCCTTCCAGGGCACAAGAGTCTGAGCTCTCAGTCTCCAACCGTATACCCAGAAATCTCAGCCTTCAGATTTCTCTTCCCTCAGAATTCAGGCCCCCAGGACCCAGGAGTCTGGGTGCATGAGCCGTGGGCGGGGATGAAGGGAGCTCTCCGAGACACTCCCCCTGCTCACATCAGGTCAGACGGGTCTGGCTGGCCCAGCAGAAAGCAGCAGGGACTTTCACTCTGTTCTCTCCTTTCTTTCTCTCCCTTCAGGCAGAGGAATAACCGGTTCTCAGAGTGGATAATTCCCAGCCCCACCCAATATTTGGACTATATCTACAGCCTGGGACTGGAACCTTGGACTCCAGGGAAGAGAGGTAGGGACTGAGAGCCCCAGGACCTGGGAGGGGAGGCAACTAGATGCCTGTACCCTTGGGTCTTTGAAGAGGTATATCTGGGAATCTAGACGTCTGAGTCCCAACATGGAGAGGTCAGATTCAAGAAAATGTTTATAAGAGAGCAAGCCAGCCGTAAGTAAAAAAAAAAAAAAAAAATCAGCATGGTATCTAAAACTCAGAACCTACTCATGAGATGCAGCTAGGGATGTTTTCAGGAGGCTGCTCTAGAACTTCAGATTCCCTGAGAAGGAAACAAAACTCAACAAGGCTAACTGTAGACTCTAGACCCAGTACAGCATGCAGAAAGGATATATGCTTCCACATTTACAGTGTGCTTGGGGTAAGAGCGTCACATGGGGCCAAATAGAGGGGCATATTCTGGAACCCAGGTCTAGAACCGTGAACCAGCCAAGAGCAATCCATAACTCAAAAGAGTGTCTGGTTCACTCCCAGAACCCCAAACATAGAAGGGAGGGTGATGATATCTGAGGACAGACCTAATGCAATGCTTAACAAACCTAAGTCAGAAGCCAAACAAGAACTCAGAACCTACCAGGGACGAAAATATAACACAGAATATAACAGAGGTCATAGTCTTGGTTTCTTCACATGTCTAGATAATGTTAGAACTCAGAGGGCAGAATATTTGCTCTAGAATTCAGAACATGCCCTGGAGCAAAGGAAAAAAGCCTAGAAAATAGCAAGGAGTTTGCCTGGAACTTAGAATTGCCTGGGGGAGAATGCTGAAGGAGGCATTCTGGCAATTGAGAATTTACTGGCATAAGGACTGAGCTGGCAAAGGAGGTGGGGGTGGGGGTGGTGTGTTCTAGAAATGAGGACATTTCTAGGCTGAAGACTCCAGAACAAGAGAGGGCCTAGAGCATGTTTCGAATGCTGAAGTGGCAGATGGAAGAAGCCCACAGTCCACCAGGGGACAAGTTCTGAGCCAAGGTCACACTGGGGGAAAAGATAGACAGAGAAGGTGGGGATGGATGGGCTTAGAATACAGAACCTGAAGAAGGAAGGCGCAGTGTAATCCTGGGGACTTCAGACTGTAGAACTGGATGGTATATAAAATAGGGAGTTTCAGAGACTTCCCTGGTGGTCCAGTGGTCAAGACTCTGCCCTGTCACTGCAGGGGGTGTAGGTTCGATCCCTGGTTGGGGACCTAAGATCCCACATACCTCACAGCAAAGCCCAAAAATAAATAAAATGAAATACGGAAACATATTCTAGAACTGATAACGCAGTTTGGAGAAAAGCTACAGCCCATAAATGGAACACACAAACACATTCTAGCACTGAGAATGCCCCTGGGAAAAGAACAGAATCTAGAACATTGCCAAGGATGTGGCTAGAACCTAGAACACACCCAAAATGAAATTTTAAAAGAAAATAAGCAAAGACTGGCTTCTTAAAAATTGGAATATGTCAGGAATTACTTGGCGGTCCAGGGGTTAGGACTAGGCACTTTCACTGCTGGGGCCTGGGTTGGATCCCTGGTCAGGGAACTAAGATCTGTGGGGGAGAAAGTGGTGGGGGGAGGAAGGAACATATCTAAGGGGAGGAAAGTGGGCTTGGCAGCTTGGCTTGGGAGCACTAATCAGAAATTTGAATTTACCTGGGAAACATCATGACTCGAATTTAGCATCTAACCTGGAATTTAGAACATACCTTGGGTGAAAAAGGAATAGAGATGTTCACTGAGAATATTCTAGGATTTAGAAAGAATTCCACGAAGCACTGCCCGTGTGCCTGTTTAGTTGGAAATATGGAAGGCAGTTCTAGATCACGGAATGAACCTAGGTCACAGAGCACATCTGGAGAAAGGGATGTATGCTCGGTTTATCAATCTGAGAATGTACTTGAAGGATGGGGCATCACGATATGAAAAAATCATGATGGGGTGCTGGAAGCATCTCAAGAACCTGGGTCTCAGGGGAAAATATTGGAAACCCCAGGAAGCCCAAAATCTGAGCTGCTATGGGGATGAGGCAGGGGTTTTTCCAGGCCACCAGATTGATGGGCGATAGTGAGGCTGTAGGGACTTGGGTCCCTAAGAGTAACAGCTGAGCAGCTAGATACTTTGGAGGTCAGAGTTGAGGAACTGGACTCCTGAATCTTTGTGGAGGCAAAAGACAGGAGATGGAAGTTTGGAGCCTGAGTCCTTGTTGGAAGGGAGGGCAGGGGTAGATGGCTTTGATGAGCAGTACAGAAGGTGGGGTCTGAATTCCTGGGTCGCTGAGGGGAGACAGGATCAGGGACAGGGCATTTAGGTCTTCAAGGGGGAGGACGAGCAGAAGCCAGCGAATTGCATTAAGAATTGCATTCTGAGCCCCTGAAAGGGAGGAATCATGGCGCCTGAATCCCTAAGGGGGCAGATGCTGGGGTGCCAGGAGGCTGGGTATATTTATTGCAGGGGAACAGGGCTTTGAACTGGGTCTCTAAAGGGGCAAAGGCTGGGAAACTGGATTCCTTCCTGGAGTGGTGAAGGCTACCAGCTGGGGCCTCTAGCCAGAGGAAGTGAGGACTGACAAGGCTTCCAGACCCGGATAGGATCTGGATCCCCGGATTCCAAGATCCCTAAGGTGGACCAGGCAAGAACATTCAGAAGCCACGACTCCTCAAGTAGCAGCTGGGGTCACCGCAACTGGGGTGCTGAGGATGGGGCTGAGAGCCTGGCCAGAGGAATCCTGAGGCCCTGGCGCCCAGGTCGGGGAGGGCCTGGGTATTCCCGGGTCAAAGGCGCGGCGAGGGGGATCCCCGCGCCGCAGGCGCCCCCTCCCCGGCGGCGGCAGCGGGAGGTGGGGGAGACAAGGCTGCCGAGAATGGTGACCATGGACAGCTCCAGAGCGGGCCTGTGTCCAGGGCGGCCGCTGAGCCGGCCTGGACCGAGGGACTCGGCCGTCTGTACAAGCCGGAGGACCGGAGATGGGCTGACTGGGTCCCCGAATGGGGGACTATGCCGACGCGACCGAGGGAGGGGGGGCCGGCGGCTCTACCTGGGGGAGTCTGACACAGCCTTGGTCGGTGTCGATCTCCCAGGACTGGGCCGAGGAGGAGGATCTTGGTCCAGAGGGGGTTCCCGGGGCTGACCTGGGAAATTAAGCCTCCCGGGCCCTGGAGGAGGCGCAAGGCGGCAGTACGCCTGGGATCCTGGGGTTCGGTTGGTGACTCTGAGAGCCGGGAGGGACACGCCTGAGTCTCTGGGGTCGGGCTGTGAAATCTGGGCTGTGAGGTCCTCGGAGAAGGAAAAGAGAATCCAGGTTCTCGGGGAGGCGGGGGAAGCTCGGCGAGGGGTCCCCCGGGTGGGCGCTGCCAGGCGGGCCGGGCTGGGCTCTTACCTACCTGGTCCGCGGCGGCTGCGGGCGGAGCTGGGCTGCAGGAGGGACGTGGGGGTGGGGTGGGGGGACCGGGCGGGGCCCCTGGCGGCGGCCGGGGCCCGGATCTGTAGCTCTGGAGCTCAGTCTCCGCGGCTCGCGCGGGCTCCGCGTCTCTTGCTCCGGCTTGGGCGCTGGGGTCCCCCTCCCCTTCACCGTCTAACAGCCCTTTACCCCCTAAAATAGCCCCCTGCCCCTGTCACCGTTCAGCCTCCCCCCGCGAGGCCGCAGCCACCAGATCTAGGGGTGCTCACCAGCGCCCCCCAAATCCCACCTTCCCCCGCCAAAAAATTCCTCCTCCCTCCTCCCCCCCGCAACCAGCGCTGGGGCGGTCGTGGCCCCTTTAACAGGAGACAGACAGACGGCGCCGAGTGGCCAATGGGAGGCGGTGTCGGCGCCGGCCGGCGGTTAGGCCCCGCCCCCACACTGCCTGGGAGGGGTCGCGCGGGCGGAGAGCGGGAGGCGGGGCTAAGGCGGGTCGGCCAATAGGCACGCGGCATGAGGCGGCTGGGGCGGGAGGCGGAGCCCGGCATGGGGATGATGTCACCTGGAGCGAGTGGCGCGCGGCGTGGAACGCCAGTCGCGACCCCGGATTCCGGAGGTGGCGCGCGCCTGCCCTCGCGCCGCACGGGACAGGAGGGTTGGGCGGGCGGCGAGGTGGGAGTAAAAGATGGCTTTTAAGATGGGGGCGGCTCCCGGAGACACGCGCTCGGGTTATAAGGTGGGGTGAATGCCTGGTCGGCGAGTGCACCTTACTCTGCACCCCATGAGCCCGCCTCGGAAACTGCACGTGGCACCCCCACCTCTCGCGCAGACTATTGCGCGGCCGGCAGGGCTCCCCCGGCGGACTAGGCTAATGGTTCGCTCCGCCCCGCCCACACAGAGGCCGCCCACTGACTCTGGCGCGTTTCAGGACTCCTCTGTCAGACCAGCTATAGAGAAAGGGGACTTGGCTTCCGCCCTCAGAATCTCGGAAGGGTAGGGGGGAGTTGTCTTCAGCTCTGATCCCGCGCTCAGACCCAGATCGGGTCCCAGCCTCCATCCTGGACTTATCGTTGGGAAACCGGCCAGCCTCTGTCTTCGGACCTGGCGAAAAGTATCAAGCTCCGCTCTCAGACCCTGAAAAGGGTCTGGTCTCGACCTCAGCTTCTCTCCCTCCCACATCTCCAGACACTCCAACCCCTGGATGCAGGACAGACACAGACACTCAAGGAGGGTCAAAGATCTTTAAATAAGGAGTTGGTGACAATAAATACTGTACAGGGGAGGGGGTGAGGGTCCAGATCTGTGGTTTCAGCCTCGAGACTCCAAGGACCTAAAAGGAGGGTGAAGAGAGGGGAGCCAAGCTCAGCGGAGAAGACAGTGGTAGGCATGGGAGAGAGAGCCAGGATTGGGGTTCCAGAGCCAAGAGCCCAGGGAAGTGGGTTGGGGGATTCCAGAGAGAGCAGGTTCCCCATCTTGGGGTGGAAGTAAGCTAAGTAGGAGCCCCCAAGGTAGTCAGAATGGTTTGGGGTGAGAGTCGGGGTCAAGGGTCAGAATCCCAGAGAAAGGAGCCAGGGCTAGGGGTGGCAATCAGTGTCTCAGAAATTACCGGCCTGGTCTGGGAGTCTGGGGATGAGGGAGGCAGAGGAGCCCCAGGGGTGTGGTGGCAAAGGGCTCACGAGTAGCTCTGATGTTGCTGGCGCCGCCGGGCGGAGCGCATCTTCTCAAAGCGGGCTTCCATCTCCTCCAGCACTCGAGGTGTGTAGCGTACCACCAGCTTCACTGAGCCCTGGGCAGCCTTCAGAAGCTCCACTGCCTTCTCATGCTGCTCACCCTCAACGCTCTGCAGGGACCGTTCAGACAGTTCATCTTTATCCCCTTCCCCTCTGGCAAAGCCTGATGACCCCCAATCCATCCCTCCTGCCCTGTTTTTTGTCCCCACCACCTGGTCCCAGCTCAGACCTCATCCTCGGTGTTCCAGCCCCCAGTCTCTTATTCCCCAGAGTCCCAAGGGGGGGGTCTTTATATACCTCCAGGTTGAGCAGCCTTCCATTGCTCACAGTCCTCCCAGGCTGACCCCAACCACCTATCTAGCTCTGCCTCCTTCTACTCTAACCATAGTGGTTTTAATTATCTGCATGCCCTAGTCCATCAGAACCAAGCCCTTTCTCTTCAGCTCACAGGAATGCAGAGCCACAGTCCCTGCCTACAGTACCTTCAACCTAACACTCTTCTCCACCAACTCCTACTCATCCTTCAAAACCCAACTCAAGGAGACTTCCCTGGTGGCCCAGTGGCTAAGACTCTGTGCTCCCAATGGAGCACAGAGTTCACTCCCGGGTCAGAGAACTAGATCCCACATGCTGCAACCAAGACCTAGAGCAGCCAAAAACAAAAAACAAACTCAAATGTTCCTTAATCTCCAAAAACTTCCCTCATCTACACTGGTCTGGTGCCACATCTGGGCTCTCACAGTGCTCTGTGCTTCCTCATTATCTCCCTGGTTTAGGATTATTTCAGCCAGGGTCTATCTCCCTCACCAGAGAGGGTATCCTTGGAGGTAGCAGCAGAGGCCAGTTACTCTCAGCGTGTGTGCATGCTAAGTTGCTTCAGTCGTGTCCAACTCTGCAACCCTATGGACTGTAGCCCGCCAGGCTCCTCTGTCCATGGGATTCTTCAGGCAAGAATACTGGAGTTTGTTTCCATTTCCTTCTCCAGGGGATCTTCCTGACCCAAGGATCAAACCCAAGTCTCCTGCATTGGCAGGCAGATTCTTTACCACTGAGCCACCTGGGAAGCCCCCTAGTTACTCTCAGGGTCTGCAGCAAAGCCCAGAACAGGGTGAGACACAGAGGCAGTGTTCAGTGTGTTGAGTGAATATGAAAAACAGGGACTCTGCTACCTTGGGCCGACTATGACCCCTAGCCCTGCCTCAGCCCCCAACTCACCACACCATTCACTGACAGCAGCTGGTCCCCACGCTTCAGGCCTCCGTGGCGGTCAGCCACACCCCCAGGGATGACACGGGAGATGTAGATAGGCGAATTCTGCTCCTTGCCCCCCATGATGTTGAAGCCAAGGCCCTCGTCCGTCTTGGGCAGTTCCACTACCCTGGGATGTGCGTGGCCCTCACTGGCTGTGAAGGCGGCCACCGTGGCCTGGGAAAGAGAAAGCCTTGGGAGGTGAGGACCCCCCACAATGGGCATACGCATTCAGGTAGAGGCTAGGCCCCCGCCCAGGAGAGGGATTCGGCCAGGGAGCTCTTCTCAAGAATGGGGCACCTGCCACACAAGTCAACACAAGATCACTCTGTAGTGACAGGATGTCCATTTTCGTCACTTTGGACACTTCAGACTGTCAAAGAGAAAGCCTCCATTTGCTGTGTGTGTCTTCAATCTCACTTTTTTGCCAAGCTCACTTTTTTACAGAGAGAAACAAAGGCCTGAGAGAATCTCCAGCCTCGAGCAAGCAAACAGCATCTAACCGTGATTTAGTAAGATTTCAGTGTTTAACCCAACTTCATTGTTTTCATCGTGTAAAGGTTTAAACTTATCTTCTGGTCAGGCATTTCATACTAGTTTCTAATTGTACTTGCTAATTGCCTGGAGAATTCCATGCACAGAGGAGCCCGGTGGGTCACAAAGAGTCGAACAGGACTCAGTGACTAAAACTTTCACTTTTCACTTTCAAAGATACCTTTATATGACATTGAAGCTACAAATGTGAGATTATTCAAAATATATTATAAATACTAGTAGAGGTGATAGATAGATATGGCAAAAATCATGAAGGAGGAAACAGAAATGACTGGCTTTAGGAAGACGCTGAGCTGGACCATGCGATTCAGTGGATACCATGAGCCATGGGGTGGGGGGCGCCTACCTTGGCCGTGGCGTGGGCCCGGATCTCAGCACTGCCGGTGATGTCCAGCGTGTCGTAGAGCTGCTCATACACCTGGTGAGGACGCAGCCCTGCCTCAGGGAGCCGCCAGCCCAGCTCCTCAACACAGGCGTCCAGGCCCGCAGACCCTCCCACCCAAGGGTCCGCTCCGCCCCCGCAACTCCGAAGCCGCGGAAACTACAACTCCCGAAGAACCCCTGGGCTGAAGCGCGGGCACCACCCCCCAACCCCCAGGAGCGCCGCCCCGGTCGCTGCCGGGAGGCGTAGTCCCTCGGCTCGGGGCGACCAGGAGGAGAACTACGGCCGCCCGCCCCGTGCCCCGGCGCTCTCACCTCCCGGATGGCAGAGCAGAAGCGGCTCTGCAGGACTCGCTGGAGGGCCTGCAGCTTCTGCGGGGGCAGCTCCCCGCTGCGCTGGAGCCGCTCGAGGAGCTCCACTGCCCGGGACACTTCTGCGGGGCGGGGGCGGGGCGCACAGACACACACAGTCAGAGACGCGAAGACGCAGAGAACCCGGAGAGACTGCGGCCAGAGACCAAGTCAGGGCGAACGCAGACCCGGGAAAGAACAGCCGCGTCCCGGCCGGACACCCGCAGAGTCGCCGCGGGTGGCAGAGGAGAGACTGCGGCCAGCCGGGCGCCCTGCGTGCCCGGGATCCCCACAGACACCCACGCAGAGGTGTGCGTGCAGCGGGCGCCCCCTCCCCGGCCAGCTCGCCCACGGACCCTCCCACACCCCCGACGGCCGGACTCTCGGCGCCCCGCCCCGCCCACCCCGCCGGGCCCGCCCACCCGCCGGGGTCTTGCCCGGGGAGGGGCGGGAGACTGGGATGCAGACCCGGGGCCGGGTGGGCAGGGCCGCGGGGCGCGCTTACCCCGCTCCAGCCCCAGCGGCTCCACCAGCGCAGCCATGTCCGCGCCGCCTCTGCGAGGAACCCGCCTGCCGGTCGCCGGCGAGGAGGGCGGGGCTGCTCGAGGCCACGCCCCGGCGACGAGCGCCCCCTGCGGAAGCGGGGCCCGGCGAGCGCGAGCCTGCCCACCCGTCTCGGGTAGTGTCTCGCTGCCCTGCCCTCAGACCCCATCCGGGTGTTGGGTTAGTGACCCCTCCTATTGCAGCTTCTGTCTGCACCACCTTCCATCTCATCTGTCTGTCCTGCCCGCCTCACCTGTCTGTCTCCTTTCTATCCGTTTTTTCCACATTCATTGTGGAAAGATTGAAGGCAGGAGGAGAGGGGACGACAGAGGATGAGATGGTTGGACGGCATCATAGACTCAATGGACATGAGTTTGAGTGAACTCCGGGAGTTGGTGATGGACAGGGAGGCCTGGCGTGCTGCGGTCCATGGGGTCGCACAGAGTCAAACACGAACTGAGCAACTGAACTGAACCATGTCACACACTGGGCCCAAGATCATGGATACAATGGTGAGCAGGGCAACTAAGCCCACTGCCCTCCTAGAGCTTATTCTATGACGCGGGTGGTGGTGGAGACGACTAGACAGATATGAGAGTAGGAAGGTGACGATCTAGGAGAGACACTGGTGGAAAGTCCTTGGAGGTAAGATCTTCATGAGGTGCGGCGTGGGTCACTTTCCAGGCAGAAAGAGCCCCCATGGCAGGATAGCGGAGTAAGGACTGGAGTGGTTTGTGAGGAAGGCGGAAAGGTTGACAGTATATAACTGATGCACCGCCTTGTGTGTTGGCTTATTCATGTTGAGGATTTTGGACTTCATGGTAACTCCCGAGGGTAAAATGCAATAGTCACATGTGTATGTTAAGATCACCGTGGACACTGTGTGGAGACTGGATTGGATGGGAGCAAAACTGGGATCAGGGGTACAGATCAGGAGGTCATCCTTGTAATCCTGTGATGAGCAGAGGCGTGGAGGGTATGTGGACAGATTTGGAGATGTTTGGATGTGTCTTAATTGTATATGAGACCTGAGAGGTGGAGGAGAAGGGGCTATTAAGGTGCGTGTGGGGCCTTTTGCTAAGATGGTCTATGCTGGTGACAGGACAGTGGATATTTTGACTTTGAGGAGCCTGTGCAGTAAACCAGGCCTGCAAGCAGTTCTGAGGCCAAGGTGGTAAATAACACCAGGAGAGTGGACAAGAATGCTAGAGAGAAGAGAATATAGAATGAAGGGGACTGAGGACTGAGTCCTCAAAACTCCTATTGTATAAAAATCGGGAAGAAGACAAAGAATGGCCAGAAAGGTAGGAGGAAAACTCAGCTGGGAGAACCACAAAAACAGTGTTTCTGAAAACGGAAGTGAGCAGTGGTATCAGATGCTCTAGAGAGTCAGAGACCTGTAGATGCAGGCGAGGCTGGAGAAGCCTGGCTGTTGTTCAACTATCAACTGACCCAGAAAGTGCCTCCTCAGTTAACCTCACCATTAGTGGGATGGAATCCAGAAAGGGGTTTTTGCAAAGTGAGAGGACTAGAGCAGGTTTGTTTGCCCTCTTGCCATCATAGTATGTTTCTCTTTTCATTTTAACAACAACAAAGAAAAGAACATAGTTATGGACTTTAAAACAAAATGAAATAATACAGGAGGATAAATATTTTTTGTCCATTTTAATTTTTTTCCAAATGTTTTATTTTGTATTGGGGTATAGCTGATTAATAATGTCATGGTCAGGTGAACAGCAAAGGGACTCAGCATAACACACACATGTATCCATTCTCCCCCAAACCGCGCCCCCCCCCCAGTCCAAGCTGGTGCATAACTTTGAGCCAAGTTCCATGTGCTGCACAGTAGGTCCTTGTTGGTTATCCATTTTAAATAGAGCAGTACATGACCTAGAAGGATGAATATTGAAAAGCACCAGCCCCGTGGGACTTTCCTGGTGGTCCAGTGGTTAAGACTCTGCACTTCTAAAGCAAAGAGTACGGGTTTGATCCTTGGTCAGGGAACGAAGATCCCACGTGCCGTGTGTGGAGGCCAAGAAAATTAAAAAATACAAACAAAACAACCCCCCCACACACACACAACAGAAAGCACCAGCCTCCATCCCCGTCCTAATTCTCCTCACTGCAAGAGGCAATGAGGTGTAGATGTTTCGCCTGCTAGTTGCTTGTGTAGCTAAGTAACATATCATTTCTCGATTTTTCAATTTTAGATGTTAGCAATA
This sequence comes from Capra hircus, assembly GCF_001704415.2. Lineage (NCBI taxonomy): Eukaryota > Metazoa > Chordata > Mammalia > Artiodactyla > Bovidae > Capra > Capra hircus. Next base: position 56,638,968 of record NC_030825.1, on the reverse strand, counting down.
TATTACATATTGATTTTCTGCTCTTACAACCTTTCCCCTCTCTTCCCATGGTAGTTTTATGGTACCAGTTTTTAGGTCAGTCAATAAAAGGCTCACATTATGTCTAAGTATTCGATACTTACCGTTTGCTGTATGAGCTCGAGTATCGTCCTGTGATTACACTTCCTTTCTTGAACAGCTTCCATTTTTTACCCTGTAATGTCTATCTACTTTTGTTTCTTTCATCGCATTCTTAATTTCATTCAAACTCTGCATCACAACACATACTTTATTGACTCTTTTTATCCTGAAGCTTCTTGTAAACATTAATCCTCTGACTCCAATCCGGACCAAGAAACTGCCGTCCTGGGATGTCCCTCTGCTGCTCTGCTGAACCGGATCATCTCTTTTTAAATCCCTCATTTTGGTAAACTATATCCCCCGTTATTAATAACTTCCTAAAAAGATTGTTGGGGGGAAACAAAGATTTCGAAATTTGTCCTTCAAGAAAGTTCCTCTAATTCTTTTTTCCCCTTGCACGTCTAGTATCTAATCAACTACCAAATGTGTCTACTAATTAATTGCAGATGGTTTCCAGTTCTGAAATTTCCAATAGACTTTTTTAAGATTCCTGTTAAACTTTACAATTCTAAAGGTCTCGTCAAATTCTTTTTTCCTTATTTTGGGAACATAATTATTTCAGCCTCTGATAATTCCATCGTGTTGTTATTGTCTTTTTCTCCTTGAATAGATGCTAAGTACTGGCACTAAGGGTTAGCCTCTGGTTGCTCAGATGGTAAAGAATCTGCCTGCAGTCAGGAAACCCTGGTTCGATCCCTGGGTTGGGAGATTCCCTGGAGAAGAGAATAGCGACCCACTCCAGTATTCTTGCCTGGAGAATCCCATGGACAGAGAAGCCTGGCGGCTTACAGTCCAGGAGGTCGCAGAGTCGGACATGACTGAGCGACTAAGACACATACACATTGTACTAAAGACCACGTAGGCTCTCCCTTCCTCCAAAGAAAGTTGTTTTCTTCTGGCAGGGGAGAGATCTGGTTTTAGGTTTTCTTAGGCCTGGTCTGTTTCACATGTGACCTGACTCCGATATTGTATTACTCTGGGGGCCTCAAGCACAGCCATTTCTCCACTGCAGGCCTGGAACCCCAACCTGTCTCCCCCCGGGTTACATGGCTGCTCAGCAACTTAGCCTTCTTTAGTGCTTTCTGATGAGCCCCCTGGGGGTCCTTGAAAGGACAATGAGCTGCTTAGGAGTTGGCAGATGCCTGCGGGGAAGACGGCATGTCCATTCTGGGACGCAGTGCCCCATCTGGGAGTTTCTCCCTCACAGTGGGTGAGTTTCTACCCACTGTCTGGTACAAACTGTCAGCTCAGCCCAGTCGAGGACTGCCACTTTCTGAGTCTTTTCCACCACTTTTTTGCATCTGTCCTGCTGCAATAATTGGCAAATATCCTCAAGGGAAAACTGAAAGAACGTGTTAGTCGCTCAGTCGTGTCCGACTCTTTGTGACCCCATAGACTGTAGCCCACCAGGCTCCTCTGTCCATGGGGATTCTCCAGGCAAGGATACTGAGTGGGTTGCATGCCCTCCTTCAGGGGATCTTCCCAGGTTCTTTACTGTCTGAGCCGCCAGGGATAAATATGAAGCTCACCTCTGTATGCTTCCTCTCCTGGTATCAGTGCCCCTCAAGCATGGCCTACAATTGTTTGCTCCCCAAAGCCTTTCACAAGTTACTTTTATGTTTTGTCCAGTCTTTTTTTTTTTTAAGATTGATTTATTTATTTACGGCTGTGCTGGGTCTTTGTTGCCGCGTGCGGGCCTTCTCCAGTTGCAGCAAGCGGACTTCTCATTGCAGTGGCTTCTCTTGTTGCAGAGCACACACGTCAGGGAGAGCAGGCTCAGCAGTTGCAGTTCGCGGGTTCCTCAGTACTTGTGGCGCATGGGCTTAGTTGCTGTGAGCTACGTGGGATCGTCCTGGACCAGGGATCAAATCTGTGTCTGCTGCATTGGCAGGCGGATTCTTTACCACCAAGCCACCAGGGAAGCCCTTGTCCAGTCTTTATGTACCTGGTCTGTTGGCGAGCTATGGTCCACAGAGTCACAGAGTCGGATGTAACTGAAGTGACTTAGCACGCACACTATGCCAGGAAAGTCCAAAATGGGCTGTTTTTCATAGCCAACTCCAGAAGTATGGTTTCAATATCTGGAGTATCTATGAAAATACAGTAATTAGAGGAATTAAGTTTTTTTTAAAATTATTCCCTAAATTGTTTTCTCCAGGACCAGTTTCTCTATTTATCTTGTGGTCTCTTTTGGCAGATTTTTTTCAAGTGTCTGGGATCTTTGGTTATATGCTTGTAAAGACTGAGGCAGTTAAAACAACACTAGAATCTGGGGTGTGCAGTTGGATTTCACTGACAGTTTGCCTCTAATTATTAGGCCAACTCTGCCTTCAGGCTGAGAAACTCATATTTGAAAATTCCCAGCTCCGAGGCATTCTGATTGTGGAAACAGTGCAGTTGTTCTGGGTACAAATCCTGTTCAAGTCTCCTGTCCCGGGGACAGGGGAGCCTGGTGGGCTGCCGTCTATGGGGTCGCACAGAGTTGGACACGACTGAAGCGACTTAGCAGCAGCAGCAGCAGCCTTATTACACCTGAAGTTGCAGTCCTGAGCCTCTAAGTTCTCTGCCAAGGTCTGTGGATGGCTCCCTTCTCAAGTGGCCACCAGACTGACGTGTTCTCACCACTGTCCTATTTTGTCTTTAATACAGAAATGTGCTGACATCTCGACTGCTGACGGAACCTTGCTTTGTTACTCCTCTGCTATCATTAGGAAGTAAAAACACAGACAGTGAACCTGCCATCATGAACTGGAGGCCATTTTCTGTCCTGGCCCTGTGAGGACCCTCTGCTCTACCTGATTTTTATTTTTTTAATTTATTTATGCTATGCTGGGTCTTAGTTGTGACACACCGGATCTTCCATCTTCCTTGTGGCATGTGAAGTCTTAGTTGCTGTATGTGGGATCTAGTTCCCTGAACAGGGATCCATCAAATCCAGGCCCCGTGCATTGGGAGCTAAGAGTCTTAGCTGCAGGACCACCAGGGAAGTCCCTCTACCCAATCTTTTTACATCTTAAAATTTTTTTTTTAATTGAAGTACAGATCTACAATGTTTCAGATGTACAGCAGTGATTCAGTTATACATGTATTCTTTTTCAGATTCTTTTCCATTATAGGTTATTACAAGATCTACTGAGTATAGTTCCGTGTGTTATATAGTAGGTCCTTGTTGTTTTATATATAGTTGTGTGTATCTATTAATCTATTAATCCCCAACTCCTAATTTATCCCTCTCCTCCCTTTCCCTTTGGGTAACTGTAAATTTGTTTTCTGTGTCTGTGAGTCTGTTTCTGTTTTGTAAATAAGTTCATTTGTATCAGGGCTTCCCAGGTGGGGCTGGTGGTAAAGAACGTGCCTGCCAATCCAGGAGGCATAAGAGACACGTTCGACTCCTGGGTTGAGAAGATGCCCTGGAGGAGGGCATGGCAACGCACTCCAGTATTCTTGGCCAGAGAATCCCTATGGACAGAGGCGCCCGGACCTGAAGCGACTTAGCACGCACAAAGCATGCATCATTTGTATCATTTTTAAAAAAGATTTCACATATAAACAGTGTCATATTTGTCTTTCTCCTTTTGACTTCACTTAGTGTGATAATCTCTAGGTCCATCCATGTTGCTACAAATGGCATTTCATTATTTTCATGGTTGAGTCATATTCCATGGTATACAGAGGCCCCATCTTCCTCATCCATTCCTCTGTCGATGGACATTTAGGTCGCTTCCATATCTTGGCTATTATGCTGTCTTTTTTGTTTTTTGGCTACTCCATGTGGCATTTGGGATTCCCTGGTAGCTCAGCTGGTAAAGAATCCACCTGCAATGCAGGAGACCCAAGTTTGATCCCTGGATTGGGAAGATCCCCTGGAGAAGAGAATGGCAACCCACTCGAATATTCTGGCCAGGAAAGTTCCATGGACTGTATCGACCCTGGGGTAACAAAGAGCTGGACACAACTCTCCCTTCACTCACGTGGCATGCAGGTCTCTTTGGACCTGCGCCTCCTGCAGTGGAAGCATGGCGTCCTAACCACTGGACTGCCAGGGAACGCCCCTTGCTATCGTAAACAGTCCTACGTACATTGGGATGCATGTCTTTTCAGGTTATTTTTTCTGGACATATATGCCCAGGAGTGGGATGGTGAGTTATTTTTAAAAGTGTTTTTAAAGGAACTGCCATACTGTTCTCCATAGTGCTTATACCAATTTACATTCCTACCAGTGGTGTGGGAGGGTTCCCTTTATCCACACCCTCTCCAGCACTTATTTGTAGACTTTGGGTGATGGCCATTCTGTCTGCTGTGAGGTGATCGTGTGGTTTTAATTTGCATTTCCCTAATAATTAGCAATACTGAACACCTTTTCACATGCCTGTTGGCCGTCTGTACATCATCTTTGGAGAAACGCCTGTTTCGATCTTCTGCCCATTTTTGGCTGGGTTGTTTGTATTTCATATATTAAGCAATATGAGCTGTTTGTATTTGAAAATATTTTCTCCCATTCTGTAGGCTGTCTTTTCATTTTATTGATTCCTTTGCTGTTCAAATGCTTTTAACTAGGTCTCATTTATTTTTGCTTCTATTTCCATTACTCTAGGAGTCGGTTCCAAAAAAGTATTGCTGTGGTTTATGTCAGAGTGTGTTCTATGTTTTCCTCTAGTTTTATTTATAATACCTGGTCTTACATTTAAGTCAGCAATCCATTTTTTAAAATCTTTATTTTTGCTGCACTGGGTCTTTCTTGCTGCATGTGGGCTTTCTTTAGTTGTGGCAAGTGGGGTTCCTCTCTAGTTGCAGCATGCAGCCTTCTCATTGCAGTGGTTTCTTATTGTGGCACCTGAGCTTAACAGCTCCTTGGCATGTGGGATATTCCCACACCAGGGGTCAAACCCATGTCCCCTGCATTGGCAGGCAGATTCTTAACCACTGGACCACCAGGGAAGCCCTAATTCATCTAATTTTTGTATATGGCCATTAAGAGAATGTTTTTTTCTTTTACATGTAGCTGCTGTCCAGTTGTCCCAATACCACTTATAGACAAGCCTCTCTCTTCTCTTTACCTGTTTATCTCGCTTCATGCTTCGTGAAAACACAGCCCAGAGCCCCATCCCCGCACTAAGATAGGGGTATGAACAGCTCCCAAGAAATGTGTGGGAGCGCCGAAAAAAGCAAGGCATCAAGGACCCTTAAGGAGGACTTCCTTACTCTAAACGGCTTGGCTGTCCCGGGACTAGCCCTAGCCTTTAGTTCATACAGCTCCTGTCCTGGAACACCAATCAGAGTGGGGCCATCTAAGTCAGAAGGTGACACCCTCCTGGGGAAGACAGTAAGAGCAGAGAAGAAACCAAGCGCCCATTATCAACAAGAAATTTTATTTTTAAATCCAAGAGACCAAAACAAATAAGGAGACTCCTACCCTTGGCTGGCAGATTTAGGTGGTGACCAGGAAGGTGGGGGAGAGGATGACAGCAGGGAGAGTAGGAACACGTCCAAGCGGCCGGTGAGCGGCCTCTTCACTCCGGCGCAGCCTCCATCAAATACCCGTTCTCCGGAGCGAGATACCCGTCGCCTCCCTCGGACTCCATGTACATGTCTCGGCCGTCGTTGCCCAGACCCTCGAGCCCGTTGTCCTGGCCGCCGCCACCCCCACCTCGGGCCTCATCCCTGCCCCGATCGCCGCCCCGCTCCCCCCGCTTGTGCTCCCGGTCCCGGTCGCGATCGCGGTCCCGGCGCCGCTCCCGCTCGCTGCGGTGGCTTCGACGTCGGTCCCGGTCACGATCCCGGCCCTTCTCCTCTGGGCCATCCGGGCCGTCCGGACCCAGCTCCCCGGGGGGCCCGTCATCCGGGGGGGCGTCGCCGGCCTCGGACGGCTCGGCCATGTCGCCGCCGCCGCCGCCGCCACCTCCGCCTCCGCGCAGCTCCTCCTTGCGCTCCCGCTCCCGCCGCGCCCGCTCCCGGCTCCGGCTGCTGCGCCGCTTGCGGTCCCGGTCCTTGTCCTTGCTCCGCTCCCTGGAGCGCCGCCGCTCCTCCTTGTCGCGACTCCGAGAGCGCCGCCGCCGGTCCCGAGAGCGGGAGCGTCGTCGTTCCCGCTCCTTGTCTCTCTCGCGGCTTCGCTCCCGGCGCTCCCGCTCGCGGTCCCGGTCCCGGTCCCTGTGGGGCAGCGGGGAGGGGCCGGGCCTGGATGAGGTGGGCAGAGGTTTGCGGCAGGGCTCCCCCACTCACCGCCCCGCTCCCAGGACACCCGGCCCGGCCTCACCTCTCATCGTAGCGGGAGGTGTCGTCCCGGCCTGAGTGCCGGATGTTGACGTCCGCCCCGCCTCTCCGGGTGCCGCCCAGGCCGCCTCCTGGGGAGGGGCAGACACAGGCGGGTCAGAGCGGGCGGGGACCCCGAGACGGCGGGCAGTGCGAAGATCAGAAGGGCACAGCGCCAGCTGGACGCGCCCTCCTAGGGCTCCGGGCTCACCTCCCCCACCGGGGAGGCCCCAGCCCCTGACAGACCCTCTCCCCCGGTCATTCCCGGCCGGAGACACAGCCCCGATCCTTCTAACTGAAGCCTGACGCGCCTCAAAGCCCGCAGTGGCTGCCCACCGCCCAAGCCAAGGTCAGAGGCCGGCCTCCTCCCTGTCTTTCAGCCCAAGGGCCCCTGGCTCTAAAGGTTCCAGGCATTTTCCAGCCTCTTCATGGTCTCCATGTCCTTCCCGCCCAGTGTTGGGGATCATTCACCCGTTCCCCTGGAGTCTCACCTTCCTCTCTACTTAACTCCCACTTACCCTCCGCACCTTAACCCACACCTCACTTCCTCACTCCGCCTGCCCTGACCTACCAGCTGAGGCCCTTCTCCACTCACAGACCACACACTGGCTTCAGAACTTCAGTGGAGTTTCCGATTTCACATGTGTGTGTCTCAGGTGGAGTTTCCAATTTCGTGTATGTGTGTGTACACGCACGTTCAAGAGAGAGCTGATTAACAGCTGCCTCCCCCTCTAGCCTGTACTGCGCCTTCAATCAGGCCGCTGGACCAGCAGCCACGATAGAAAGCTGGACGAGCAAATGGCGACAAGGACAACTGGCAGCAGCAGCAGCTACCCTCCTCCTTCACGTGGGAAACAAACGCAGGCTGAAAAGCCACCTGCCCAGGGTGACTCGGCAAGAAAGGGCAGAGCAGAGACGTGACTCCCTGCTAACTCCAGAAGCTGCCCTCTCACTCAGTCTTCTGCCCCCACTGCCTGGAAGGGAGTTTCGTGAAGCTATTTCATCTAAGGAATAGCTTTCAGCAATGAGGGTCAGAAGGGAAAAGAGGCAGCTTGGACATGGACATGAAACATCCGAACAGAGGGCAAGCCACCCAGCAAGGATGCGGAGAAACAGACCAGTGCTTTCCATGTTCAGGTCACAACCCAGCAGTGGAGTCACATCACTAAATCTGACAGATGCAACCATTTCTTTAAAAGAAAGAAACAGAACATCAAACACTAGTATATACTGCCCGTAGAAAAGATAAACTACTGCTTCATCAAACTCTTGTCTGGGTTAAATGTATTTTTTTTTGCATGTACACTGGGTCAAAATGCACTGGCTATCACCATCAGAAAGTTGGAATGCCAATCAAACTAGAAGATTCTGAGATTCCAGGATTCTACAATGGGCAAGAGCAGACTCTGAAGGACTCACTCCAACCCAAAGAAACCAGAGAGGGAGATGAGAACCTATCTATTGAGTTGACACTCGGCAGATACATGTGTGATTTACTCAGTAAAGGCAAGTCAAGCATAAGAACAGCAGGCTGGGGGCAGAAATAAGATCAGAGGGTACTGGACCCGCCTAGGGTGTCTGCCTAGCGAAGACTATTTTCCTGACAATTGGGTCACTCCCCCTCACCGGAGTTGGTCCTCGACAGCCAAGTCTGGATGGCACAACCTCAGCCCCAGGTCCAGCCCCAATGCTGAGCCACTTAGATCCACCCACCCAGAAGCGCAGACTCATCCAAGACTGCGTTGTGGAATACCACACTGGCTCCGTGGGGAGAGAGCCAGAAGGGACCAACTCACACAGACAGCAAGCCAACAAGGCAGAAGGCACAGAGCTGCCAGAGGCAGCTCTGGATGCTGCAGGCTCAGCCGCCAGGGCCTCAAGGCCCACAGACCTCCCCCGTCTTTGGGCTCCAAGCCACTGGGGTTTCTACACCAACAAGGCCCCAAGACACCGGGATTCTATACCAACAGACCCCTTTATACTGTTTTCTGGTACTTGCTACCAACCTGACCTTGACTGAGACGATAACTGACAATAAGAGATGACAGTGAGAGGGACTGAAGCTTTGAGGGCAGCGGCCAACCATGTATGTCTCACCCTTGACTAGAAGCCTGCTACGCAGCTGGTGATCATACCAGTGTTTACTCAGTAATCAATGAACGAACAGGCCGGATGAGCAGGAGCAAAGTCTAAGTGGATGCCAGAACGACTTTTCAAGCCCCACTGTACACCATTTGCCAGGCTGTGTATCTGAGACACTGAACTCAGTGAGCTCTTGAGATTATTCCCACTTTCTAGGATGAGGAAAATGAGTCAGAAAAGGGGAGAAATCCACCTGCCAGGTATGCGCAAGTCAGAATTTGATCCCAGACTGGCTTCTCCAGGTCAGTACTCTTGCTCCTAATTGGTAACCCAGAATAAAAAAACAAAAACAGACCAAGAGAATGCTGGAGACGGAGAGGCTGAGCTGGAGAGAGGGAGGAATGTGAGCAGCTGCATGGGGAAGAGAAGACAGAAAGCAGCAGGGGGAGAAGAGAAGGGAGAGGGAGCCAGCAGGACCCTGAGCCCAGCCAGAGCAGGGCACGCTCACCTAGCCGCCGGGGCCTCCAGCCCTTCACGGTGCGGCCCCTCTCCACGTCCACGAGCACTCTCCTGCCGTCAATCTTCTTGCCGTCTGCATGCTTGTAAGCGGCTGCAACAGATGCGGGGAAGGGGAGGGGGAGGAGTCCCCAGAGGATCCTCTAGTCAGGCGACGGCCCCACTCTGTGGCATCCCGACCCGCCACACCCGCCATGTCCCCGTTAGCACACTTCGGCGCACACACGCACGCACACACACAGGCCCACCAGACAGCCAGGCAACTGACAGCCAGACAACCTTCTCCCAACCCGGGAGGGGCCTGCTCCATCTCACCACCTGCCTCATCACCCCCAAACACTCTTGGGGGGGCCGGCCCACTCCCAACCACTATGCTAACCCTAACCACTGCCCTGGGCTCCCAGGCCAGGCCTACTCCCCTTTGACAGAGCAGCCCCCTCCCACCAAGGCGGCCAAAGTCGCTGCAAAGAAACTGGAGGTTAACTTAAGGCTGGACTCTGCAGTGGGGGAGGGCTCCTCCACAACCCCAGGCATGCACCCTAAAACATCATGCTGGGAGCAGAGGCCTGGCTGGCCGCTCCGCACCCCAGTTCACACCGGTTTCCTTTTACTGTGGTTTTTGTTGGGGGAGGGTGAGCATGGGGGAAACAGACATCAGAACAGAAAATGAACCAGAAGGGGGCAGGAGAAATCTTTAGGAGATGGCAGGGAGTAGAGGGTGGGTTATGGGGGCCCCCTACAGCAGGTGGGGCAGAGGGAAGTGGAGGGAGGCATGGGAGTCGTGCGGTGCTACTGAAAATCCCTGCCTTACCTGCCGAGACTATACCCACCCAGCCCCCAGCCCAGCTCTCCCTCCACACCCCAGTGCAACACACGCCGGGAAAGGCCGAGCCCGACCTGAGCCTCAGGAAGGGTGCGGAGTAAGGGGGGAGAGGCGGGGAGGAGCGCGTCCTGCGGGTGGGCAGGACACAGCCAAGGACAGGCCCAAGCCCGGGGCTGCCTCACACGGGGCTCTCGGGAGGCCAAAAACGTCCCTGTTTCCCAACCCCCAGCCCTGGCGGAGGGGGTCATCCTCAACCAGCCACAACACCCGGCCCCGCCCCAGCCCGCTCCCCCCCCAAATAACAACCAGAGGAAGAGAAAAAGGTGCCATTTACCGATGCCAGCCTTGCGGGTGTCCAAACCGAGCGGGATGGGGGGGGCTCGGCAACTCCTGGGGGCCTGGCGAGGAGGCGGGCTTCCCGGGGGGGGACACGGGACCGCTTACCTGGAGCCCCCAAGCTTACCTGAGCACGCGCACAGACCCCACACCCACCACCATGGGGTCAGCTAAAGCTACGGGGGAGGGAGCCAGGGGGTTCTAGGGAGCCCCCAGAGGGGCGAGGAACCACATCTCCTGTACCGCCTGGAGGCAGGCAGAGGAAGTGGTGGACCCCAAAGAAACCTCATGGAGGCCTTGAAGAGGAGGGAGACAGGGTTAACATAGAGCTTGGGAACTTGAAAGGACTATCTTGTTTGAATTCTACAAAGCGGCTAGGGAGGCCTTAGCACACCTGTCCACCTTCAGCTTTTCCCCATAAAATCCACGCTCAGCTAGGCACAGGCCCCACCCCCTCTCAGCACATGGAATGACTTTTCCACCTTGAACTTCTCACTCCCTCCCACCATCTGCTTCAGCCCAAAGGCTGGCACACAAGGGGACAGCTTCGGGGGTCCAGGAGATGGGAGTACTGCCCATGATCCAAGGGGAAGGGGCCGCTGGGCCCCTGAACCCAGAGGAGCGTAGTGGGGGCGGGTTTTCAGGACTGGGGACACAGTCAAGCAAAGGACCCCTGCTCTGGTCATGTCCCAAACCCCAGAAGAGGCCCAACCCGGGAAGAACAGCAGAGAAAAATGTGACGTGTGTATCTCTAGGCTTCGCTCGCTCTCCCTCTCTTAGGTCTCCAGCCAGTGGAAGGGTTTTCAGTAAAAGCTCCAGCACCTTCAGCTGTCCACAGCCTGTCGCTCGACCCCTCCCACAGCAATCCCCAAGTCCATGCACTCTGGAGAGCAGCTGGGCTCCACAGCCTCTCGGGAGGCTCCACTGTGACAAGGCAGACAAGACATGAGCGGAGCACCCCGAGTCTAGCAACCGAAAAGCCTCTCCAGGGCCACCACCGTGAGGGCCCGCAGAAGGGGCAGGGGCAGGGGCCAGGAGAGGAGGGAGGGCTGAAGGGTTCCACCAGGAGCCCTGGCCCTGCTGCGTTCCCACCGCCGTGCTGCGGCCGTCGGGAAGCCAGATATGCTGGGGGTTAAACCGAGGCCAACTGGAGTGGCCGGCTGCCTTTCCCATCGGGGAGCATCTCTCCCCTCCTGGGATCAGCAAGATTGTCAGAGAGCACCTGGATGGGGCCAGAAGGGACAGAGGGCACCCAAACAAGGAAAGGGCTCTGGGTGCGGGGAGGCGGAGGGGTGGCTGGGGGTGGGAGGAGGGAGGCCTCGCTGCTCCTGAGCTGCCTGGCTAAGCTGGGCTGGTGTGCGGTGCTGAGTGATCTTACCCATGATACAAACCCTTATACCAACCATACACTGAGGTGTTGTAAGGGGAGCGTAAGCATCAGCTGCAAGCCAGCTGCGTGGTGGCTGCAGTGACAATAAGAACAGTCAATTAATACGGCGGCCCCTGGACACGCCGCAGCCCTGCCCACCCCCGCCCGCCCAGCCCTGCCCATGTGGACGCCGCCGCGGCCTCAACGGGGGCTTTGGAGGTGTGGGGGCAGGCGCTGAACACGCAGACCAGCCCACTGCCCGCCGAGGAACAGGGTGAGGGCCAGGGGTGGGGAGGTGGAGGGTCGGGTGGCCCAGCCCCAGCTCAGCTGGGGGGAGGAGAGGGCAGGTTCAAAGGCCAGTCCTCACTGCAACCTGGCCGCCCCCAAATCTGCTGGGGGAAATGGGGAGAGGCTCCCCGAAAATCCGACCCCTCCCCCCACCTCCAACTAGCCCTAGCCCCCACCGGGTTCCCTCCTTGCCCCTGAGGTTCAACGTGTGACACTTACCTCCCCAGGTTCACACACACACACACACACACACGTTGTGGGGGGTTTTGGTTTTTGTTTTTTAAAAAACACGTATATAAAAAACAAAAAAAAAGATATATCAGAAACAGAGGGAGGAGGAGAAGAGACATCGCTAATGTCAGGTCTGGCGGGGAGGGGGGGTAGGGGACAGACGACGGGAAGGGGCTGGGGCAGTAGAGAAGAGAGAGGGCCAGAGGGCAGGGTGCGGGGCGGCCACTCACAGTGCATGTCCCGCTCGTGTTCGTACTCGATGAAGGCATAGCCCCGGGGCTTTCCCGACCGCTTACTGTAGACCATGTGTATCTGGAGGGTGGGTGGCAGGAGGCAGAGGTCAATTCTGACAAGGGGACAACTCACCCTATCAATCACACAGCTCTGGGCTGGGTGATGCCAGCAACAGATGCTCCTGACCCTCCCCCAGCCCCTTCAAGGACCCAGAGTGACTGATGCTCTAATGGCCTTGGGCTTAGCAACTGATGTGCACAATGACCTCAAGCCCTTGCTAGAGCCCAGAGCATCTGAGGAACTTCTAAACCAAATGAAGAAATGTCCATTATACATGAAGCCGTGCTCTAGACCAAGAGTCAACATACACTTTCTACACAGAGCCAGAGAGCAGGCATTTCCAGCTTGCAAGGAGGGCCACCCAGTCCCTGTCGCACCTGGCTAACTGCCCTGCAGCAACAGCAGCTGCAGACAGTGAAGTGGGCCTGGCTAGATTACCAACGAACTTCACTCACTAAGTCTGCAGTTTGCTGACTTGTGCTCTAAATCAGCAGCAAGTAATCATGACCTCTTTGCCTACCTTCCGCTATCTCGAGACTCCGGCATGGATGTGCGGGCAGGACAGAAACCCAGGCCGTGGCGTCTGAAGCCCAAAATGGCGCGGTGCCTCCTCCCTCCCTCCGCACACCTTCAACTCAAGCACCCCTGCTCTGGTCCACTCACCCTTTTGATGGGTCCATACACCTCAAACTCTCTCCGGAGCTTGGACTCTGTCGTGTCATAGTTCTACAGGGAGACAGAAAGGAAGTGAGAGAAGCCCTCAAACACCCCATGGACCGAGTCTACTGTCCACAGCCATGCTCTCCATAGCCTAGGGCGCCAGGGGTTGGGAGCTGGGGACTCACCACTCTAGCCACAAAGAGAGTCTTGAAGGCATCACCCTGAGCATTGGGATCATTGTGAGGGTCCCCTGTGCAGGATAAAAAAAATTCTGTAAGTAGTCATCAACAGCATCACAGAGCAAGAAAGAGACTGATGGACACAGGCCCAGAACTTCCGGTCGGCTACCATGGGCAGGCCCCTCTCTGAGCCCCGATTGCCCTGAAGCACAGCAGACCTCATCTGAGTGGCTGATTTAGGCTGATTAAAGGAAGGGATGAGACTGACTTCAAGCTGACAGGATGGCGGCCAGCCTACTGCCCCCCTTTTTCAGGTCTACATATCCTGAGTCCTAAGTCCCTCCCAGGTGGGAGTAGCTAAGCCCAAAAGGGCATCTCTGGAGAAGCAACCTGATCCTGCCAGGCACTGCTTCCTCTGCCACCTGCAGTGCCACAGTGCCACCCATTGGTAAGACCTGCAACTGCATCCCACAGGAAAACCTGAGATCAAGCAACCCTTAGATGGCAACCCGATTTCTTCCCTGTGCCCTGTGGCCTCAGGGAGGAACCCACAGCTGGGCCACATTGGATGGATGGGGTTAACTCCCAGCCTTACTACTGCCAGACCACTGAGGACCAACCAGCTCCACAGACAAAGTCAGACTCTTACAGAACTAATTCCACAGGTGATTCGGACAGGTCACGTTCATCCCTGTGCCTGCCCCTCACTTCCTCACCCGAAGCCCGTCCTTCTGGGCTGTAACCGTCTGTGCCCATGTCTCAATCTGCACCCATTCACCCAAAAGGTATCTGTTAGGCAGTATCTGCCTGAAACTCCCGTAGGTGCTGGAGTAACAACAGTGAAAAAGAATGAAAAAAGACCCCTGCCTTCCTGGAGCTCATCAATTACTGCAGGGAGGCTTCCGGTAAACCACCTAAGACCAACCATCATCCAGTTCTATCCAGTAATAACAGAGAGATGGGGAGAAGCATTTTACTGGGAAGGTCAGGAAAGGCCGCACTGAAATACCATTTGACAGGAAGGTGTATTTAACAGGAGACAAACTTCAGCACCACCAGGGGGTAGGTGGTACCGCAGTGGTATTACAGGGGACCCAATCACTGCCTGCAGGACTGGATGGAGCCCAAACAGCAGAGAGCAGAGCTTCTGCATGAGCAGCCAAAGGTTCCTGGCAGACACAGGGAAACCACCCTGGCACAAGAGACCCTATGGTTTTTGCTTAACCAAGAGGCCCAGGAGTGTGACCCAAGGTAAAAGCTAGCGCAGTGCCCACGAATCTCAGCCAAGACGGTGGCAACGAGCTGAGGTTCATCAGCAGTTCACTGGCAGCACTCGCACACCCTCATGCCATTCCACCCGGCTGGCAGCTCTGCCCTCAGGGAATCCTTGGGCAAAGAGGTTATCTACGCAGCAGCCCAGAGCAGGGGTTCAAAAGACTTGACTGTGGGGATGAGAAACAAGGAAGTATCTCAGAACTCTGACTCTTGCTAAGCAGACCCAGACTCCACAGACCTTCATTTTCTCTTAAAAACTGGAGTAACAAACCCTACTGCACTTGGAAGCTGTAAGTAAAAAACACGAAATACAGCAAGTGTTCAGCAAGGTGCCCTTGAATGGTAGCTGTTAATGGTGGCAAGGCACAGCCCGTTTCCGCACTGGGGGATGGAGGCTCCTAGGGCAGAGCCATGCTGTGCTTGAGCCATCCTTTTTGTTTCCTTTTCTATCACGGGGAAGTTCAACACTTAAGGAAAGAGAGAACAGTATAATGAACCCCTCAGAATCAATCTCAATGGTTACCACGTGGCAACACTGGTCACATCTCTATCCCAAGCAGTATACTAAGGCAAACTCCAGGTATACACCACCACTGCAGCAGCTAATAAAGGCTTTAGAAACCAGTAACCACAGTACTAGTATCACACCTTAAAAAGTTAACATCAGTTCTTTATTTTCACCAAAACGCAGTGTTCAAATGTCCTCAACTGTTTCAAAACAAGCTTTCTGCAGGTGGCTTATTTAAATCAGGACCGAACTAGCTCCACAATGACCATCTGGCTGAGGTGCCCTTTGACTCTTTAACCCCTTTGGTCCACTCCCTTCCCACCTGCTTCCCCAGCTTTCACATTCATTTAAGGAAACTGGATCACAAGTTTGTCGTATACAGTCTCCCATATCCTAAATTCAACTATCCTCAATATCGTTTAACATGCCAGAATTCTTTTTTTTTTTTTAAACTCACGTGGGTCAGACTCCAAGGTCTGTGCCCCAGCAACAGAGCTGAGAGGGTCCCCAAGTCAACTGCTGTCGTGTGCCAGGTCCTACAGGAGCTGGGGCCACAATGGTGAGCAAATTCCACCAGAACCCTGCTTCCTGCACTGTGAACCAATGTAACATGTTCGTCAGCGAATTCCTCCCGCAGACTGAAATGACCAAGCTGCAGCAGGACTCAGGGCTTTCGGTGTGCAAGGGGACTCTACCCGAGCAAGGAAGCCATGAAAGGCTTCCCTGAGGAGTGATGCTGCCAGACACATAAAGGGCAGTTGCATACACACCAAGGTACCATGTGAGACTGGCGGAACGGCCTGGGCAGAGCCCCAGCAACAGGAGACCATCTGGGAAAGAAGAGGCAAGAGAAGACGCCAGCGCAGGCTGGAGCAAGAGGAGAGGGAGCATGGGCAGAATGCACCCTCAGCGGGCAGGGAAGGGACTTCGGTCTTTAGGTTGAAAGCCAAAGGAAGCTGTATAGGAGTTTCCTGGCGACCCAGTGGTTAGGACTGCACTTTCACTGCAGAGGGCCCGAATTCAATCTCTGTTTGGGGAGCAAAGATTCTGAGGGCAACATGGTACAGCCCAAAGGGGAAAAAAAAAAAAGCTGTTAGCAGAGAAAGGCATAATCAAGAGCTGTATTTCAAAAAGCCCTAGAGGACTTGCGGAGGACAGAGATGTACGTAAATTCATTAGTCTACGTGTGTCCAGGCTGGAGGGGCCTTCGGGGGTGGTGGACACAGAGAGGATGCTCAGATCTGTGGCATTCAGAGAGTAGCACGGGTAGGTCTTGGAGACAATCGGGGGAGACAGCAAAAAAAGGTGTTAAAAGCAAACTGAGTGGAAACGATTGGCCATGACTCGCAAAGCTGGATGACCATGTTCCAGTGAAGCAAACATCGAAAGACGACCAGGCTGGTGAGGAGAGGAAATCCTGACTGTGGTCCAGACACAGTGCAAGATGCCTCTGAGGCATCCAAGACGATAGGAATGCAGTGAAAGCCAGAGCTCAGAGCGCTGAGTTGAGACACCCAGGTATTCGGTTGTCAGGTGTCTGTCTGATGAGCTCCATGAGCAATGGACTTCTCCAGGGAATGTGATTCAGAGTGACGTGATTCACTGGAGCCTCACGAGCATGGGAGGAAAACCCGTCTTTTGACTACACAGTCCTTGCTCTAATAAGAAAAGGCCTCCTGAGGTTGATATGGGACTCTCTTGTGAAGTCTGGTTAATGACTACAATGTCCCTCCCCCAAACTCCGACTCCTGCTGTACCTGGAAGGGATGAAGCACTTCCAGCCCAAGGGCCAGGGAGCTGAGGTGGAACCAGAACTGCCTCATGAGCCTGGACCTCACTGCCTTGGCCTGGGAGACCCAGCTGGGCAGGGGCCACCTCTCCAAGGGCAGACACCTGCAGGAGGCAGCCCAGAGTACCAGGCTCCCTTCCTGTCTGCCTTATTCCATGAGCTCCTGCTTAAAAGCCTAAACCAAATATAGGCTTTGGCAAATAGTGGGGGCTAATAAAGTGAACTGACGACAACCTACATTCTGAAATAAGAGTCCTGGGGTGGACCTGGGGAAGAGAAACACAAGCATGCTTGAACAAGAGATGAAAAAAGGAGAGACTTACACATTTTTAGCTCTGTCTCGACTTCCTGCTGTCGCCGCTCAATCTTTTCCCGTCTCTGTCAGGAGAAAGGTAGACAACTGAATACAGATAGGAGGGCCCTGGTATCAGGGAACATCCTGAAGTAAGATGCAAAAAAAAAAAAAGTGAGGCAGAAGGCAAACGTTACATACCTTCCTCTCCATGCGTTCCTCCCGGGTTTCTGCTCGAGTTGGAGGAGGGGCATCTCGAGGGTCCTGGGAATGAGAGTGACAGCGGTGGGAGGAAGGGGAAAACAGCCAGGAACAGCCAATCAAGAAATAACAAACATCTTGGCCACACTCTCCTGCACGTTTACACACACGCCCACACAAACATGGACAGTTCTGAGGCCAGTGGAGGCGGGGGAACAGTGCAGATCAAAGCGTGGTCCGTAGACGAATGCAATCTGTGAACAGTTACTGGTCTGTGACAAGAGAAGTAGAGAAACTGAGACAAAACATGCAGAAACGTCTACAGCAATCTAACAGAGTAGTTTTATGTTCACTGAACTTAGAAATGTGATTTTCTTTAACTCTGTATTCTCTAAAAATACTAGAAGAGAGAAAACAATCCTCTTGTATTTATCAAAAGCATCGATCTGCATTCCTCTATCATATCACACTGTGAGTATCACAATACTGGTCCTCTATTACAGACAGGAATCGGGACCAGGCCTGAAGCAAAAGCAGCTGGCAGTGCAGAGCTCGGGGTAAGCAACTGGACACCCTCTGAGGGCCAGAGCAGTTCTTAAAGGCCTCAGCAAGCTCCCATCAAACAACTGGCACATGACCCTCGCCTGCCACACACCTAGAGTTATTAAATTAGTTTAATTGGCTAATAACATTCTCCAAGTACCGGTTCACTGAGGGTGGCAAGTCTCACCAAAGAACCACTCTTCTGCCATCTCACTATTAACTTCTGCTCCACAAGTTCCTCCTCCTCCCCTTTCCCACTCATGCCAGACGGTTATTCTTCTGACTTCTGGCCGTGTGCCAACATACTCAGATGTTCTTTGACCACCTTAAGAGGTGGACTGTTGTTATCCCAAATTCACAAAGGAAAAAACCGAGGTCCACGAGCCTAAGTCATTTACTGATGTTTGCCCTGAGGGTACAAAGCTGAAATCCTCAAGACCACCATCGTAACAGCACATCACCTGGTGTTAACCCTTTAATGACAAAAATGGTAAATAAAATAAGAAATATTGACCATTCCTGACTGCTTGGTGCCAAGCCCCATAACAAAATTTTCAACTAATTCTGTCAATTATCACAAAGATATAAACATTCCCTTGCTATAAATAAAGCGACCACAGGACTAAAAGAATCTGCTGCTTGTCCAAGGTTACACAGCCGATAAATGTGCAAGGACTACTTAACTCAACAGTCTGAATCCTCAACTGGTAGTTACTGTCACAAACTACTGAACTGTCACAAAAACTCAACAAGGGATACATAATGAACCCTGATCAAGACAAGAAAACTGGGACTTTCCTCGTGGTCCAGGAGCTAAGACTGCTCACTCCCAGTGCAGGGGGCCTGGGTTCCATTTCCATCACTGGTCAGGGAACTAGATTCCACATGCCATAACTAACAGTTCCCATGCCGTGACTAAAACGGGGCACAGCTAAATAAAGAAATACTAATCACCCAGCCCAGAAAACTGGCCAGACACTGAACTCCCCAGTCCAGCCCCACGACGCCCCAGAACCCAACCCAGGTCCAAGTCTGCTCACTGAACTCACCTCAAACTCTCGGATGTAGGGCGCGATGCCACAGTAAGGTTGATTGTGGTGTTTTTCATGTGGCAGTTTCTCCAAGGGTGGGAGGTATGGGATGGGGTCACGGGGAGCAAAGAGGGCCAGAAGGTTGGGCGGCAGGAACTGGGTCATCTTGCCAAGTCTGAGAGCAGAAGCCTTATATTAGGGTGGGCTGGGGGAGCTGAAGCCCCTATAACCCCTTGACTCCCAGGAAAAGAAGGAAATAGAAGCAAAAATCTCAGTATCAAAACAGGTTCTGTACAGCGCGCTCCAAAGTCACAAGGAAAAGGAGTAAATCTGAATGAAAGAGGGTTTTGGTGGGAGGGTTGTGTGAAGACGGGCCAAGCCGGTAAAGGAAACAAAGACTAAAAAAGGGTTTCTGAGTAGTGAAGTCTCAGAGTCCTGGGCAAGGAACCGCGGGGCTGAGGGTCCGGGAGCGGTTGTGGGGACATCAAGGATCCTGAGAAAGGGAGTCCAGGGCAGTGGCGGCTGGTGGTCCCATACCGTGGATAACAGGTTACGGGGCGAGGGTCGCAGAAGTCTTCGATTAAGGAAAGGGGTCAAAAGTAGCAAGCCTCTCAAGCCAGGGGGTTGTGGGTAATAGATCTAGACCCCCCCCCCACAAGCGAAATGAATTATGGGTAAGGGTCCGCGGAGGCGACAAGAAAAAAAGCAACATACCGCAAGGGCCTGTGGGTAAGTGCTGAGGAGGACAGGGGCTATGGAAAGAGAGCTTAAGTGACCAGAGAACTCTGGATAAGGGATGCAAAAAGGTGCTGTGACGGTGGCGCGGGAAAGGGACCCGGCCGCGGGGAAAGGACCGGGGCCCACCGCAAGGGCTTGTGGGTAGCGGCCCCGCACCCGGTAAGGCCACTCAGTCACACTCACCCGCCGCGCGGCGCCCTCCTCGGCCTAGCGACGGTCCGGGGGCTCGCGGCGGCTCCGGCGGCCCCTCAGCAGCGGATACTCCGGCTCTCGCTCCGACTCCGGCGGCGTCCGCGTCCCTCAGTCTCTGTCGCCCGCCTAGCGCGCGCACCAGGCCGCAGCTCACGAGCCCGCGCGGCCTCGGCTCGCGACAGGGGCAAGGGGTGGGAACAGCCTCAAATCCCTCCGCCGTTCGCAAGGCGCACGCGCTACGCCAGTCAATCACAACTCAGTCACAGGGACCCTGGTGCCGCCGCAGGCACTGCGCAGGCGCGAAGCCACCACCCCCGCCTCCGGCGTCTTAGACGCCTTTGCCGCGGCAGGCTGGAAGTCACAGTGCGCACGCGCGCTGAGCCCCAAGCGGTCCCTTTCCACCTCGCGTTCTGGACTCCAACCGCCTCTGTCCGCGAGACTCTTCTGGATGCTCCACCCCTTTCCCTAACACACTTCCCGGATCTTGGGCGCATGCGTGTATGATCAGTTACCAGTATTATACCCTTCCGCCACCTAGCAAAGAGTCCCTACGTGGAGGATGTGCTTACCTAAGCTATTAAATCAATAACTTCTCCATCCAGCGCACCATGTACTCGACACTGTTTGGATTCTGAAGATGTAGCATGTGACTAAAGCAAAGTCTCCCTTTTTTGAGCTTGCATCGTGCGGAGGAGACAATAAAGGCATTAAAAAATTAACTGCTGATAGTGGCCGTCACAATAAAAAAAAAAGGGCAGAATAAGGTGTTCAGCTGTGGAAGAGGAGCTGTTTTAGAAAGGACGACGGGGTTTCGTCGGTGGTGTAGTGGTAAAGATTCCGCATTTCCACTGCAGGGGGCGCAGGTTCAATCCCTGGTCAGGGAACTAAGATCCCGCATGCTGTGTGTTGCACCAAAAAGAAAAAAAAATTTTTTTGAAAAGGATGATAATGGAAGGCTCTTCTGAAGATGACACTTAAACAGAGGCCCAAGGAAAGGGAGATCGGGGCGGAGTTAACAGCAAGTGCAAAGGCCCTGAATTAGGAAGGATGGCGGGAGTCCCAGGTTGTTGGTGGAGAGAGTAGAGAACTGATGGCCATGTTATTTAGGGTTCTGGAGAAGGCAGTGGCACCACACTCCAGTACTCTTGCCTGGAAAATCTCATGGACAGAGGATCCTGGTAGGCTGCAGTCCATGGGGTCGCTGGGAGTCGGACACGACTCAGCGACTTCACTTTCACTTTTCACTTTCATGCATTGGAGAAGGAAATGGCAACCCGCTCCAGTGTTCTTGCCTGGAGAATCCCAGGGATGGTGGAGCCTGATGGGCTGCCGTCTCTGGGGTCTCACAGAGTCGGACACGACTGAAGCGACTTAGCAGCAGCAGCAGCAACAGACCTGTAAAAAGTTAAGTATTTTTTAAGCTTTTTTGATAGATTCAATTGCCTATTTAATAATAATTGCAGGAATTATTACAAATTTAAATGATTATTATCATGTTTTAAGTACTTTGACGTATTTGGTTTATCTACGTATGTATATGAGAACCCCCTGAACTATTTTTTTGGAGCCTTCCCCAAATTCTGAAATTATTTCGAAATAAAAAATTTAATGAAAATAAAGTTAAACGTGCTTTAATAATTTTTTCCCTGTATCATTGAAAAGTAAATTTCTGAGGCACTGCGCCTCTAAATGTTTCAGCATGCATCTCCTAAGATTAAGAGCATTCTTCTACATAACCACAAAACTACTTTCACCTCTGAGAAAGTTTATCCAGTCCCACAAAACTATTTTCACCTCTAAGAAAGTTTATCCAGTCTCTATTTCAGATTTATTCAGAAGTCAGACTTTTCCAATAGACCCACAAGTATTTTGTTTTAATCTCAACCAGAAGTCAATCAAGCCTCATGCATTGCATTTGGTTGCCCTGTCTCTTTATCCTTTTTTTTTTCTTTATTCTCTTTTAATATAGAATACAGACACAGGCACTTTTTCCCAAATTATGTTGTTGGCTTTTCCCCTAAGTTCAGACCAGTTTCCAGTAGAAAGTCCCACAGTCTGGATTTCTGATTATTTCCTCATGGGGTTTACAGTGTCTTGCACTAACCCTGTTTGCCTGTAAAATGGAAATTGAGTCTGAAGTTTTAATAAACTGATGTTGAGCATTTTTGGTAAGAACTTTTCCCTGGTGATACTTAAGACTTCGACTGCATCACATCTGGAGATAGTCCCACTATTATGATGCTGAATTTGGCCACCTGATCAAGGAGCCAACTGACAGATCTCCCTCTAGAAATACATTTTCTCCTCAGTAATCTGAGCAGTGAGACTTTGCCACTGTTCCCCAACCATCTCGTCTCTCACCCCCTGGTTGTAGCAGCCATTGCTGATCTTTGCCAGAATAAAGTATCACATGGGGGAGAGGGCAGATTTTATTTGAAAATAAATAGGAAGTTACTAAAGGGCTTAGATCAGAAGATGGACAAAGCATAATTTGCATTATTAAAAGATCACATCAATGGCAATAGACAGAAGAAAATGCAGGAAAGAGGCTGAAGGGGAACAAGCAGATGCTCAGGAGGCTATAATTTCCAGGAAAGAGATGATGGGTTGGACTAAGAAGGTAGTGTTATTGAACTCAGGTTCAGCTGCTCACCACTGGGAAGTCAATACTCCAGAGATGAGTGTTAGTAGGAAGGGAAAGTTGCTTTATTCAGGAGGCCAGGCATCTGGGGAGAAGGTGGACTCATGTACCAAAGAACCAACTCCCCCCTACCAATCAGAGCACGAGAACTTTTATTTATTTATTTATTTATTTATTTATTTTGACTGTGCCATGCTACATGGAGGAATCTTAGTTCCCTAATCAGGAATGGAACCTGTGCCCCCTGCAGTGGGAGAGTGGAGTCTTTACCACTGGACCACCAGGGAAGTTCCACAAGAACTTTTTTTTTCTCTCTCTCTCTTTTTAATTTGGTTGCTTAAGTGTTAGTCACTCAGTCATGTCTAACTCTTTGTGACACCATGAACTGTAGCCCACCAAGCTCCTCTGTCTGGGATTCTCCAGGCAAGAATACTGACGTGGGTTGCCATTCCCTTCTCCAGGGGCTTTTCCTGATCCGAGGATCTAACCCACATCTCCCGCATTGGCAGATGGGTTCTTGACCTTCTAAGCCACCAAGGAAACCCTGGTTGCTTATTATTTATTTATAATAGTGAAAGATGTTTATCAGTTTTCACAATCAGTAGCCAGACAAAAAAATGAAAGATAATTACAATTGCAAGCCATAATGGGAACATGAGTAACTTAACAATATAAAATAATTACATACCACTTGGGGGTCAAGCAGAGTGATGTGGTAAGTGGAAGTGCATACATGCACATGTTCTCATCCACCCAGCCAGTCTATGTCTTTTGGCTGGCGCATTTAATCCTATTTACAGTTAAGGTAATTATGTAAGACCTGTTACCATTTTCTTAATTGTTTCGGGTTTATTTTCTGTAGGTTTTTCCTCATCTTGTGTTTCCCGCCTAGAGAAGTTCCTTTGGCATATGTTGTAAAGCTGGTTTGGTGGTGCTGAATTCTCTTAACTTTTTTATTTGGAAATCTTTGATTTCTCCATCAAAAATGAATGAGAGTCTTGCTGGGTAGAGTATTCTTGGTTGTAGATTCTTCCTTTTCATCACTTTAAATATATCATGCCATTTCCTTCTGGCCTGTAGAGTTTCTGTTGAGAAATCAGCTGATAGCCTGATGGGAGTTCCCTTATGTTATTTGTCATTTTTTTTCCCTTGTTGCTTTTAATATTTTATCTTTGTCTTTAATTTTTGTCAGTTTGATTACTATGTGTCTTGGTGTGTTCCTTCTTGGGTTTATCCTGCTTGAGACTCTCTGTGCTTCCTGGACTTGATTGACTATTTCCTTTCCCATGTTAGGGAAGTTTTCAGCTATTATTTCTTCAAGCATTTTCTCATATCCTTTCTCTCTCTCTTCTCCTGCTGGGACCCCTATAATGCAAATGTTCACTCATTTAATGTTGTCCCAGAGGTCTCTTAGGGCTCTTCATTTGTTTTCATTCTTTTTTCTGTATTCTATTGTGTGGCAGTGATTTCCACCATTCTGTTCTCCATGTCATTTATCTGTTCTTCTGCCTCAGCTATTCTGCTGTTTATTCCTTCTAGTGTATCATTCGTCTCTGTTTGTTCTTTAGTTCTTGTTGGTCTTTGGTAAACATTTCTTGCATCTTCTCCATTGTTTTTCTGAGATCCTGGATCATCTTCACCATCATTATTCTGAATTCTATTTCTGGAAGCTTGCCTATCTCCACTTCATTTAGTTGTTTTTCTGGGGTTTTATCTTGTCCCTTCATTTAGGTTTCCCTGGTAGCTCAGCTGGTAAAGAATACACCTGCAATGCAGGAGACCCAGGTTTGATTCCTGGATTGGGAAGATCCACTGGAGAAGAGATAGGCTACCCACTCCAGTATTCTTGGGCTTCCCTCGTGGCTCAGCTGGTAAAGAATTTGCCTGCAATTCAGGAGACCTGGGTTCAATCCCTGGGTTGGGAAGATCCCCTGGAGAAGAGAAAGGCTACCCACTCCAGTATTCTGGCCTGGAGAATCCCATGAACTATATAGTCCATAGGGTTGCAAAGAGTTGGGCACGACTGAGAGACTTTCACTTTCATCTGGGACATAACTATCTGCTTTTTCATCGTGATTCACTTTCTGTAATATGGTTTTTGTTTTAGCTGTTTGGGACTGTGCTTCTGTCTGCCCTCTGATGGATGAAGCTAAGAGGCTTGTGTAAGCTTCCTCATGGGAGGGATTGGTGATGGAAAAAAACTGGGTCTTGTTCTGGTGGGCAGGGCCTTGCTCACTAAAGCTTTAATCCAATTATCTGCTGATGTGTGGGGTTGTATTCCCTTCCTCGTAGTTGCTTGGCCTGAGGTGACCCAGCCCTGGGGTCTTTGGGCTTTATGGTAGGGTTAATGGTGAACTCCAGGAGGGTTAAGGTCAAGGGGAACCTTCCTGATCTTAGCCTGATGTGAGTCCCTGCCAACCCACATCTCCACAGGAGACCCTCCAACACTAGCAGGTAGTTTTAGTTCAGTCACCTGTGAGGACATTGCTCCTTTCTTCTGTATGTTGGTGCACACAAGGTTTTGTTTGTGCCCTCCAAGGACTTCCCTGGTGGCTCAGACAGTAGAGGGTCTGCCTGCAATGCAGGAGACCCAGGTCCAATCCCTGGGTTGGGAAGATCCCCTGGAGAAGGAAATGGCACCCCACTCCAGTATCCTTGCCTGGAAAATCCCATGGATGGAGGAGTCTGGCGGGCTACAGTTCACAGGGTCCCAAAGAGTCGGACACAATTGAGCAACTAACTCTTTCTTTCCAAGACTGAACACTCTGTTTCCTCCAGACCTGTGGAAGTCCTGTAATCGGATTTTGCCTGCCTCTAAGGCTAGATTTCCTGGGCATTCCTAGTCCCTTTGTAGGATCTCCAGACTGGGGAGCCTGACATAGGGTTCAGAACCTTCACAGCAGTGGGAGAACTTTTTTTGTATGATTGTTCTCCAGTTTGTGGGTCACCCACCCGGCAGGTATGGGGTTTGATTTTATTGTGATTGTGCCCCTCCTACCATCTCGTTGTGGCTTCTTCTTTGTCTTTGGAAGGGTATCTTTGTTGGTGGGTTCCAGAGTCCTCCTGTCAATGGTTATTCAACAGCTATTTGTAATTTTGGTGTTCTCCCAGGAGGAGATGAGCACACATCCTTCTATGCCACCATCTTGAACTGGAAGTGCCCCCCACAAGAACTTTTAAAAGCGTGTTTCAGGGATGTATAGGCAGAGGGAGGGAGCTATATGCAGAGCAGTACAGTCATCTCTGACAATCATCTTGAAATTCGTCATGCAGTTGTCTGACCAACATCATCTTGATTGTTTTAAGTACAGTTAATCTTCAGTTGGACCATAAAGAAAGCTGAGTGCTGAAGAATTGATGCTTTTGAACTGCAGTGTTGGAGAAGACCCTTGAGAGTCTCTTGGACTGCAAGGAGATCAAACCAGTCAATCCTAAAGGAAATTAGTCCTGAATATTCATTGGAAGGACTGATGCTGAAGCTGAAGCTCCAATACTTGGCCACCTGATGCAAAGAACTGACTCACTGCAAAAGACCCTGATACTGGGACAGACTGAAGGCAGGAGGAGAAGGGGATGACAGAGGACCAGATGGTTGGATGGTATCATCGACTCAATGGACATGAGTTTGAGCAAACTCTGGGAGATGATGATGGACAGGGAAGCCTGGTGTGCTGCAGTCCATGGGGTCGCCAAGAGTCAGACATGACTGAGCGACTGAACTGAACTGAATCTTCAGTTCCAGAGGTAGTTCCCATTTCTTTGAGGGCAGTTCGGGAACTGTGCAAGGCGAAGCAGCTTATGTCGTGGCCACAGTCTGGTTATCATGCAGTTAACTTCTTCCACCTGGTGGAGGTTTTGGTATCTGCAAAACATCTCAAAGGAGATGGCTCAGAATATTATCTACAGCCCTTGAAGAAGAACTAAAGGTCGTTAACTTTGTTTAATGATTAAACTATTACTTGTTTGACTGCTCTTCTTCGCTTCTGCACCTTTTCTTTCTTTTTCTGATGAAACTTATTCTTTGGCTAAAGGTTTTTTACAAAAGGCAGGCAGAAGACAAGAGTAGGGTGGAGGTTTGTCCTGGGAAGACCTCATAAGGTCCTGCCCAGTTAGTATAGCAGTTGAATGAAAAGAAGGGGTAAGATTTAGGATCTATTGTGAAGGTGACCTCAGTTATTCAGTTGCTATAGGAGTGGAATTATTAGAAATCATTCCCAGAGGAAATTAAGAGACAACTCAGTGTAATGTGGGATCCTGGATTAGATTCTAAACTGGAGGAAGAACATCACTGGAAAATTGTTGAGACTCAAATGAGGTCTGTAGCATTATTTGTCAATGGTAAATCAGTTCAGTTCAGTTCAGTCGCTCAGTCGTGTGCGACTCTTTGTGACCCCATGAATCGCAGCACGCCAGGCCTCCCTGTCCATCACCAACTCCCGGAGTTCACTCAGACTCACATCTGAGTAATATACCATTGTTAATTTCCTGGCAAATAATTGTACTATGGTTATGTAAGAAGTTGATGTTGGTGAAAGCTGGGTGAAGGATATATGGGAAATCTGTGCTATTAATACCTTTTGCAAATTTTCTGTAAGTCTGAAATGATTTCAAAATAACAAGCCTAAAGAAAAAACTTTTTAAAAGATTTGTGTTTGATGTGGGCTGTTTTTAAAGTCTTTATTGAATTTGTTGCAACATTGTTTCCACTTTTTTTACGTTTTGGATTCTTGGCCACTTGGCATGTGGGATCCTAGCTCCCTGACCAGGGAGCGAACCCACACCCCCTGCTTTGGAAGGTGAAGTTTCAATCACTGGACTGCCAGGGAAATCCCTAAGGAAAAACTTTAAATAAAGCTAATTTTCCATTAACAATAATCCTCACTCCTAGGTTTGTAGGGTAAGCAACTGGGTGACTGATGGTGCCATTCATTTAGAGAGGGAAGATGTGGGGAAGAGTGGGATTATCGAGAAGGAGTTCTGGGTTTGGACATGTCAAAGATGTCTGTTTGACACTCAGATGGAGCTGTGGAATTGCAGGTTGGAAGATATGGCAATTACAGAAGAGTTCAAGGCTGGAAACCTAGATTTGGGAGTCACTGGAGTTGAGGTGGTACATGAAGCCACGTGACTGAATGAACTCCGCTACGAGAGAAGATGGAGAAGGGAACATGTCTGAGCACTGAGTCTCAAGGCCCTCCATCAGAATTGAGATAAAACAAGAAGATTCACCAAAGGAGACTGAGTAGGAGGGATCACAAATGTAGGAGAAAAGCCAGGAGAGTCCGGAGTCCAGGAAGCCAAGGAGGAAAGTGCTTTAAGAAAGAGGCAGGGTCTGGGACTTCCCTGCAGTGGTTAAGACTGCAGGGGGCATGGGTTCTATCCCTGTTCAGGGAAATAAGATCCTCTCATGCAGCGCAGGAAGGCCAATGGGGCGGGGGGGGGGGGGGGGAAGGGGGGGGCGGGGAGGGCAGCGAGAAGGAGCCAGTGTCAAGATAAGGAAGCAATCTAAGTGTCAGTCAACAGATGAATAGATAAAGAAGACATAGTAGACAATGGAATACTGCTCAACCACAATAAAGAATGAAATTTCGCATTTACTGCAACCTGGATGGAGTTGGAGGGCATCATGCTAAGTGAAATAAGCCAGAGAAAGACACATACTGTATGATATCACTTATATGTGAAATCTAAAAACTACAACAAAGCTAGTGAACATAACACAAAAGCAGCAGACTCAGAGATATAGAGAACAAACTAATAACTACCAGTAGGGAGAGGGAAGGGGGCAGGGGCATGAGGGGGTGGGGGGAAAAGAGTAATTATGGAACTAGATGAAATCATGTGTGTGAAACTTTTGAAAATTGTAAAGCTCTGTAGAATTTAAAGAATCTTTCATTCAATTTTAAAAAGGAGGAGGATGGGGCTTCCCTGGTGGCTCAGGGATAAAGAATCCACCTGCCAATGCAGGAGACATGCATTCTCCCTGATCCAGGAAGATCCCACATGCCGCAGACCAATGAAACCCATATACCACAACTACTGAGCCTGTGCTTTAGTCCAGGAGCCCTACTACAGAGCCCATGAGCTGCAATTACTAAAACCCTCACGCCCTAGAGCCTGTGCTCCACAACAAGAGAAGCCACTGAAATGAGACGCCTGCCCATTGCAATAAAGAGTAACCCCCGCTTGCCACAACTAGAGAAAGCCCTCACAGCGACGAAGCCCCAGTACAGCCAAAAATAAATGAATTAATAAATTTTTAAAAAGAGAGAGAAGGCGATCTGAATCTTGAATCCTTATTCAAAAAAAAAAAAAAGAGGAAGAAGAAGGAGGAAAGTCAACTATACTTCAATAAAAAATAAAAGGAAAGAGCTACTGATATGCATAGCAGGAATGAATCTTCCATGCACTATGCTAACTGTAAGAAACCATATGGAAAAGGCTACACACAGTATGATTTCATTTATACTGGACTCTTGAACAAGTATAAATGAAACAATGTATCTACTTACAGGTGAATGTGTTTCAACACTCAATACTGCAGTACTAAACCATTTGGTTGCTTGAATTCCTGAAAGTGGAACCATATGCAGAAAACACAGTACTCAGATTTTCAACTGGGTGGACCATTAGCACTCCTTTCCAACCTGGAGTTACTCAAGGGTCGGCCTTATCTGACTTTCCGAAAAACGCAAAACTACAAGAAAAGAGGGAGAGGAAACAGAGCAGTAGTTTCCAAGAGCTGGAAGTGTGGGAGGCAGCTGACTACAAAGGGAAGAAGGGAACTTTGGGGGTCGGGATGGAGCGGTCCTAAATTTTTACTGTAGTGGCAGTTACATGACTATACATTTTTCAAAATTCATACAAATGTACACTGAAAAGGATCAAGTTTATTGTATGTGAATTAAACCTCAGTAAACTTGACCAGAACCCCCCTAAAAAAATGGCTGTCCCAAGTTAATTCATTAATTACAAAGGGAAAAATAATAACTTTATGATTGAAAATGAAGATCATGGCATCCGGTCCCATCACTTCACGGCAAATAGATGGGGAAACAATGGAACCAGAGACAGACCTTATTTTCTTGGGCTCCAAAATCACTGTGGATGGTGACTGCAGCCATGAAATTGAAGGATGCTTTAATTAGGGATTGGAATGAAAATTGACCTTTCTTAGGGATTGGAATGAAAATTGACCTTTCTTAGGGATTGGGATGAAAATTGACCTTTTCCAGTCCTGTGGCCACTGCTGGGTTTTCCAAGTTTGCTGGCATATTGAGTGCAACACTTTCACAGCATGATCTTTTAAGATTTGAAATAGCTCAACTGGAATTCCATCACCTCCACTAGCTTTATTCACAGTGATGCTTCCTAAGACCTACTTGACTTCACATTCCAGGATGTCTGGCTATAGGTGAGTGATCACACCATCGTGATTATCTGGGTCATGAAGATCTTTTTTGTACAGTTCTTCTGTGTATTCTTGCCACCTCTTCTTAATGTCTTCTGCTTCTGTTAGGTCCATACCATTTCTGTCCTTTCTCGTACCCATCTTTGCATGAAATGTTGCGTTGGTATCTCTAATTTTCTTGAAGAGACCTCTAGTGTTTCCCACTCTACTGTTTTCCTCTATTTCTTTGCATTGATTGCTGAAGAAGGGTTTCTTATCTCTCCTTGCTATTCTTTGTAACTCTGCATTCAGATGCTTATATCTTTCCTTTTCTCCTTTGCTTTTGGCTTCTCTTCTTTTTGTAGCTATTTGTAAGGCCTCCTCAGATAGCCATTTTCCTTTTTGCATTTCTCTTTCTTGGGGATGATCTTGCTCCCTGTCTCCTGTACAATGTCACAAACCTCTGTCCATAGTTCATCAGGCACTCTGCCTATCAGATTTGCTCCCTTAAATCTATTTCTCACTTCCACTGTATAATTAGGGATTTTATTTAGGTCATACCTGAATGGTCTAATGGTTTTCCCTACTTTCTTCAATTTAAGTCTGAATTTGGCAATAAGGAGTTCATGATCTGAGCCACAGTCAGCTCCTGGTCTTATTTTTGCTGACTGTATAGAGCTTCTCCATCTTTGGCTGCAAAGAATATAATCAATCTGATTTCGATGTTGACTGTCTGGTGATGTCCATGTGTAGAGTCTTCTCTTGTGTTGTTGGAAGAGGGTGTTTGCTATGACCAGTATGTTCTCTTGGCAAAACTCTATTATGCAAACTGAAGAATAGTCCACTGACCTTCAGTAGGGACAGAATTCTTCAAAAGTGTTGAAGTGATTAAAGACAAGGAAAAAGTAAAAAAAAAAAATTGCAGAATTGGAGGAGGCTAAGAGGACATGAAAGCTCAATGCAACATGGTATTCTGGATTGGATCTTAGAAGGAAGAAAGGACATTAATCGGAAAAATGGAGGCAATTTGAACATCATTTAGTCAATAGTATTGTACCATTGTCAGCTTCTTCAACAAAGGAACCATGGCAATGTAAGACTCTAACATTAGGAGAATCTGGGTGAAGGCTATCATGAATTCTCTGTGCTATCTTTGCCTCTCTTTTGTAAGTCTGACAATATTTCAAAATTAAAGCTAATTTTAAAAAAAGGTCTTACTGTAACACAGGAGCAAAAATGATACCAAGGAAGAGGAGAGACCATCTCTTAGTTTACTGTTACTGCTGTAGCAAGTTACTTCCAAATTGTGGGTGGTTCAATTAAGGGGTGACAGATAGGGGTGTAGAGTTTCTCTTGGGGGGATAACAAAAATGGTCTAAATTTGATTGTGGTGATGGATGCAAAACTCATGAACACAGGAGGAGCCATTGGGTTGTATACTTTATTTTTTCAAAGTGTATTAGTTGCTCAGTCATGTCCGACTCTTTGTGACCCTATGGACTGTAACTCGCCAGACTCCTCTGTCCGTGGGATTTTCCAGGCAAGAATACTGGAGTGGATTGCCATTCCCTTCTCCAGGAGATCTTCCCAACCCATAGATGGAACCTGGGTCTTCTGCATTGCAGGCAGATTCTTTAGCATCTGAGCCATCAGGGAAGCCCCTTTTATTTTTTAATATTTATTTAGGATGCTCAAGGTCTTTGTTGCAGGACTCAGGATCATCAATCTTCACTACAGCATGAGGGATCTAGTTCCCGGACCAGGGATTGAACCCAGGCCCCCTGCATTGGGAGTGCAGAGTCTTTTTTGTGTGTGGGATTAGTAAGTACAGAATTTTAGCCACTGGACACCAGGGAAGTCCTCTGTGTGAATTGAAATGAGTGAACTGTAGCTTTATAAAACTTTAAAAATGGAAGGAAGGAGGGGGGAAGCAGGAAGGAAGGGAGGAGGCTGGGGTAGATTGGATGGAAATGATAGGCTCAGAGTACCAAGATACCACATGTGGATTATCTATTATTGTGGTGTGTGTAACAAACCACCCAAAGACTGTGTGACCGAAAACAACAAAGACCATTCATTTTGCTCACAAGGCTACAAGCTGGGCAGGGCGGGACAGGGGGGTTGGCGGGGAGAAGACTTATCTGTGCTACAGTGGGTAGCCTAGCTGGGGCAGGAGGATGTGCTTCTAAGATGGCTCACTCACGTGGCTGCAGGCTGATGCTGCTGATTAGCTGCAAGTTTAGTGACCTAGGGTCCTTTCTACCTGGGCCTTGTCATCTGGCCTGCACAAGTTTCCCAAGAAAAAGAATGGGGTGGAATGTTGCCTTTTATGATCTAACCTCTAAAATCACATAGCATCTGTTCCAAGGATGATGATTGCAGCTTTCCCTTTTTTTTTTTTTTTCTTTTTGGCTGCTATGCAGTTTGTGAGATATCAGGTCCTCTCCCAGGGACTGGAAGGACTGGGTCACTGTTAGGACCATCAGGGAATTCCCTATGACAGTAGTTCTAGAGAGATGAATATGGAGCTTGGAATGAAACTCTTCCTTGAAAGAGTGGGAGTGGCCAGAGGGGGAAGGATGAGTTTTTAGGGAAGGCTGGAGAAAGGTGTCCATGGATAGCATGAATGTCAGAGGAGCTGAGGAAGGGAGAATTTTCTGGAAGTGAAAGAAGGGAGAATTTTCTGGAGGTGAAAGAGAGTGAGCCCACCTCCAGACTCAGTAGTGGGAGGGTGTAAGAGATATGGTTATAGAAAGGAGAAAGGATCTGTTCATACCAAATGTTCAGAAACCCACAAAGAGGCTTCTGTGAGTTCTGAGAAAGAGGAGAAAAAAAGAGAGAAAAGACCAGAGAGAAGGGAAAAGGCCAGAGAGATGGGAGGGGGCAGCGGGGAGAGAGATTCAGTCACGGGAAGGGTCAAAGACCATGAAAGAAAGGGACACAGACACACAGAGAGGGACACAAACTCCGACGGATGGTGACAATATCGCAGAATCTGTAGACAAGAAAAGATCCTGATGCTGGGAAAGATTGAGGGCGGGAGGAGAAGGGCACGACAGAGGATAAGATGGCTGGGTGGTATCACCGACTCAATGGACATGGGTTTGGGTGGACTCCGGGAGTTGGTAATGGACAGGGACGCCTGGCGTGCTGCGGTTCATGGGGTCGCAAAGAGCTGGACACGACTGAGCGACTGAACTGAATTGTAGACGGGAAGAGGGCCAAAATTCCTAGGGAGCTAAAACCTTTAATGGCTCTCTCCTCTCCCCCAGCAGAGGGCGCCCGGGGACTCATTCCCAGGAGTCTGGGCGTCCAATCCCCACTGCTTCAATCCAAGCTCAACCGATGGGGCTATTTTTACCCGGTGTCATAGGACACCGGTGGCTGGAAGGCCATCGTCGGTCTGTCCTTTGGTCCCTTCGAGTGACCCTGCGGCATCTCCCCAGCCCACCCCCCACCTGTTCCTGGCAGGCCCGGCCTCCTTTTGCACTATTCATGGCCCCAGCTCAGGCCTTGCTGGGGCTCAGAAAGTCTGGCAGAGAAGCCAGGTGGAGACCCTGGGGTGGGGGTGGGAGAGGAGAGCGAGGGGATCCGGTGTGGGGGGCTCACGCTCATGAGCAGCTGCTGGAGCGTCCCCAGGATGGGGCAACCACCAGGACAGTGGCCGAGCCAACCTAGAGTGATGGTCGGAGAGAGATTCAGAGGTATGACTCCAGAGAGGCTCAGTGGTCCAGAGGCCCCGAGAGAGAGACTTGCAGTAATCCAGAGACACAGGAAAAGAAAGCTAGCTGAAAGGGAGCCCCAGAGAATCCCAGGGACAGAGACACAGCGAGCTAAGAGATAAGAGAGAAGAGAGCCGGAGAGACAAGAAGCAGAGAGACCTAGGCAGAGATGAAAGACAGAAACCAAGAGAAACAAGATATAAAGAGAGAGTGATGTCTCTCTTCAGAATCAAACTGAAGACGGAGATTCAGAGAGACCAAGACACAGAGACTGCCAGGAATCCCCACGTACAGGTGACTCTAGAACGGCAAAAACCCAGGGAAAAATGACCCAGAGACATACTCAGAGATACATCCTTGAGATCAGAGAGACCCAAAGCGATGACATAGACAGAAGCAGAGACATACAAAAGAATGAGAGACAGAAATTTGTGACTCCCACAGAGGGGCTCAGATGCTTATTTAAAAAATAGATGAGACACACACACACGGAAACCCGGAGGGCCGCAGAACAGAGGTCTCAGGAGATGGAGAGACGGGGAGAAAGGGACCCCGAAGGCGGAATGAACCCGGAGAAACCCCAGCGCGGCGGCAGCCAGGCGGAAGGGAGGGCGCCCCGGCAGAGGGCGCGCGGCCGCCCTCTGCCCCGCCGGGGTCACGGCGCCCCCTCCCCCGCGCCTTGGCCGCGCGGCCGGGCTATTTTTACGCGTGGACACCGGACACCAGGCTGGGGCGGCGGCGGCGGCGGCCGAGGCGGGGCCGGGCCGGGCCGGGTCGGGCGTCGGGGCCACACGTCCGTCCGCGGGTCGCCGGGGCTGCGCGCGCCATGGAGCCCGGGTGCCCGCCGCCCTGCGGCTGCTGCGAGCGGGTGGTGCTCAACGTGGCCGGGCTGCGGTTCGAGACCCGGGCCCGCACGCTGGGCCGCTTTCCGGACACGCTGCTCGGGGACCCGGTGCGCCGCAGCCGCTTCTACGACGGCGCGCGCCGCGAGTACTTCTTCGATCGGCATCGGCCCAGCTTCGACGCAGTCCTCTACTACTACCAGTCGGGCGGGCGGCTGCGGCGGCCGGCGCACGTGCCGCTCGACGTCTTCCTGGAGGAGGTGGCCTTCTACGGGCTGGGCGGCGCAGCACTAGCGCGCCTGCGCGAGGATGAGGGCTGCCCCTTGCCGACCGAGCGCCCCCTGCCCCGCCACGCCTTCGCGCGCCAACTCTGGCTGCTCTTCGAGTTCCCCGAGAGCTCGCAGGCGGCGCGCGTGCTCGCCGTCGTCTCGGTGCTTGTCATCCTCGTCTCCATCGTCGTCTTCTGCCTCGAGACGCTACCCGACTTTCGCGACGACCGCGACAACCCGGGGCTTGCGGCGGTGGCGCCGCTGGCCCGGTAAGGGGGCGGGGCCTGAGTGTGGCGGGGCGGGGTTTGGGAGGAGGTGGGTCGCGTCCACGGGGTCCTGGCCAATCATAAGGTGGGGTAAGGGGCATTGGGAGGCGGGGCTTCTCAGGAAGGTGGGGCCTGGCCGTGCGTGGGCAGGGTATTGGGGTTGGAAAACCAAACGAATCAGAATTGGGGGCGAGGGGCTGTGCGTGCTAAATTGCTTCAGTCGTGTCCTACTCTTTGCCACCCTATGGGCCGTAGCCAGCCAGGCTCCTCTGTCCGTGGGATTTCCTAGGCAAGAATACCGGAGTGGGTTGCCATTTCCTTCTGCAGAAGATCTTCCCCACCCTTGGATAGACCCTCTGTCTCTTAAGTCTCCTGCACTGGGAGGCAGGTTCTTTACCGCTAGCGCCACCTGGGAAGCTTTGAGAGGGGGAGCAAGCCAGGGACAGCGCCCGACTAGGGGATTCTATCATTAAAATCTGGGCTAGGGAAGGGAAATGTATATAGCTTAATGGGGAGGGACCTGAGGATATGAATAGGAGGATCTGCCTTATCAGAAGGTGAGAGTTGAGGTAGGTGAGAAACCCGGCCTGTGGAGGGCAGGAGGAAAGGTGTATTAAGAAATCAAAACTGAAGGGTAAGGAGAAACTGAAAAGTCGGCCGTCTGTGCGGCTGGCAGTAACCAATGGGAAGGATGGACTGCAGGCACTGAGGGCTGGGATCTGAAGAAAGCCACCTAGGGAGATGGAGATAGAGGAGTGGGGCCTGAGGGCTGGGGTAAGAGGCCTCCATCGTAAAGAAAGTTGAAATGAAGTTAGTGAGAGGAGGAGCCCGGGTTTTGGCATTAAAGATAAGGTCTTTAACAATCACGGTCTGGGCTGAGTTTGGAGAGGGCGAGGCATAACGGAGTGAGGCCAGAACTGGGACTCTCCCCATCCGGAAATTCAACGCTGTGGGCGGGATTTCGGAAGGGACGAGGTTGAGCTCCACTCTAGCATCATTTCAGGAGACCCTGCCAATGAAGGATCAGGGATCCTAAAGTCAGCCTTACAGGGATGATCCCTGGGGTCCTGGTAGGAAGGCTCTGCCAACTGGGTCAGCGGGGTTCTGGAGACAGCGGCTATTGGCCAATTTGTAAAGAAGTAGTTGAATATTTAACCCGCAAATAATGGCCATTCCAGTGTGTCCCAGCCCTGGCATGGTCCTTCCTGAATCCCTTCCTCCCTGCAGTTCCCGGCTCGGCTGAACGGCTCCAGCCCAGTGCCTGGACCCCCGCCTCGCTTGCCCTTCGATGACCCGTTCTTTGTGGTGGAGACTCTGTGCATCTGTTGGTTCTCCTTCGAACTGCTGGTGCGCCTGGCGGCCTGCCCAAGCAAGACAGCCTTCTTCAAGAATGTGATGAACCTCATCGATTTCGTGGCCATCCTACCCTACTTTGTGGCACTGGGTACCGAGCTGGCCCGGCAGCGGGGAGTGGGCCAGCCAGCCATGTCGCTGGCCATCCTGCGAGTCATCCGACTGGTACGCGTCTTCCGCATCTTCAAGCTCTCCAGGCACTCAAAGGGCCTGCAGATCTTGGGCCAGACCTTAAGAGCCTCCATGCGCGAGCTAGGCCTCCTCATCTTCTTCCTCTTCATTGGTGTGGTCCTCTTCTCCAGCGCAGTCTATTTTGCCGAGGTGGATCGGGCCGACTCCCATTTCACCAGCATCCCTGAATCCTTCTGGTGGGCGGTGGTCACTATGACCACAGTTGGCTATGGAGACATGGCACCCGTCACTGTGGGTGGCAAGATAGTGGGCTCTCTGTGCGCCATCGCCGGCGTGCTGACCATTTCCCTACCTGTGCCAGTCATTGTCTCCAACTTCAGCTACTTTTACCACCGGGAGACAGATGATGAAGAGGCTGGGATGTACAGCCATGTGGACACGCAGCCCTGTGGCCCCTTGGAGGGCAAGGTCAATGGGGGGTTGGTGGATCCAGAGGTGTCTGAGCTGCCACCTCCACTCTGGGCCCCCCCTGGGAAACACATGGTCACCGAAGTGTGAGGGACAGTTGAGGTCTGCAGGACCTCACATTTCCTTGGAGGGAGGGCGGGAAGGGAGGAGGGAAAAGTTAGGGGGAGGGAATTGTTTCTAGGATGAACTAAGTTACGTGGTAATGAACTGGGGAACACTAAGTCTTATTGGGTCTTGAGTTGTGGACTGGTAGCTCCTGTGGGTACCTCCTGCGGTGACAGTGAATGGCAATGGGTTATACTGAGTTGAGATGGAGGCTCCATTGGTTTGTCCTGCACTTGGTTGTACAATGCTTGTGGAGCCTTTTGGGGTAGTGTTGAGATAGGTTTGGTCACATAGTTTTGTGAGTTTCTTGCTTCCATGTTGGGTTGGGAGTCTTGTCCAACAGCATTGTGCAGGGTTCTGTGGTTTTATGAGTCCCCTGGGGCCATGTTGGATCAAGTAAGGTGGTCACCCATGGCATTGTTGGGACTGATTGTGTGTTCATGCATGGTGTTGTCGAGTTGAGTTGAGACATTGGAAACTGAGTGGCTCTGTGATTCTTCTAGGGCCATGTTATTTTAGGTTCTGTGAACTTGTGAGCCAAATACGAAGAGTCAAGTGATAGAATGTGAGCTTTCTAGGTCATATGAGGTCAAGTTGGGTTGGAATGTAAATGCGTAGGAGTGTTTCAGGGTTCTGTCATGTTGAATTGCATAGCGTTATGTGGCTAGAAATTTTCCAGGGCAACATTAAGTTGGATCATAATGAGTTGTATAATCATGTGAGTCTCATAGGGCTGGTTCACTTGGGACGTAAAACTGAGTTGAGTTACATCAAGGTGTGTTCGCTGAGTCCTGTAGGAATATTGGGTTGAGTTGCAGTGTATGTATGAGGTCTATAAGGCCATGTTGGTTTGCTTGCATTTAGTGGACCTAGGGATACTAGCGCTAGGAAGTAATCATGTGTCAAGGAGCAAATGTAGTGTGTGGACTCTAGGAGACCAACTGAACTGGTTTGCTCAGTGTCATCACTATAAGGAGAGGCAGGGCTGGTTTCTGTATCTAGATTCAGTTGGTCATGCAGAGGGCTTCTGGGTGAACTAGCAAGATGTAGATACCCCTTCCATTTACCACACACCTGCCTTGTTTTGCCATTCAAACCAACCCCTTCTTTATCTGTCTTCCCCTAGAGTTTTGCTTTCAGGCATGGAGATCAGAGCCACAAGGGAAGGGAAAAGGGGTAGAAACTGTACTCTGTTCAGACCTGATTGGGGGATAGAAACCCAGAGGAGGGGGATAGAGAGCTGGGGAGGTATAGAGACCTAGAGAGAGAAAGGGAAATCCAAAGAGGGGAAAAAAGATCCTGAGAGACGGAAGACAGAGACCCAGAGGGGACGGGTGTCAGGCATCCAGAATGAGAGGGACAGAAATCTAGAATTGGAAAAGAGGCCAGAGCACCCCAGAGAAAGAGAACTAAAAAGGAAAAAGGCAGAAAAAGTCAGTGCCCCTGAACCCAAGAGATATGCACCCATGGAATCTCACAAAGATCCCCAATTGGGTACGCCACCCCTCCCGCGGTTCAAGAAGTGTATCAGACCAACTGCAGGGCCCGCTTTATTTCCCTGGGGAGAAACCAGCATCTCAAAGCATGCGAGGGGCTTCCCGAGGTCGTGTGGAATGTTCCAGTTGGGGCGGGGGGCAGGACTTGTGGCCAGCTGCCTGACCCCACGTGTGCCCATCAGCCTGCTGATCAGCACCGGAACTTAACAGCTTCATTTCTCACAAATGAGGAAACTGAGGCTCAGAGGGGAGGGGGTTACCCAAGGTCAGAGATCTTTCAGTACTAAAAGGGCATTTGGAGGAGGAGGAGGACAGTGAAATCACTAACACATATAGGGCTTCCTATGTGCCAGGTACTTGTATTAATTCGAAGTACTTGTATTAATTTATTAAAATCCATCCAGTGGTTTACAGAGACTTCTTGTTGTTATTTTTGGCTAGAGACACCCCCCACCCCTTTCTTTTTTGTTCAAACGAAATCTTACTTAGCACCAGTGTGACACATCAGAGTGTTTGAACTGGTCTGAGGGGAACCTACCCTTTATGGAATCTCTCTTGGTAACGCGGTCTGCAGCTAACAAATTCAGTTTGGAAACCCCTGATTTACTCCAACCACCTTTTTACACAGAGAGATAGAAGAAGGTACAGATTGTGGGAAGCATTTGATAAAGGTCGAAAATAATGTAACCTTTAAATAATTTAACACTTCTCTCTGAAAGGGAGGGAAAGGCACGTTGGGAGACAGAAATGGAGACAGACACAACCCCCCCACACACACACACACACATCGCAGTGACACACACAAGACAGAGTCTGGGAGGCAGGCACAGAGCCCAGCACAGGGACCCAAAGAGGACAAGACATATGAACAGTGGACAGAGACACCCAAGGGGAGAAGGGAGAGGAGGAGAGAAGAGGGCAGCGCCCCGGGAGAGGGTAAGAGACAAGGAGAGGGGGCAAAGACCCAGAGAAGGGGGCAGAGATCCAGAGGAGAGGGACAGGGGACACAGATGGGACAGAGACCCTGAAAGTCTCTATCTCACCCCTACTACCCCATCGGAGAATGGAAGTTCCATAGACTTCTTCTGGTAGGGGGTGGGGCAGGTAGGATACTTAGGGATGGGGAAGCCTGGAGAGGTCTGGGAAGTGACTCCAATGGACGCTCCTGTGGGCAGGGCCCCTCCCCCATCCCAATAAACAACCGCAGCCACCTTCTACGTTGCCTTGGCCCGGGATGGGGAGCAGAGAGGGGAACACCCTAATCCGGGGACACCCTTCCTGCCACCTTGCCATGCTATATTTAGGCTGACAGAGGGGTATGGGATGACCCCTGCCCACCCCACCCACCAAGGCGGGTGTCAGTTTTCCTTCTGAAAATAGCTCCAGGGGAGGGGTGAAGCAGTTAAGCCTGTCCCGGGGACTCTCAGCTCCTGTCTGAGTCTCCATCTGTCTTGAGGTCTCTCTTTCTCTGGGCTTCTCTCCCCTTCCTCAATGTGTCTGTCCCCTCTCTTGGTCTGTGCCTTCTCTCTGGGTGGGTGTCTCCCTCTTTCTCTGGGAGTCTGTCCCCTTTTCTTCTCCCCGTCTCCCTTCATCTGTCACTATTCACTTTCTTTCCCAGGCAGGTCATTCTGTTCCCAAACCATATCTTTGTCTGTCTCCGAGTCCTAGAATACCTTGAATTTCTCTTATCTGAAACTCAGGACAAGACCCTCTTCCCAGTCCCCACCCAGGAAATTCCAGCAGAGAGGACTTATGTGGGAGAGACCCCCGCATCTACCGTCTCCCCGGGCCTCGGGGCCTTATCACTCCGCGAGCCCAGCTGGTTAATGTCTGGCCTGGAGCTCCTGGGAGACTCGGAGATGAGAGCAGAGGGTGGGAATCTGCCCGGGGATTGACACTAAACTGGCTAGAGAACGCAAAGGAATCTCAGGCCCAGACTCCTGGGTCTGCGGAGGAGGGGGCTTGGGGTCTGGACTCCTGGGTCTGAAGGAGGAGGGGGCTTGGGGTCTGGACTCCTGGGTCTGAAGGAGGAGGGGGCTTGGGGTCTGGACTCCTGGGTCTGCGGGAGGAGGGGGCTGGAGCTGAGGAAGAAGGACTGGGTTGGGGGGAGTCCTAAGGAGGAGGAAGCTGGGTGCCCAAACTCCCGGCGTCTGCGGGAGGAGGGGCTGGGGGTCCGGACTCCCGTGTCCGCGGGGAGGAGGGGGCTGCGGGCCCGGACTCCCGAGTTTGAAGGGAGGGAGGTGGGGGCTGGCGCCTGGCCTCCTGGGACTGAGGCGGGCTGAGCGAGCCAGGCCGGGCTTCCGAGGTCTCGGCACGCGTGTGGAAGGCGGGATCCCCCGGCCCCTCCTCCGCCGTCGGGCGCCGCCCCGCCCCCGCCCCCGACCCGGGCCCTCCGGGGCGTGTGCAGCGAGGAGCCGGCGGGCGAGCGGGCGTCCCTACAGCCAGCGAGCAGGAGGAGGAGCTGCCGCCGCGCCGGAGACGGCCGGGGGAGCCGAGGAGGGCGCCCCAGGTAAGCGCCTCCGCGCCTCCTCCCCCGGGATTCCGGCGTCCGGGTCGCCCGGCCCCCGGGTAGGGAGGGACGGGGGCGGGGCCGGCAGGGGCGGGGCTTGGCGGAGGAAACTGAGGCAGGAGGGAAGCGTCTGAGACGGACAGTCCGCGACCCCAGAGCGGTCGCAGGAGTCCCGACCCCCAGGCTTAAACTTCCCGGGAGAGGAGGGGCCGGGGAGTCCGCGCTTCTGAGTGCCTGGGAAGGATGGGCTTGGACCCCAGAACTCTCGGGTCTGAAGGAGGACAGCACTGGGAGTCCGGACTTCTGGGTCCGAGGGAGGAGGGGTTTGGGGCGCCTGACTCCTGCATCTGCGGGCCGGAGCTGGCGACCTGGGTTCCTGAAGGAGGAGAGAGCTAGGGAGCGGGGCTTTGGGGTCTGAGCGAGGAGGGAGCAGGAGCCTGGACTCCTGCAAAGGATGGGGTGGGGGAGGTGGGCCGCCGGCCCCCACGACTCCAGGTCTGACGGAGAAGGCACCTGGGAACCAGGACTCCTGGTCTGAGGGAGGAAGCAGCTGGGAACTCACGCTCCCGGCTCTGGTTGGGTCAGCATGTACTCCTCTTCACACTTTCCCCTTCTCGTTTCCCTATCTCCCAGCCAGGGCAGGCAGCCACTCCAGGTATGTGCAGTAGAAGTCTTGGACGGGCCCTGGCCTGTCCTGTGAGCGGAGAACATTCCAGGAAGCAGCCAGGGGGACCCAGGGCTTCTTAAGTGTGGGCCCTCGGGGACCTGGGTGTCCAGGCCAGCCCCGCCCCCGCCCCATCTGTGAGATGAATGGACCGAGGAGGATGTAATCTTTTCCAGCCTCCTTCATCCTCAGCCTCTCCCCTCCCCTCCCCTCCCCTCTCCTCCCCCCATCTGCTTTCCATCCAGGAGCCATCACCTGGGCAGAGCAGGGGCCTCTGGGAGGGGCTGCAGCCTTGACTCTCAGTCCCCTACACTTTCAGAGGAACACTGAGAAGCGGAGTGTTCAGGGGTTCAGGCCCCCTCCCCCACCTGCCTCTCTAACCTGCCTGTTCCCTTCTTCCCCTAGGTGGTTGCCCCCTCCCTCTCCTGAGATGTCAGGAAGGAGGGGGCCACCTGTGTCCCCAACAGGGGCCCCCCGGAGCCTGGGGGCCCCCAGCCCTGGAGCTCGGAGGTGGAGGAGGTGCTGACAGGTCCGGTAACCACCCACTGCTTCTCAGTCCTTTCCCAGAACCCACAGGCTTCCAGAATGTTGTAGAGAAACTTCAGCATCTATGCCCCCACCAGCATCTCCCAGCCCTGGCCCAATTTCATGGATAGGGAAACCGAAGCCTCACCTGGGAGGAAGTGTCTTACCTTCTTACAGGCAGTTTTAAGCTGAACTTGGGTCTCCCTGGAATTCCAGGGCATGACTGTTCTCAGAAATTTTGGAACTTCAAACCTCATCCAGGCTGCAGGACTTAGGGTTCCTTGGGGTTATGGAGGCAAAATGGCAGAGTGGAGTTGCTGGGACATGTTTGGAGTCCCACCTCTGGCATTTGCTGGCTGTGTGACCTGGTACAAGTTACTAACCTCTCTGAGCCTGTATTTCCCCCTTTATTGGCTATTATTACTAATAGAAGAATAATTATGATTAATCTAGAGGTTGGGCATTATCAAAGTCCTAAAATATAGGGGTCCTCCAAGCTTCTAGAACCTGTGGTTCTGTCATGCAGATGCCCCTGGAGTTGCCATGTGTCCCCCCACGAAGTTATCATCCTAATTCTAGCTTCCCTCTGTCTATCCTTAGGTGTTCAGCGAGATGCTCCCCCACCCCTCAGGCTCCCTCCCCATCCTCCTGCTTTTCCTCCTCCCCAGTGTCCCGATGGAGCCCCACCCCCCACCCTCACCCCTGCCCCCATTTCCAGCCCCTGAGTGGGACCTCTTGTCCCCCCGGGTGGCTCTGTCCAGGGGTACCCCCACGGGGCCCCCTCTGCTCTTTCTGCTGGAGTCTGGGGCCTTTGGGGAGCCAGCCAGCAGCCCAGCTAACCGCAGTCGGCGAGGGGTGAGCGAGACAGCACCAGCCAGTCGCCGTGGAGAGCTGGCCGTGTGTGATGCAGTCAGCGGCTGGGTGACAGACCGCCGGACTGCTGTGGACCTGCGTGGGCGCGAGGTGGAGGTGCTGGGCGAGGTGCCTGCAGCTGGCGGCAGTCCCCTCCGCCAGTACTTCTTTGAAACCCGCTGCAAGGCTGCCAGTGCTGGGGAAGGTGGCCCTGGTGGGGGTGGAGGAGGCTGCCGGGGTGTGGACCGGAGGCACTGGGTGTCTGAGTGTAAGGCCAAGCAGTCCTATGTGCGGGCATTGACCACTGATGCCCAGGGCCGTGTGGGCTGGCGATGGATTCGAATTGACACCGCCTGTGTCTGCACGCTCCTCAGCCGGACTGGCCGGGCCTGAGACCCAGGCCCAGGAACTGGGCAGGTAGAGGAAGAAGGAACTGGATGCTGAAGGACCTCAGGAGTAGCCTGGTTGCTCTAGGCCTCAGTCTGGGAACTTGTCAAATGGTCACACAAAATCACAATGCTCTGGTTTTGAGACCTCATTCTGGGAAAGACAGATGATGAAACCAAATGGGGTTTTGAAGGATGAATAGGAGTTCTCCTGGATGAACTTGAGGGTAAAACGAAGATGATGATGATGATAGCCAATATTTCCTGAGTGCCTACTGTTTATGAACTCTAATACAACTTGTCAGATCAACTCTGGTGGATTTGACCATTGGAGTTCCTCAGCTTCTAAGCTGCTGACCATGTGATCTCAAAGGACATCACTTTGCTCATCCTGAAGAGAGTGACAAGGAGGGGATACTTAGGGGGGATTATAAAACTGGGGGGGATTATAAAAACTGGAATATGTAGGCAACTAGTTGGGAGCTGGGGTTCAAATAAGAAACCTTATTTGGTCAGATGGGGCAAATGCTTAGAATGCTCTGTTTTGAGGTAGTGAGCTACCTATGACAGGAGTACAAGCAAGGTTGAATGACCAGAGGTCAGGATGCTTAAGATTTTGGCCTTGGTGGGGAGTTGGAGTCAGGTTTCCATCCCCTTCCCTGTCCCAGCCTTTGCAATATACTCAGAAAGAAATAGACCTTATCATTGTCCAGCTTGAGTAGGACGTGAGGTTTTAACCAATTGGCCTGCCCCCTGGCTGAGATCAAGGGAGATTTGAACATTGATCAGTCTAGAATGAGCCAGGAAAATCCAATAGGATAAGTGTTCCCAGAAGCCTGAATGAGAGGGTCTGTGGAATCCTGGGGCAGCTGCAGAAGCCAGCCTCAGTTTTCCCTGTCTGAAGAATGGGTTGGTGGGAAGAGAATGGGGACTGAGGATGCAGAGGCTTTGATCAAAAGGGTTTTAAAGTGA
Source organism: Capra hircus (assembly GCF_001704415.2). NCBI lineage: Eukaryota > Metazoa > Chordata > Mammalia > Artiodactyla > Bovidae > Capra > Capra hircus. The sequence goes on along the minus strand of NC_030825.1, from coordinate 56,594,660 downwards.
GGAACTGACAAGAGAACTCAGAGGTAGACCCCACACCTTCAGAACACCCATTCATATGTTACCACTCCGTAGACACACATATGTGCACACTCGCACACATGCACACACATTTTTGCCTTTATTTCTACATCTTGTGTTCTAGGTCTGTGGTTCCTGCTCTCTTCTGCCACCTCCTTTGCTGTTGCTGTCTAAATTCTTGTCCCATAATCTCTGGGTCACTAGCTCTCTTTCTGTCCCTCACTCTTGTATGTATTTTTCTCATTCATCAAAACTCTTTCCACATCCCCCTCTTTATTGCTAAGTATTTCCCTCTGGATCCCTCCCTCTGCGCCCACCCCCATACCCAGGTGGAAGTTTTCAACCAAATCAAAGGCAGGCAGGACAGCCGAAGCCGAAGCCGATGCTGACTCCTTCAGCACACACAGGGAGGGAGGGCAAGCCCCGGGGAAGTCTGGAAATCGTTACCCACCCCCTCACCCCCATCCTCCCTCTGCCGCTGGAGGTGGGCTGTCCTGGCAGAGGGAGGAGGTAGCTAAGAAGGCTGGGACCTTATAGGGAAGGGGGGTGTGTTTCTCGTGGATTCCCTGATGTGCTGGGTGACTCTGTCCTCCTTCCACTCTGTCTATTTCTGGGTCTCTGACACGCCCCCAGGTCCCAGTCCCTCGCTCTCTGCTGCCTGGTCTCTGGGTCTCAGACTCTAAACTCTCAATTTCTATGCCCTTCCCTCCCCCCGCCTTTTACCCTCCTCTCCCTCTGGGTCTCCCCCCACCATTTATCTGAGCTTTTGTCCCCTTCTTGGGGGTCTCTGCACTCTCTCAAAATCCCGGTTCCTCCATGCCTGAGTCTCTTATTCTATCCATCCAGCCACGCACTAATAGGCCCTCCATTGGCTGCGTTCAGGGTGGGCGGGTTCTGTCACCCGGGGCGACAGCAACAACAAGCCTCCTCCTGCTAGGCTACCGGGCAGGGGTGGGACCATGGCGGGTCGGACCCTAGCTCTGCGCTACGGTCCCCCGTGGTCCCCCATCTCTGGGACCGAGGTGCCTGGATCCTGGCCCAACTGGCATCTCACGAGCAGTGGCGTCGCCCACCGCTTTATCCCGCCCGTGTCCTTCCCCCCGCCCACTGTGCAGGTGAGAGGACCTTAGCCTCTTGGCCAAGAGGAGACTGGGGTCCCAGACTCAAGGAGCCTGGAGATTCAGACACTTGCTGAGAGAAAGGGCGATTTGGGGCTTCGACTCCTGTCTGACTGAAGGGGGAGGGTCTCAGGGTCTGGGGCCGAGAGAGGAGGCGCCAGCTAACCCAGATGCCTGGAACTGGCGGGAGGAAAGGGCTGGGAGCTGACCAGACGCCTGAGTCCTTTCAGCTGACGGCCCGCACCTTCTGCTCAGTCCACGGTCGCGGAGCCCCTGCCCCCGGCTGCAAAGCAGGATTTGCATATCTGGGCTTTCGACGAGGTCATCAGCAGATGGGAGACAACTTCGGGCTCAGCTCTAGTGCCTAAGACCCACGGAGGGCCCTACGCCCAGCCCAAGACCTCAGAACCTGCGAACCCCACCCGGACTGTGGGGATCAAGGATTTAAGGGAAAAAGTAAGGTTCCGGGATGCCCAGGTCCGGGGTAGACAGGGCTGGGGGCCGCACTGGAATCCCGTGCACCCTCACGCTGGGTCCCCGCCTGGCCTTCTCTCAGCTCAGACATCGCGGCCGGCGTCTCCCTCTGATCACCAAGGACCAGTGCAGTGAGACGAAGGCGCAGTACGGCGGCTGGCCCGACCTGGACCGGGGCCCCACCTCCTACTTCGGGCCCCAGCCCCTAGAGCTTGCGGACCACCACCGAGGCGGCCCTTCCCAGGTAGCAGAGAACCGCAGTGGCAGCATCTGGCAGAACTTTGAGCGCCTGGGGTGGGGGGAACCCCCCTCAGAAGCTAGGAACCCGGCTGAGACCCTAGCGCCGGGTCAGAAGAAACTCTAAGTCTAGGGGCCAAAGAATGGGACCGAATCTGAAGTTGCATAGACTAGGGGAGGGGTTTGGCACTTTAGAAGCGGAGCCGGGAGGAGGCAGGGACTGGAAGCCCGAAAGCCCAGCTCTGAGGCAGGTCTAGTAAATCTTGGGGCGGGCCTAGGAGCTAGGGGCGGAGCTGCGCAGCCTAAAGTACTCGTGGGCGGAGCTCGAATATCCTGAGGCGGGTTTGATAACCAGAGAAAGGGCTGGCTTCTCCTCTTAGGGTAAAGGAAGGAGGAATGGTTTCTGCTGAATTCCAGTGGCGGGACCAATCTAGGGGAGGAGCCAGGGAGGTCTTTCAGTGACTGGGGACTTGGCGGGCAGAATACTTGGATTTTGGAGGTGAGGCTAGTAAGGGTTTTGCCTTGGGGAGCGAAGTTGAAGTGCTGCTGCTGCTGCTGCTGCTGTTAAGTCGCTTCAGTCGTGTCCGACTCTGTGCGACCCCGTAGACGGCAGCCCACCAGGCTCTGCCGTCCCTGGGATTCTCCAGGCAAGAACACTGGAGTGGGTTGCCATTTCCTTCTCCAATGCATGAAAGTGAAAAGTGAAAGTGAATTCGCTCAGTCATGTCCGACTCTTAGCGACCCCATGGACTGCAGCCCACCAGGCTCCTCTGTCCATGGGATTTTCCAGGCAAGAGTACTGGAGTGGGGTGCTATTGCCTTCTCTGAGTTGAAGTGCACTGACGTGCAGTTGACCAAGGATTCTGATTCTGGGGGCGGGTAATCAGGGCCTGGCTCAGAGGGGCTGTTGAGACCCATGAAAGAGGAATTCTCAGTCTGGCACCCAGGGCATGGAACGGGTTATGAGTTTTCTTGCTCATTCCTCCTCCCCCGATCTTTCTCAGGCTTTAATCCCTTGGACCAAGAACCCCGAGCTGGCCGGCCGGCCTTTCACAATTTCTGACCGGGGCATACTGGACCGCCATCAACTCTATCTGACCACTTCGGCCCGGGACTTTCGGCCCTATTCGAAGTGAGCTTGCGTCCTCTCTTGGCCCCGTCCCCCTGCATAACCCCCGCAGAGGCTGGCGGGACGCCAAGCCCCCTGGTGTTGACTGACCCTCTCTGACTCAGTAGTCTTGGCCTTCAGTCCCTGCGCGGGCAAGAACCAGAAATTCAGACCCAGCCCCTACCTCTTTTAGCACTCTGGTTTACTTAGTGTCAACTCTCAAGAACTAGGAGCCCGCAGAGGGCCCATGAGGGAGTTCCGGATCTGAGGGCATGGCCCTGAGGGTCTAAGGCTGGCCTCTTTTGGTGTTTGCGTCCTCGGATGATTCCCCAGTCCCAAGCCTCCTAAAGGGTCCCAGACTCCTACAAATGTGTCCTCGAGGATCCAGCTGTGCCCTCCCTATCCTGCCTCCACCCCAACCCAACAGGAAGGAGTTGTCAAGCTATCCTCGCAAGGACTCGATGACCTCAAACTTCGGGGAGACGCCCCAGGCAGGCGGCCACAGCCAGAAGCAGCTGCCCTGTCCGTCCTCCTCTCGACCACCCCAGCAGGCGAAAATCCGCTTGCCTCGCGGCTGCCGGGTGATGCCCGTCGTGCCGCACCGCGGGGCGCTGACTCTGGCTCAGGAATCCTACAACCTCCCGCTGCACCCACTCCGCCGGCTGGACCGCTGCTGCCCGCTGGAGCTGCCCTGGGGCGGCCCCCACTGGAAGCCGGTGTCAGGCATCTACAGCGTGCCTCATGCCTACCGCACCGAGAACTCCAACTACGGCAGCTTGAAGCCAGCGTTGGTCTGAATCAGACCAGCCAGCCCCGCCCTGCACACGCCCCCCAGACAAGGCGGGGCCAAGCCTGGAAGACCGCGACTAGGGGCTCGCTGGGCGGGGCCCCGCCCATCTGGGGGCGGACCAGATCTTGGCCCTTGGGCGGGGCGAATCTAACCCACTCAATTGCGGGGACGGGATTTCTGCGGCCGAAGGGGCACAGCTTATCTTACTCGATGAGTTAAAGAGCCTAAATCACCCTCTTTGCTGGGTTTGGTTCCGGCATCCTGGCTTTTGGGGCCCGAGTATGGGGCAGCTGGGATTCCACTGAATCCTTTTTGGAGGGGCGGAGCGAGTGGACCCCCACTACCTCTGGCCACAGAATCCGATATTGAAGCTACGCCCCTCCTAAGAAGTTGGACTCAGGCTTTGGCCGGAGGAGCAGCCAATCATCATCGGAGACTTGTCAGAGGGGCGGTGCTGCAGCCTCTGCCGGGTCCCCTCGCGATGGGTAGAGGCGCGCTCACAAGGCAAGCGGCACAGCTGAGGGCCTCCAATATCCGATTTCTTGTACTCCCACCACGACCTCCCTAGCACCCGGGGATTGAGTCTGTGAAGTCACCTTCTCGTTGGGTGTCTTCTGCTTCGTGGTGCGGGAGCCGCTCAGGGAGTGGGGGGAGGGATGCGCCGTTGAGCCGCTCTTGCCTCTCCCTGACCTTGTCTGCCTCTCGCCCCCGGGGAGATTAGTGTCCAGGTTACCCCACCATGCTGCCACCCCCGGTGGCCTTGCCGCCCCCACAGCCTGCAGGTATAAGACTAGGTGAACACAGCAGGGGAGGCACCAAGGATGGAGATGCTCCAGGTAAGTCTGTAGGGCCCCTTGTGACTCCATCCAGGCCACAGCTGGCAGGAAGTGGGAGAGTCCGGGGACCTGGTAAAGGAGGCCTCTTTAGAAGAGTGTGGGGAGAAGAGTAGGCCTGACGGTGGGAGGAGGGCAGCAGGTGGGGCCTGAGGTGTTGGGGTGTCTGGGGTCCCTGGGGATGGAAAATCCTTGAATGGAAGGTGGCAGGCACAGGAGCTGGGTCCCTGAACGTGTGCATGCAGGGCTTGGGGGTGGGGTGAGGATCTGGCTGGCCCTGAGGCACTGGCCTTGTCCCAGGGACTGCTGCTGTGGCTGCTGCTGGGCGTGGCCGGGGTGTGGGCTTCCAGGGGGCCACTGCGGCCGCTGTGCCAGCCCATCAACGCCACCCTGGCGGCTGAGAAGGAGGCCTGCCCTGTCTGTATCACTTTCACCACCAGCATCTGCGCCGGCTACTGCCCCAGCATGGTGAGCTGCCGAGGGCGGGCGGGTGCCACCAACCCAGCTCCAGGCAATTACTCGGGGCTAGGCCCACAGAAGACCCGCAGTGGCAGTGGGGGTGGAAGGGTGGCCTGCTGCCTGGGGAAGGGGCCGGGCAGGTGGGAAGGAGAGCACAGAGGGTCCCTGGGATCTGTGGGCTGCAGTGGGGGAGCTCGGGGGAGAGCTCAGCCCCATGGAGACACTCAAGCTCCCTGCCCTCCAGAAGCGGGTGCTGCCTGTCATCCTGCCGCCCATGCCCCAGCGGGTGTGCACCTACCACGAGCTGCGCTTTGCCTCCGTTCGGCTCCCCGGCTGCCCACCTGGCGTGGACCCAATGGTCTCTTTCCCCGTGGCCCTCAGCTGTCACTGTGGGCCCTGCCGCCTCAGCAGCACTGACTGCGGGGGTCCCAGAACCCAACCCTTGGCCTGTGACCACCCCCCGCTCCCAGACATCCTCTTCCTCTAAGGATGCCCCACTTCAACCTCCCATGCCCACCCTAACTCCCAAAGCCAGCAGACGGTCCTCCCCTCCCTTCCCAATAAAGACTTCTCAAACTGCACTCTAGTGTTGTCTTTTAGGGGGCTTGGGTGTGTGCACCCATTTGTGCATGCACACACACACACACACACACACACACACACACTGGGTCCAGTTTCAGAACCATTTTATACAAAGTCACAGTGTCAGAACTCTAGTAGAAAACGGGGGGTGGGGGTGGGGTGGGAGGGAAGGGTGATCAGCTCAGGAGGTGTCCATGGTTTCACCTTCTGTGAGAGAAGGAAAGCCACATGGTCAGCACGGCCCAGCAGGCAGGGCCAGGGCTCCCTCCTCCCTCTCCGGGGCAGGCACGGTGGGGGACACTCACTGAGCTCATTGAAGAGGAAGGCGTCTTGGTATTCCTTCATGTATTGCGTGGAGCGCGACTCGTCCAGGAAGAGAGAGTAGACCCGCTTGATGTCGTCCACCTGCACCTCGGTGCCCTGATGGGGGACACGAGACCTCAGGGGGGCCCTACCCAGGAGCCAGGTCACGTCCCACCACAGCCACCTCCTGGCTGTGGGCCCCACCGCTCCATCCCTCAGTTTCTTCACCTGTAAAATGGACTTAACGGCATCAACTGCAGCCAACAGATATTTACCCAGCACCTCCCATGTGTCAGGTTGGGAGCCACAGAAAGAAACCCAAGGGCCTGAAGTTCCCGCCTTTGAAAACTTAAGTTCTGGGACTAAATGCAACCGCCCAGGGAAAGCCCTGGGAGTAGCGTGTGGACCACTCACTCCTCTGACGCTGGCTGGACTCAGCGGCTCACCTTGCGTTTCCGGCACACCAGGCTGGCAGCCGTGATGAGCTGGATGGCATAGCGCAGCGAGGTCTCCAGCCCGATGCGGGTCAGAACCGTGTAGGCGTCCTCACTCATCTCTACGTCTTCTTCCTCGCACCTGCGGGCAGGGAGGGGCGGGGGTGTTCAGCCAGGGACGGAGCCATGAGGAGTCAGAATCCTCGGAAGCCCAGAACACGGAGTGAGAAAGGCCACCGAGGCAGGAGCTGGACCTCAAACTCGGGCCTCCCGAGCCTCCCCCTTTCAGGGCTCTTTCCCCAGCGCCAGGCACCCGCACAGCCCCTCCCTTGTCCAAAGAGCCCCGCCACCCCCATCAGAGGCCACTGCTAGGATGCCCCACCCAGCCCTGCTTCTGGCAGGCCCAGAGACCTCCCCCGCAGACCTCAGTGGTCCCCACGTGTCAAGCAGGATGGACACCAGCCCCTCAGGCCGGCAGCCTGGTCCTGCCCGGGAAGGCCGAGGGCCCCTGCCCGCACCGGATGCGAAGGATCTGCTTTGTGTCTTTCTCGCTGTAGGGGGAGGTGGAGACGATGAGCAGACGGTCCAGCAGGTCAATGGGGATGCCGTGGGGGCTCTGGTAGCTGGTGCCCCGGATCCTGCAGAGGAGGAGGAAGGGAGGGCCATCAGGGTGACGCTCCTAGAACCCGGCTCTCCCCTCTCTACACTTAGAACACCCCACCCCACCCGTCCTCTCCGCCACAGCCCACTCACTGGGCCAAATACCGCTGAGCCTTCAGCTTAGGGCTGGCGTCACCACCTGACGTGGTAGCCACCCTCTGACTGCGTTGCTCCCCATCCAGAGCCAGGCTGGTCTGAGCTAGAGATCTATGTCTGGGATTACTGGATCAAGGTCCCACTCCTCTGCTGGACCCAGAGCTCCACAAGGGAGGGACTGGGCCCACCCTGTACCCTCACTGCACCTGGCCCAGCACAAGGTCAGGCACGTGGCGGGTGCCAGGAAATAGCAGATTCCTGTTATGTGTGGGAGCTGTGATCTATAACTGGGGCGATCACTCAATTAGCAAGTACTGAACCACCGCCCATGGAGGAAACAGTAACACATGGCTAGGCTCTTGGCAGCCTCTGTCATAATTTTTGGCCACCAGATAGCTTGGTTTCAGGTGTTTCTGTTTAAAGACACCCGATTCAGTATATATTATTGACTTTTCATGCTGAACTCATGCCCACAGCCTCTGAACTTGTGCCTGACGGATGTTATCTAACAACTGTTTTCTCTATACGGTCCATCCCTGCTGTGCTCACAGACATTAGACAGCTAGGGGACATTTTATAATTTGTTTAATTTTTTGGCTGCTCCACACAACATGTGGAATCCTATTTTCCCAACCAGGGATCGAACCCTTGCTCCTTGCTTTGGAAGTGTGGACTCCCAACCACTTGACTGCCTGCAAAGTTGCCTAGGGGCCATTTTAAACCACAAAATCATCAGGAACAAACAGCACACAGTGTGATGCCTGTGGCAAGAAGTAGACAAAGAAAAGGACGCCTGATTACAGCCCGTGAGCTCAAACTAGGAGGCGGAGCATTGCCTGCTTTGACCCTCGCCTGGACTGTCTGCTGTGGGCCATTCAATTTTTCCCTGCTCTGCACACGTCCGTGAATGACCACCAGAGTGCGGCAAATATCGATTTGGGAGCTACAGATGATCTGTAGCGAATAAGCAGAATCACAAATATGGAACCTGCAGGATAATGAGGAGTGACTGGGTCTGCAGCCTTTCACAGGTGATGCCCCCGATCCCATGGCCTGACCTGCAGCTGCTACAAACACGCTCATTTGGATACCAAACTCCAGCCTGCTGCCTTCCACATATGACCCAGGGCAAGTCACCGGGCCTTGCTATCCCCCATCTTGAAAACAGGGCTGAGGGAATTCCTAGGTGGGCCAGTGGTTAGGACTCCATGCTTCCACTGCAGGGGGCACAGGTTTGAGTTCTGGTTGGGAAACTAAGATGCGGCAAGCCGTGCGGCATGGCCAAAAAATAAAATTAGTAAGATAAGGGGCTTCCCTGGTGGTCCAGTGATTAAGACTCCAAGCTTCCAACACAGGGGGCGTGGGTTAGATCCCTGGTTGGCGAACTAAGATCCCACAGGCCCTGCAGTACGTGTTTGGCGGCAAGAGGAATGGAACGGAATGGGGCTGAGACGATATCTAGCTCCTGAGCTCCTTTTGAGGAAAGGCTGAGCCAAAAGCCAGGGACAACCTGCCCATTATCCCTGGTAGTCGCCCCTTTCTTCCCTGTGCTTCAGCTGGCAAAAGGCCATAGTCATGCCTCTGAGCAGCCCCGGGCAGCGGCTGTGCTGGGTGCAGCCTTCAGGCCCCCGGCTCTCATGAGCTCTTCGTCCCCTGCTTCCTTCTCACTTCCTGTGGACTTTTGCTCCCTGTTCTCCCAGGGGCGTCCTCAGGGGCCAGCGGGGCTTACCGGGTGATGCCGCGGTTGGTAGCCATGATGAGGACAGGCGCCATGTCACTCTCCAGGGCCCGGTTGAGGAAGGAGAAGCTCTCAATGTCCAGCATGTGGACCTCGTCGATGAACAGCACCTGGGGGCCGTTGGGCAGGTATCAAGCCCACCTCCCACGCCTCTCTTCTCCCGCGCCCCCCCACCTGGCCTGGCCCGGGTACTCACGCCGGGGATGATCTCTGCTTTGCCCTCCTCCCGCCACTCGGCCACCTTGGCGTTGATCTGCTCTCGGACTTCAGACTTGATTTCCCCTGTGTCGCCTGTGGGAGGCAGGGTGTCAGAGAGGAGAAGGGATCCAGGGCCGGGGGTCGGGGAGGGCAGTGGACGAAGGCAGAGAGAGACAGGATGCCAGAGACACAGAGAGTGAGCTGGAGTGGTGACGTGACAGTGGCCGGGGACTCAGAGACATCCCAGAGAGGCAACAGACGGGGAGAGACGAGCCAAATCACAGGTGGAGAAGAGCGGAAGACGGCAAAGAGGGATGGCGGAGAGGGGAAACGCCAGGCCGTCCTGGTGCACAGCGGGGCGGGGTGGGGAGGGAGCCTCCCGGCGGGGGTGGCACAGGTGGGCCTCACCTGAGAAGAGGGCCAGGAAGCCCTGGGTGCGGGAGTTGATGACGTCAATCTCGTGGAGAGACACCGTGTGCACCACCTCCTTGCGCTTCTGCAGCTCCCCGTCTGGGCACTGCACGAACTTGGTCTGTGGGGCCAGGGCGGGGTAGACAAGGGCAGAAAAGAGCATGAAGCGGGGGCCCCGGGGGCTGTCGAGGGGAGACGGGCTCCCTGGAATGGAGCTAGGAATCCAGATGGGGGTGATGCAGAAACCCCAGGCCTGAGGGGTAAAGACTAGGGCAGCCCAGAGCACTGAAGGATACAGGGGTTCCTGGAGGACCCCAGAAACCCCTGGCTGTTCTGGAGGGTATGGGGAGGCACCAGGAGGGCCAGGGACACAGGGCTGGGATGACAGGAGGGTCTGGACCCTGCAGACGCCAGGGGCAGGGGGGAGAGAGAAACATGCTGGTGCCTGAGCGAGGGGACCCAGGAGCCCTGCCCACCTGGGAGCCCATGGCGTCATAGTCGCGAGCCCGTGTGAAGGAGCGTCCCAGCTTGGAGATCTTGCCTGTGGCCTTGTCGATGGTGATCACATCCCTGCAGGGGAAGGTGGGCAGGGGTGAGGACGGGAAGGGCCGGAGCTCCCCTACCCTGGCCACCGGTGTGGCCCCCACTGCTCACCCGGCCTGGACCTTGTCCTTGGTCAGGGACTCGATCATCTTGGTGCCCAGGTCATATATGGTCTCCATCTCTGTGGTCTTGAGGGTCAGCTTGCCGACTTTGGAACCCTGAGTGGTGACAGGTAAGGGGTTTAGAGGGGGCCCTGATGTCTCCCCAGCACAGCTTCAGAACCAGCATGACATGGGGCAGTGCTGGGGGCTTGATGAAGATATGCACTGTCACAGCCTCGGTGACAGCTTTGTGGCTATGTGTATGTCAAAACCTAAAATCCTGAAAACTTTCTGGGGCATGGCTTATTGGAGGTCAGTTGCGCCTTAACAAAGCTTTAAAAATCCAGTAAAGGGGACTTGCCTGGAAAGCCAGTGGATAAGACTCTGTACTCTTAATGCAGGGGGCCCAGGTTTGATCCCTGGTCAGAGAACTAGATCCCATATGCCACAACTAAGACCTGGCTCAGCCTAAATAAATAAATTAAAACCAGTAAAGGAACAAACAGGGACTTCCCTGGTGGTCCAGTGGCTAAAACGCCACGCTTCCCATGCAGGAGGCATGGGTTTGATCCTGGTTGAGGAGCTGAGATCGCACACGCCGTGAGCACTGCCCCTGCCCCCCAAAGAGAAACAAAAACCTAAAAGGGAAAATCTGTAAAAACAACAGGCACCTGAGGTCCCACCGAAGGGTCAAGGGGGCGGGTCCCACTCTAAAATTTGTTTTTCATACCCAAATAAAAGGTGGTCTTTTGTTAACCACATACCCAGAAGAACACAGCTAAACACAGCTAAGACAACAAAAATGCCACACCCCATCCCCAAGAGATAAGCTAAGAAAACAAAATGTCACACCCCCCCTCCAACAACACCCCCCAAGGTAAACAGTCACCAAGTCTGGGCTTTTCCCAGCATATCCTGTCTCACCTGTTTCCTGGAGTTGTTTCCATAGTGAGATGCTCCCTTTGTAGGGAGAGGTGGCAAGTGGGTTTGGGGAGGGAGTTAAAGGGAGTTTTGGTTGTTCATTTTCAGTTTTTCTTTTTGGCTGTGCTGGGTCTTGGCTGGGGCATGCGGATCTTAATTCCCTGGCCAGGGATCGAACCCAGGCCCCCTGCATTGGAAGCATAGAGTCCCAGCCACTGGACCACCAGGAAGTCCCTGGTTGTTCATTTTGATGAGGATATATCCATGGATTTCTTCTGTAATCTCTTTAAACTCTAATTTAAAGAACTATCTGGGGAATAGTTTTCCCTATACTTAGAGTCTCCCACATTGTTTTTTTTTTTCTACCATGTTTTTAAAATTCAAAATGTAATTGCCAATAGATAAGACTAATTTAGGAGGCTGTTACAAGTGCTAAAAGTGCAGTTGACCGCAGTTATTCACTTTAAGTCTATTTCCACTGAAAATGAGAAGCTAATGAAAAAAGAGGAGGGTGTTCCTACAAGACACAGAAACAGAAGGTAGGACTGTGCATCAGGTCAATGGATTTGAAGCGATTTTAGATTTCCCTTTTATTTCGCATTTTATTAACACCTGTAACTTAATATTTAACAGAGAACTACAAACACGGCTGAACCTCGAAGACATACACAAAAAGCCATATATTGTCAGATTCCATCAGAGGCAAGTCCATTAAGACAGGAAGTAGATTTGTGGTTGCCAGGGACTGCAGGTGGGGTGGGAGGGGAGGAGGAGCAACTCTGAAAGGGTTGATGGTTAGTTTATGTTGTGTGATTTTATGTCAGTGAAAAACAGACCTACAGAAAAACTGAAAGAGAGAGAGAGAGATGAAGCGGAAACCAGACTATGACAGAAGACTTAAAAGACATATAAGTTTTTAAAATGGGCAGTCTTGGAATACACAGTTGGGTGATAAAAGCTAATGAAATTCAAACGGGTGAGGGCGGCTATTTCTATGGGGTACTGCAGAAAGAGGCAGAAGAAGGGGCAGGGTTGGAGGTGCTGGCTAAGTTTTAGGTTTTTTTAAAATCTTTAAAAAAAATTTTTTTTTTTTGGATGTGGACCATTTCTTAAAGTCCTTATTGAATTTGTTATAATATTGCTTCTGCTTTGTCTTGGTTTTATGGCTGAGAGGCGCATAGGATCTTAGCTCCCTGACCAGGAATTGAATCTGTGGTGGAATTGCGGAGTCCTAACCACTGGACCACCAGGAAGTCCTGTTAATTCTTACTGGAGTACAGTTGAGGTACTAGGATTTATAAATCCAACGGGTCTGTAAGCCTAACTATTAGGAATTAACTGTGAGAAACTTCAAGACCTCCTCTGTCATTCCATTGCTTGGTTTGTTTTTTTGGGCAAGTATAGTTGATTTACAATATTGCGTTAATTTCTGCTGTACAGCAAGGTGATCCAGTTAGACACAAATATGTTCTTTTCCATATCCTTTTCCATTGTTCCACCACTTAGCTCACTGTGCCCCTCACAAACGGACAAACCGCCATCAATTCAACCGACCCTCTCTTGCCGGCATATGGATGACTCTAAGCTGCATCTCGAACTTTCCATGGGATTCTGACCTCAGTGCAGACCCAGCACACCCCACCCACCCCCAGCCCTTGGGGTAGCCTAGACTTGGGAGCACACTCACCGTCCCTGTGGCCGGTCGATCAATCTGGATCTCCACCACCTCCCCTTCGATGATCTCGGTCTCCTCCCTGGCGAGAGAACAGATCTAAGGAGATAGCCCGCGGCCTGGGCCCTCAGGAACTGCTCACCCCTGTGGGCCCCAGGGCACAGGACAAGCTGGCATCCTCCAGGGGGCGTCCCAAGGCTGCTGGGAGCTACCATCACTCCTGCTTACTTGATGCGCACGCCGATGGAGCGCCGGAAGGCCTGGGTCAGTGCCTCTGTCTTGCTCATCTCCAAGGAGAAGATCTCACTGCCTGCGATGGCTGTGAATGGGGTGTCGGGCCCCAAGGCCTGCGCCATGCCTGAGGAAGAGGGGAGGCAGTTTGGGTAGGTGGTCCAGGCACGAGGTCCCCACACCTCCCCAACCAGCTCTTCTTCTTCAGACAGGAAAAAGGGGCTCGGTGCTGTGGGGCAGACAGGGAGACTTGCAGAAAGCGAGTGATGGAGGGCCATGTTGGGAGGCCCTGGGTTGGAACCCCACACTGCCCAGACCAAAAACTTTATGACTCTACAATCATGCTGGACCTGCCTCCCAACCTCTGAGAGCTGTTTAGCCTCAGGGCTTGGGGGGGATGAGCAGGGGTGGAGGCAAGGGGCTGAAAGAGGTTAAAAGAGACTGTGCAGGTTCGAATCCCGGCTTTAATGCTTAGCACCAAGTTATCTTAAGAAGCCTAAGCTGCTCCCCAAGCCAGCCTGCCCCTCTGGGTAATGGGAACCATAACATAACAAGCGCTGGCAGGGAACGACATTGCTGCATAGGAGCAATGATAAGGGCGGGCAGGCATGCCCTGGTGCTCAGCCGGGACCCCGATATGTGACCTGGGACCAGCACAGGGAAGGGCCTCCTCTGTGGTCTGGGGCCTGGGGTCAGCTGGCAGACAGTGGGCAGTTCCTGCCATCACTCCAAGCTCTGGGCCTCTCTGCCAGCTCCCCTTCCTGGGGGCTCTGCCCAGCTCTGAGCCAAGTCTCCCAGACAGGAAGTCACTGAACCCTCCTGACCAGTGCGAGGTGGCAACTCTTCCTGGTCCCCTTTCCAGAGGCATGCCACACTCTGCACCTGGGTATCATGCTCCATACTGTCTGTTCAGGAGACTCCGAGACTTCCTGCGAGTCTCAGTTCCAGCACTGACTCACCTGGGATGTCCCTCCTGACAAGTGCCACCCCATTCTCTCCCCATCACCCTTCATCGGAGAAGTCTCCTCTGTTCTCTACACGGACGGGATTGTGTCCACAAACACCTGCCCCAGGCTGGAAGCCCCTTAAAGTCAGGACTTCGGTCTTAATCATCTTGGTGTCCCCAAATGTGAGTGTTACTTTTTCTTAACTGAGGACCTAGCTGTTACCTTGAGTCTCACTGCCTGGCCCCACAGTCCAGGCACAAAGGTGAGAGTGAGTGGGAAGAGACTCCAGGAAACCTTCAACAAGGAAAAGATGTCAGAGAGCAGTTTTGAAGGATAGATAAGAGCTCAACAAGGATAAGGGACAGTTGTGAGTAAAAAGCTCTTAAATTACTAATGGACTGCAAAAGAGACTGCTGATTGTCTATACAATGCTCATCTTTCACATCTTCCTTTGTTCCAGAACACCCATTTCACTAAGGTAACAGTAGTCCCAATTAAAATATTAAAAAAAGTTTTAATGCCTCTCTCTCTCTTGTGCAGTAGAGTGTGGTCATCAACTTCTAGTCAATAAAATATAAGCAAGAGAATGTGGGTGCCATGAGACAGCTGCTTAAAAGGAGCTCCCTCTAGGAGGTACACCCTCATTGTAATTCCTTTCTCCTCCTTCTTATATGGAGTATGGGTGGGATGGCTGGAGCATAGGCCACCTTTTTGCAACCCGAGGTGTCCCTGACATGGAAGCAAGTGATCTTGAGGCAAGAAGGTAGGAGCCCTCATAGAACTGCTCAACAAGCCTGAATTGGCCTATGTTTAGACTCTTCTATGTGACAGAACAAAGCCTTAGTGTTTAAGCCACTTCCATTCTGTGCTGTCTGTTAGACATGGCTGAACCTGACCCTGACTTACATGGGAGGATCATCCGGTGAGGCCAAAAGAGCTACTGCCTGGAGAAGCACCTTACCCATGGCAATGGCTGTCTTCCCAGTGCCCGGCTGGCCAGCGATGAGAACCGCCCGGCCAGCAATCTTCCCTTCTCGGATCATCTCCAGCACCACACCGGCTGCCCTCCGGGCCGCCAGCTGGCCCACCATGCCCTGGGAAGCCTGGGGGTAGGAGGCGACAGGACATATAAGGAAGGTGACTTTCTACTGAGCTGCTACTGCATTTCTACCACCTTCAGGCCCAAACTGTTGGCTAGGCCTTCAGAAAAAAAGGCTTTTCTCCATCCCCATCTTTTAGAGACCTATGCGTGGCTGAATTGTATAAATACAGCACAGCCAAAGATCTGGAACATCATAACACAGTCCCTGCATTCCCCAGGGCCTTGGGTTCCCTCCACCTGAGGCCTCCCTGGGGCAGCCTTCCCAGCCTGACCCCCTGGGTTCTACCTGCCGTGGCTCCAAGGCATCATCGAGTCCTAGCCCCCGGATGTGGGAGTGAGCGCCTGCGTGCAGGGAAAGAACCAGAAGACACGGTTACCTGCCAGCTCCTGTCAATGCGTGGTGTGAGGGGTTGGGGCCTGGCAGGGTCCACCCTACCCCACCCCTGGGCATCTGATCTGCTCTGGAACTCAGGATCCTCCCTGCTTAGATAGGGGGAGAGATGGGGGGATGGTGTGCAGGACCTCCCTCTCTTGGGGGTCCTGGGTGGGTGGGCTCTGTCGAGGGCACACGGGCCAGGCAGGCACTAGGGCCCATTCCGGATCCACGCTCACTCACCGATACGCTCAATCCGCGTCACATCGCGGATCTCTGGAACCTTGGTTGTGGCTGTCTGGGGTTGGAAGAGGCGTCAGTACAGACTTTGTGGTCCTAGCTGTCCCTCCTGGCCCCCTCCCATGAAACAGTCCTTTTCTCTCCTCCCCAGAGGCAGGCTGGCAGCCCAAACACCAGACCCTCCTTGGCAATCACCCACTAAGGCTGGTGGGTTGACCCCATGACACTGTCAGCCCCAGCTCCCTGTCACCAGGCCTCTGCATGCGCAGGTCCCTGGGTCCTGTGCTCTCCCCAGCCTCCTCACTGAATTACATCAAACACCAGTCATTAAGGGAGGCCTTCCCTCACCTCAGCCCCTGCCTGGCTAGTTCTAGGGTCTCTGGATGTCCAAGCAGAAGGAAGGGCCTCCCCTGGTAGGTCAATCTCACACCCAGAAGAGAGACTATTGGATCAACATTCTCAGCTCCAATGGATGCTCTAACCCATAAAGGGCACAGCACACATCTCACTGCTTTACCTTGGGGCTCAGTGTTTGGGGTTTGAATGAATGACATCCTGAGCTCATTCAACAAGCAGGTACTGAGGCCTCCTGTGTCCCCAGCTCTCCAAAGAGCAAAGTCAGACACTATCCTTTCTCATGAAGCGGGGAGAGATCACTAAACACTGCCTGGGATAATTCAGAACCCAGTGGAGATCCTCTCAGATACTCATGGCAGTGTTACTCATAACGCAAAATATCCATCAGTGGATGAACAGATAAACAAAATATGGGTAGCCATACAACATAATATTATTCAGCCATAAAAAGGTATGAACCTCTGATCCACGCTACAAGGGTAAACCTTGAACACACTATGCTGAGTCAAAGAAGCCAGACACAAAAGGTCACCTGTCATATGATTCTATTTATATGCAATGTCCAGAATAGATAAATCTGGAGATATAAAGTAGATCAGTGGCTCTCCAGGGTGAATACAAAAAGGAAGCCTAAGAAGCCAGCATACTGATCCAGCTCCTTGGCCACCTGCCCACAACCCTGTTTCTGCGCACAGGTCTCCTAACCAGAATGAGAGGAGATAGTCATAGGACCCCAGGAAAACCCTCTCTTTGGAACCAAGAGTTCAGACTTCCTGATAACCATTAGGTCACATGCCTCCTCCCTTGCTGTTTGTGACCCTTCCCGCTCACTCTTCCTCACAGGAGGTTGGTCACTGCCCCCAAAGCACTACCAGAAGATTGAGAACATACTCCCACTCACCCCTACACAGCCTGTCAGACACTACTTGAGACAGAAAAGAGACACTGATCCAGGAATCCCAAACTTTAGCCATCCCAACATAAACAGACCTGCCTCCTACAAAACCTTTCCTTTCACCATAAGCCTCTTCTACCCCCTGCTGCCTACTGATCCCATGGAAACAGAGGTCATTACAAAATTCTGCCCCTACCATCCCCTCACACTTCCAATGCTTTATACACAACCATGGGAACTGCGTCTCAGGAGGGTGGCCACGGCCCTTTCCTCTTCCACTTCACCATCCACTCCCCTTTGCCATGACAACAGAAACAGAGTGATAGTTCACACCACAGGCACCATCTCATCTCCATCCTAGCCCCATCTTGACTGGGGTTACCATGGGGACTGAGGCCTCGGGGAAGCCATGTCCAATCCTCAAGCCAAGGCTACATTCTTTCTTTATTCAGATGTTTCTCTGAAAAGTACTTGGGGCCTGGCCCAATATACTTGGTCTCTCCTTTGCGGAGTTCATTCAAGTGATAACTTATTGAGCATCCACACTGGGCATGCCCTGATGAAGTGCTAGGAATATGAAAACAGTTGAAACAATTCCATGACAAGATCTCAAGCCTCTGTGCCCACAACCATTTTCGACTCTGAGTTCTCAACACTCTTTCTTTTGGCTCAAGACTCAGTAAGCAACTCCACGATTTGAAGCTCATACGGCAGGTCCCCGCCTGTGTTTCTCCCTTGTACTCAGGTACCACTTACACCATCAACAACCCAAGACTGTTTTATGGCTTGCAGCCCAAGACACTACAACCCTTATCAGACTTCAAAGCAAAGAAGATTGGAAGTTGGAGCTCCTACAAGACGATGGAGTCGGATATGACCACTGATAC
This sequence comes from Capra hircus, assembly GCF_001704415.2. Taxonomy (NCBI): domain Eukaryota; kingdom Metazoa; phylum Chordata; class Mammalia; order Artiodactyla; family Bovidae; genus Capra; species Capra hircus. The sequence goes on along the minus strand of NC_030825.1, from coordinate 56,576,932 downwards.
CGTAAAAATTCACTTGAACCCAAGATGCCGGGATCCTAGTCTCTTCTTTTTTCCTCCCTCAGATCCAGAAGCCCAGGCCCCCAGCTCCCTCCTTCCTCAGATCCAGGAGTCAAGGTCCTCAGCCTCCTTTCCACTAAGATCCAAGAGTCCCCGTCCAGCCCCCTGCTTGAGACTCCTCAGCCCTCAGCACGCCGACACTCACCACGGTTGCCATGATGCTCACCAACCGCCAATATCCTAGCGGAAACGGAAACGCGCTAGGAACGAAGTGTTCTGGCCCCTCTAGACTGCCAAGTCATCCAAAAATCTCGGTGGTTCTTTATAAATATGCAAACTCTCCTGGTGGGGCGTGGTGTCACTTTTTAGGCCCCGCCCACGCGCCGAGGCCGCGTCCATTCCTCTCGCCTCCCGGCTCCTCCTCCTTTTACCCAGAACCTCCTCGCTAAGGCGATTGCAAAACTCTTTTAACACTTCTTCGGGGAACCACACGTTCCCCACGCTTCCTTTCCTCCTTATCGACCGTCTTCCCTCCCACTCCAATTCTGAGGCCTCAGCTTCGGATTGACAGGGTTGAAGGCCAATCAGCTAGCGCAGCAGCAAACCCCGTTCACCCGAGCTCCCTTCAGCTGTGAGGCGGAGGTGGGGCCGAGCCGAGTGAACGCTACCCTGTCCACCAATGAGAAGACGCGGGAGCCCCGCCCCCAGGCGCAGACCAATGGCCTTGGCCGGGGGGCGGGCGCCGCCTCCTGGTGGCCGCAAGGTTTCACTGCAGGAGTCCCAGGGGGTTCAGTGACGCTGCGGCCGCTTTGCAGCCCAGGTCTGACCGCTCCGGGCGGGGGTGCGGTCGTGCAATAGGAAGCCGAGGGCGGTGCGAGCTTCCCGTCGGGCACCAGCTACTTGGCCCGGCGCCCTGCCCAGTGCATTCCTTCGACACCTCCGGGGCCCCCACCGGTGGCCCCCCGGAGGCCTCTGACCGCGTCGGCCATGCCTCTAAACCGCACTTTGTCCATGTCCTCCCTGCCAGGACTGGAGGACTGGGAGGATGAATTCGACCTGGAGAACACAGTGCTCTTCGAGGTGGCCTGGGAGGTGGCCAACAAGGGTGAGCAAACCGAGCAGAGGGACCCGGACGAGAAGAGCAGGCGGGGATGAGGGCCCGAATATTGAGTAACAGCGAACGAGGCTGTATGGCATGATTCTGGGTCCTGGGCAAGGAGCTTGTGACTCCTGTGCCCTTGGAGAGGGGCTGGAGTTTGTCTCCTGGGCCCTGGAGGGAGGGGATGAGTCGCATAAGACGAAAGGAGCCTGGAAACCCAGGTCCTGGGTCCTAGGGGAGAGGGCGTTAAAATGAAAAAGACCACAGAGACTTGGGTCCTTGACAGGGAAGGAGATGTGGGGGGGAAGGGTTTGGCACTTCAGAACTGTGGCCCTAGGTGGGGAAGGATCTTGGGATGTAACTCCGGATTTGAGAGAGAGCCCACTTGGAGATGGGATGCACGAATCATGGTGGGAGAATTTGGGGAACTGGTCATTTGAGAGTAAATATATGAGGAGGGTGGAGACCCTAATTCTTAGATCCTAGGGTGAGAGAGCGTTGGGGCCTGGAAGGCAGGGTTCTGAGTGCCTGAGCTCCGGATTCGGAGGAGTAGAGGAGCCTCCTCAGACACATGCGCGCTGGATTGGGGGAAGACTGGGAAGTCCTAAGTTGGTCAGGGGCTGGGCCCTGGGGTGGGAGTGGCTGGGGGCCTGGATTTCTGGGTCCCAGGCTCCAAAGCGCCTGATGTTCTGGGTTTGGAGAAGGCTGGGGCAGGAAACCGAGGAGCGAGGCAGTCCAGCTCCACAGAAAGAAGGAAGCTGGGATTTTACTGAGTTTTGGGAGAGAAACGGGGGCAGGGGGTGGCGGGGCTGCGGGTTTCTGCAGACACGAAGCCATGGGTCGCCAGGGTCCAGGCTCCAGGGGGTAAGGAGTCTGGAATGGAGTCATGGGAGGGGCAGGGCCATGCGTGCCTGTGTCCCCACGTGGGGAGAGAGAACTGGGGGACTGGTCGTCAGAGTGCCTGTTGGGTGAGGGGTGACAGCTCTGGCTTCTTTGGGACAACGGTGGGAACCTAAATGAGGCCATGAAGGATTCTCCCTTATTGTGTCCTGGAGCCTGACTTGGAGTTTAAACCCAGCTCCCTTAAGCTGGCAGTTCAAGACCCTGGACCCTGATAACCCTCGTCAGCTTCTGTCCTCCTCGGCCCCAGCCCCTAACTCTGTCACACCTGGGAGCCAAGGCCCCCCGTCTCTTCTCTTAGAAGTCCAGCCTGAACCCTCTTCTCCCTCCAAGTCCTGACCCCAGCCCCCTCCTCCCATAGACCCAGGAGTACCATCCATCTGGCCCCCCTCCCCTCCTCCCTGTGACCCTGAAGTGTGGGCTCCCAGTTCCCTCTTCCCTCTGAGCCAGAGGTCCGTGGCTCCTGTGCACCCACGCCCCTCCCCAGGCCCCAGGTATGTGGCTCTCAGCTGGGGCCTGTCCTCATGTACTTGGGCCCACAGTGGGCGGCATCTACACAGTGCTGCAGACGAAGGCAAAGGTGACGGGGGATGAGTGGGGCGACAACTACTACCTGGTGGGACCGTACACGGAGCAGGGCGTGAGGACCCAGGTGGAGCTGCTGGAACCCCCGACGCCGGCCCTGAAGAGGACGCTGGACTCCATGAACAGCAAGGGCTGCAAGGTGGGGCATGGCCCGGCCGAGCGCTGGGTGGGGGCAGCGGAAGGAGGAAGAGCAGGGGGTGGACAGTCCCGGGGAGACAGGGAGGCCCACACAAAAACTCAGGATGGCCCAGTACTTTCCCAGGCAGACATAGAGGAGGTAAGATTGACAGACACTCAGAGAGATCCAGGACTCTGTGAAGTGAGTGGGTGAACCCCCGGCTCTAGGACATTGGTGAATGAACACAGAGAGCAGGTACAAGGCAGACAGAAAGATGGTCCTAAAGAGGAAGAGGCCAAGATCCTCAGATGCAGAGAGAGGAAAAGAGCTAGATGGACAGATAAAACCTGGTGGGTGTGTGGTGGGTGTGGGGTGGGGGTGAGGCAGGAGGTCAGAGCAGTTGTTCTGGAGCCTGAAGTTCAAATTCATCTTCTCTGGGGACTTGCCTGGCAATCCAGTGACTAAGACTTTGCCTTCCAATGCAGAAGTTTGTGGATTTGATCCCTGGTCAGGAAGCTAAGATCCCACATCCTTGGTTACCAAAGAAACAAAACATAAAACAGAAACAATATTGGAACAAATCCACTAAAGACTTTAAAAATAGTTCACACACAAAAAATTCACCTTCTCTGCTTCCTCCTGTGTGACCTTGACTGATGAGCATTGCTGATAGCATCCACCGTAGAGATTTCTTGGGAGGATGAAATAGCTCATAAAAGGTCTTCAACCCAGGTCCTGGCATGCAGTTCGCATGTCTGTGAGCTATTATCTTCGTGGTTATTATTATCACATCATTATTACTTAAAACAGCTTGCAGAGTGAGGTGGGCAGGTAAACAAACAAGAGAGCCGATGGAGACGTGCTGAGTGTCCCCAAAAGTGATGGTTTCCCAGTGGTTAGAGCAACAGGGAAACAGAGTCTAGATAGGGAAGAGAGGTAGCCTGATGTTCTAGAGAGAAGGGTCTCGAAGGAGAGAGGAAGGTGGGTAACTGAGGAAGAGAGGCAGGCAGACCCAGGGGACAGAGTTTCAGATGAGTGGAGTCAGGAATTAAAAAGAGGAGGGGGAAAATAAAAAATAAGAAAGAGGAGGGGGAGAGTGCCAGGCACCTAGTGAGCACTGAGGATGAGAACAGAGGTTAGGCCCGAAGGCAGCAGGGCTGAGGCACAGAAAGGTTGGGTTCTGGGAGGGAGGGAGAAGTATAGGCTTGCCTTCATTCATTCACCGCCTCTGGTTTGGGATGGGGTCTGGAGTCCAATCAGGAGGGGCTGTGTCCCTAAGGAACCCTAGGGCGGCCCAGTCCCTCCCCCAGGGCAGCTGCTATCCACGTGCTGGGGGCCTAAGAATAGCCCCCCCAGCAAAAGGGCAGACAACAGCTGGGAGGGGGAGGGAAAAGCCACGTTGGGAGGAGTAGGGTGGCTCAGCCGGATGGAGGTGTGGCAGCAGGCCCAGAAGCTGGGCCACAGGAATCTGGAGGAAGCCAACAGATCAGAGAAACATGTCAGAGGGCAGAAATCCAACCTGGAGGCTTGGAAACACAGCAGTGGGAGCCCCCAAGGTGTGGAAAGTGGGTGGGCAGTATTAGATAGGAGGCTGCAGAGTATAAGATGGGCTGGGGGCAGGGGAAAGAGGAAGCAGGTGATGTATAAGGTGAAAGAATCAGAAACGAGGCAGCGACAAGGGTAAAAGCAGTGGCCAGTGACCCACAGAAAGGAAAGCTGATGGGAGAAAGCCGCTTGATGACTGGTGGGAGAAATGTGGCAGCGGACATAGAAACAAGGCAGCGGGTTGGAGAAATGATTAAGTGAGTAAGGAAGTGAAGTCACTCAGTTGTGTCCGACTCTTTGTGACCCCGTGGACTATAGCCTACCAGGCTTCTCCGTCCATGGGATTCTCCAGGCAAGAATACTGGAGTGGGTTACCATTTCCTTCTCCAGGGGATCTTCCCGACCCAGGGATCGAACCCAGGTCTCCCGCATTGGAGGCAGATGCTTTAACCTCAGAGCCACCAGGGAAGATTGGAGAAATGATTAGCAGGGTGGATAAACAAGGCAGTACAAGGCACGGAGGCAGGACATGGGCAGTGTGGGTTATAAGTAGTGAAGGGCGACAGCCGTTATAGCAACTAAGCAAGGGGGACTTTCCTGGTGGTGCAGTGGTTGAGACTCTACACTTCCCACGCAGGGGGCACAAGTTCAATCCCTAATCAGGAACTAAGAGCCCACATGCTGTGCAGTGTGGCAAAAATAAACAAAAAATTTGAAAAGAAAGAAAAGAAGCAAGGAATGGGGAGAGGTGCCACAGCCGAGATGAGAAAAGATTGTGGGAGGAATAACTAACAGCAAATGGAGAAATAAGGTCATGGGTGAAAAATTGGCAGATAAAGAAAAAGAAAGTAGAAGAACCCAGGCTGTGAGCCCGGATGTCCGCCTGGGGGTGGGAGAAACACAGATGCTGTGACCAGACACAGGTGCCCACAACCCTAAGCCTTCCTGTGGTCCCTCTGCAGGTGTACTTCGGGCGCTGGCTGATCGAGGGGGGCCCCCTGGTGGTGCTCCTCGATGTGGGGGCCTCAGCCTGGGCCCTGGAGCGCTGGAAGGGGGAGCTATGGGACACATGCAACATCGGGGTGCCCTGGTACGACCGGGAGGCCAACGACGCCGTCCTTTTCGGCTTCCTCACCACCTGGTTCCTGGGTGAGGTAGGCCCCACTGTCAGTGCCTGTGTCCCTCCTTTTGACCCCAGGTCCCAAATTACAACGGCCATCAGTCCCTGGCCAGAGGGTTGCCAGGTGGTCGGAGGGTGGTTGGTGTCTCTTCTGCCTGAGCATTCTGGGAATTGTAGTCCTTTAATCCAGGGATTAGATCTAATCTTTGGGAACATGGACATCCAGAGGCCTAGATTCTTCTTTCTTCAGAGAGCCAATCTCAACTCCAGATCATCTACTCCAGTCTTCCAAATATGGAAATTCCAAGCTCCTAGCTCTAGAGGAGGCTGGCTTGATGGGAAGGCTCACCCCAGGGAATTCTGGGAGTTGTAATTCTCTCATCCTATACTGGGCTGTGCTATGCTATGCTAAATCACTTCAGTTGTGTCCGACTCTGTGCGACCCCATAGACGGCAGCCCACCAGGCTCCCCCGTCCCTGGGATTCTCCAGGCAAGAGTACTGGAGTGGGGTGCCATTGCCTTCTCCGATATTGGGCTAGACTTGGCTTTCAGATGGGGCCCCGGATGTTTAGGAATCCCCAGCCTATCTGAGAACCAGGAATCCCGTTACTGGCCCTCTTTTAGGTTTTAAAAGACTCAAGATGCTTTTTTTCCCCCACACCTTTGGACAAACAGTTTATAAACTGGCTGCTTCTAGGGTATCCTGGGAGTTGTAGTCCTTCAGCAAGTGTTGGGTACAGGTCTACTCTTGACTGCCATAAAGGGTCTCCAAGAATTGTGTTCATGACCTGGGGAAAACTTTGGTCTTTCCAATTCACCTCTGCTGGGACTTAGAAGATTGGTCAAAAAAACAGTTCCCATAAGCCTCTGGGGCTGAGGTCAGCTAGTCCAGTGGCCTCAGGGATTGAGAGGTCCTTGTCTGATGGGGATTGCAGTAGGTCACCACCCACTCTGTGCAGTAGTGGGGGTAGGTTTACCACTCTCCTACTTCCTCATCTATGTGGGGGAATCACTGGTTGTCTTCACAAAATACATGGAGACACAGCGGCCCTGTCTCTACTGCCCCACAGTTCCTGGCCCAGAGTGAGGAGAAACCACATGTGGTTGCACACTTCCACGAGTGGCTAGCAGGCGTCGGGCTCTGCCTGTGCCGCGCCCGGCGGCTGCCCGTGGCTACCATCTTCACCACCCACGCCACGCTGCTGGGGCGATACCTGTGTGCCGGGGCCGTGGACTTCTACAACAACCTGGAGAATGTGAGCTGGGAATATGGCAAATGGGGGTTGCCAATGTTACAAGACAGCCCAAAGCTGTCTTCAAAGCCCAGGGGGATCAAGTTCTCTCTTCTCCTGAGACCCAGGAGTCCAAATCCCCAGTCCTTTCCACCCTCAGACCCAGGAGTCCAGCTTTCAGTCCCCGTCTCCCCCAAGACACTGGAGACCGGACCTTCTGTCTTTCCCCAGTCCTTCTAACCTGATCACCCTTTCTGCCTGCCCAGTTCAACGTGGACAAAGAAGCAGGTGAGAGGCAAATCTATCACCGCTACTGCATGGAGCGGGCCGCAGCCCACTGTGCTCACGTCTTCACTACTGTGTCCCAGATTACCGCCATCGAGGCTCAGCACCTACTCAAAAGGAAACCAGGTAGGAAATAGGCTGGGGACCGTAGATGTAAACGAGGTAGTCTATGCCAAGGCCTGTACCAACATTTTTTTTTTTTTTTTTGGTGTAAAGATCAAAGAACTACAACTCCCAGAAGGCCATAGGTTGCCGGTCTGAATATGACGCTGCCTGACTGTAAACCCTAGAGACTAATGGGAGGTGTAGTTTCTTTAATTTCAGAAATGATAAAATTCTTTTACTGACTAATATAGATATTGGTCTTACAAAGAGGAAGGAGGTTCCTTGGATTTTGTTTTTGAGAAAAGCAGTGTTGGAACCAATTCTTCTTTCCAAATTAGAGCATCTGTTGTCAGTGGGTGCAAGGCCTTTGGCTGGACAGCTCCTTATATTCCTGGAATTTTACCCCAGCAGCTGGTGGGGGTTATAGTTTTTCAATGACACACTTTAATTTCTATGACAATAGCAAACAGTTGGGGCCGTAAAAGAGGCTTGAAGGTAGAGAAACAGGATGGGGATATTGATTCATTCCCCCAGCTCAGGGTAGCGTGGGGGAAACAAAAGAACTACAACTCCCAGAAGCCTTGTTGCTGATCTGTTCCCTGTTTAGTTAGCCATTCTCAGGGGCTGATGGGAATTGTGGTTAGGCTTCTGAAATAAGCAAGCAGTATTGCGAAAGAAGGTGTCTGAGTGGTAGGGCAATTGGGTCACCGCAGGAACTCACAGAGGCGCTATGGAAACAAAGACATTGTGAAAGGAAAGGGGTCTCTCCTTCATTTATTCATTCAGCTACATTGATCTGAATGAAGAAATGAAGAAATGAAATGTGGGACCTTCTCCCCCAATCCCAGATATCGTGACCCCCAATGGACTGAATGTGAAGAAATTCTCTGCCATGCATGAGTTCCAGAACCTCCATGCTCAGAGCAAGGCTCGAATCCAGGAGTTTGTGCGGGGCCATTTTTATGGGTATGTAGGCCAGATACTTAGGTCTCAAGAGGAGGGGGTTGGGAGCCCAGACTCCTGGGGCCAACAGAGGGGAGAACTGAGGGCTCAGTCTCTTGAGTTCTTGAGCACCAGCACAACGGCTGAGTATTTAAGGAAATCCCTGTCTAAGGAGAAGAGAACCACAGTTCCCGTGATGAGTTCCCATGATGCCTGTGTCCTAAGATGTTCTTAGGACAAAGAATGTCCTAAGATGTCCTAAGAACAAAGATGTTCTTTGCCCCTGTGGCTTCTGGGGTTTGTAGTTTTGAGGCTGGGGTGTGTGGGTGAGGGTCTTGGCTTCACTCTGGGTTGTGGCTTCTTTAGGCACCTAGACTTCAACTTGGACAAGACCTTGTACTTCTTTATTGCCGGCCGCTATGAGTTCTCCAACAAGGGGGCCGACGTCTTCCTGGAGGCCTTGGCCCGGCTCAACTATCTGCTCAGAGTAAGGCCTGGGCTGCAAGGGGTCAAAGAGAAGGAGAATGGAGACCTGGGAAGGTGGGGGCAGGGAAACCTATGTATAAAATGGGAGTGTAGGGATGACTCAGAAAGAAGATCAGAGTCCCAGTGGGGATGGTAACTCTGTCCTATATTCTTGACAGGAAGGGACATGGCAAGGTCCTAGTGGTCTTGAGGGGTGGAAAAGGGTGGGTATCTCAGCCTTCTCCCATGTGATCCTCACTCACACACACATACACACACACACACAAGGCCCTCCCTTTCCTCTGCCCCAGGTGAATGGCAGCGAGCAGACGGTGGTTGCCTTCTTCATCATGCCGGCTCGGACCAACAATTTCAACGTGGAAACCCTTAAGGGCCAGGCCGTGCGCAAGCAGCTTTGGTCAGCAGTCCTTGGCGCAGCATTTCCTGCGGCTCCCATTCCCATCTGTGTACTTTGGGTCCCCGGTTTCTCCCGGGGTCTCAGTTTTGTCATCTGTAACATGATCAACCCATCCCTGGCCTGATTCCTAGCAGAGTCACTTGCTTCAGATGTGTCCAGCCCCAGGGCATATGAAGTTGCAGTCACAGGCAGGGTGAATGTGACATAGCAGGACCACGGCTCTGATATCCAACCAGCGAGTTCAGCTCACGCCCCTGTCCCACTCTGGCTTTGTAACTTGAGGCCAAACACTCAGCATCTCAAACCTTCCTCTCTTCCTTCCTTCCTTTTCTTGGCTGTGCTGGGCCTTCATTGCTGTGCATGGGCTTTCTCTACTTGTGACGAGCAGGGGTTACTCTCTAGTTTCGGTGCGTGGGCTCAGTAGTTATAGAGCTCCCGCTTAGTTGCTCCGTGGGATGTGGAATCTTCCTGGACCAAGGATTGAACCCATGTCCCCTGCATTGTGCCATATACTGTCATGGGAGTCAAAGTCACTCAGTCGTGTCTGACTTTTTGCGACCCCATGGACTGTCCATGGAATTCTCCAGGCCAGAATACTGGAGTGGGTAGCCTTTCCCTTCTCCAGGGGATCTTCCTGACCCAGGAATTGAACCTGGGTCTCCTGTATTGCAGGCAGATTCTTTACCCACTGAGCTATCAGGGAAGCCCTCTTTTTTCTTTTAATATTTATTATTTATTTGGCTGCCGTGAGTCTTAGTTGCAGCACACCAGATCTTTAGCATGTGAACTCTTAGTTGCACAAGCCTCAGCTTCTTTTTAATTAATTATTTTATTTTTGGCTGCACCTGGGTCTTTGTTGCTGCACATGGGCTTTCTCTACTCGTGTTGAGCTGGGGCTACTCTTGAGTTGAAGTGTGCAGGCATCGCGTTGCAGTGGCTTCCTCTGTTGCAGAGCATGGACTCTGGGGTGCACAGGCTTCAGTAGTTGTGGCTCGCAGGCTCTCGAGCATGGTGTCAGTAATTGTGGTGCACAGGTTAGTTGCCTGGGGCATGTGGGATCTTCCTAGACCAGGGATTGAACCTGTGTCCCCTCCATTGGCACGCAGATTCTTAACCACTGGACCATCAGGGAAGTCCAAGCCTCAGTTTCTTCACCTGTAAAACCCACTCACTAGTCATTGGCTGGCTATTCCTTGAGCTCCTACTGTGTGCCAGGTGCTGTTCCAGGCACTGTGAACACAGTTGTGAACCAGAAAGATAAAATCCCTGCCCTCATTAAGTTCACATTCTAGAAAGTTCTATAGAAAGTGCTCTAGCCAAAAAAAAAAAAGGCAGGACTGGGATATGAGATGGGGTTGTCCTGACAGGTCACAGTGAGAAAGTACCAGCAAGTAGAGACCAAGAGAGGAAATGAGGGAGAGAGCATTGTGTATATCTGGGGAACAGCATTTCAGGCAGAGGGAACAGCAAGTGCAAAGGCCCTGGGGCATGTTTGAGAAACAGCAAGGAAGCCAATAGGGATGGAGCAGAATGCCCTAGGGAGATGGGATAGAAAATGAAGCCAGAGCTCTGAGAGGACCATGAACAGAGGAATGTCAATGACATTGTAGGGTAGCACTTGGCTAGCGTTACTTGTGTCCATACATTCTCCCCTCTCAGAACGTAATTTTCCCTTTTAATAAAATGGGGCTTAGGATTGCTAGCACAAATCCTAATAATAGCTGACATTTCTGGAAGGTTCACTGTGTGCCGGACACTGTGCATTTTTTGTCATGACCTCATTGAATTCGCACTGCAAACCTTTGAGGTTGCTTCTATTTTTATCCCCATCTGACAGATGAGTCACCGAAGTCAGAGAGGGAAGGCCATCTGTCCCTGGTCACACAGCTCATGCAAGGCACAAGGAAGCCAAGCCTTCTAGGACCTGATTCCCCGAGTCCCCATCCTCCAGCCCAGAAATCCCCAGGGCTTCCCTCTGCTCAGACCTCAACTTCCCAGCTGCCCCAGAAGCCTAACAGTGAATGGCAGCTGGTCTCTATGTAATGTTGTCGCTCTGCTTCCTCCAGGGATACAGCCAACACAGTGAAGGAAAAGTTTGGGAGGAAGCTTTACGAATCCTTGCTGGTGTGAGTGCCCTGCCCTCAGCCCTGCATCCTCCTGGGCTCTAAACCCTCTCGTCACCCATGCCCAGATGCATCCCCCTGCTCGCCTTACAGGGGAAGCCTCCCAGACATGAACAAGATGCTGGACAAGGAGGACTTCACTATGATGAAGAGAGCCATCTTTGCCACGCAGGTATGGTTTGGACTCCTGAGTTGAGAGATGGCGATTCCCAGCAGCAGCCCCTGAGGCAGACTGCCATGTTAGCTCTGACCCCAGAGATGGCTGGGAGTTCTGCTTTATCGCCAAGCCCTTATTCCAGGAATCAATTTTGAAGTCAGAAGGGTGTGAGCTGACAGGTATAACTTCAATTCCCAGAAGCCTTTAGGGTAGCCTGCTTTCCCACAGCTTATTCTGCCACAGAGGCTGCTGGGAGTTGTAGTTCCTTTGAGTCCTTGGGGAATCCATGAACAAAAGGTAGAAGGGACCTTAGACTAAAGTCAATAATGAAAGTGTTAGTTGCTCAGTTGTGTCAGATTCTTTGTGAAGGTCACCACAGAAGGAGAACTACAACTCCCTGCTGACTTGGGCTTTGCTGCATGCTACTTCTATCTCTTCCCCCAGAGGCTGCTGGGAGTGGTAGTTTTGTTGGTCCTCTGGGGGTAGACTGGGGTCAGCTGAAACACTCCTTGAAGAACATTGAAAATTCTCAGCAGTTGGTGTTTCTTCTCCCACTGGTTGTTTCTAAGTTCCCAGATAGCCCATTGTAGCTTCTGTACATACTTGGGGTTAATTAGAGGGATGGGAAACCTTAGAGAAAATTGGCAGCCACAGAATGAGAACTACAACTCCCAGCAGCCCCTGGGGCTTTTTGCTACCTTGACTCTCCCTACCCCCAGAGACTTCTGGGAATTAGAGTTCTTTTCGTCTCTGGAATCGGGTTTTTGGTATCTGTGGTCAGTGTTGGTGATCCATTATCTGGGGAATGGAAACCAAGACAGCCAAGTTGCTCAAATAAGATGTGACCTGTTTTTGGCCAAACTATAATTTCCAAAAGTTCCTAAGGCAGTTGGTCTCACTGAGGATGTTTCTGCCATGAGGCTGCTGGGAGTTGTAGTTTCCTGGGCTCCTGGAGTCAGTAAACGGAAGATGAGTAGATTTTTTAATGAGAGGAATGATGGGACCAGCTGCAAAGAACTATACATCCCAGCAGTCCCTGGGACTGCTATCGCACTAGCTCTGTCTTCCTCTAGTGACTCATGGGAACTGTGGTTTCTTTTGAGAGTGGGTTTTTGACAGTGGAGGTGGAGAGGAGATCCAGGATTTTCATAAGAAAACTGTAACTCCCAGCAAGCAGCCCCTGAAAGGCACAGTCTCTGCCCCCATCAATTGCTGGGAGTTACAATCCCTTTGGGTTTCTTTGGTGACAATCCAGAGTACAGAACAAGTTTAGCTACAATTCCCTGTATTCTGTGAGGCATGTTAACCCTGGCTCTGGCTCAAAGACAGCTGAAGATTATAGTTTCTTTTCAGCTCATGGTGGTTAAAGGGAAATGAAAACCTTTACAGATAGAGCCAAGTAGGAAATCTACCACTCCTGGTAATCTTCTGGGTTTGTTGCTCCACAACCTGGTGAGAATTGTGGTTCCCTTAGATCCCCAGGATCAGCATGGCTCATGGGGAAGGAGGGAGCCCTCTGGCCCTTGCCTGACCCCACACCCCACCTTGTGACCCCTACAGCGGCAATCTTTCCCTCCTGTGTGCACCCACAATATGCTGGATGACTCCTCAGACCCCATCTTGACAACCATCCGCCGAATCGGCCTCTTCAATAGTAGTGCTGACAGAGTCAAGGTGAGCGCACTGGCCAGGGTGGGGTTGAGCAAAGTTGGGGGGAGTGGTTTAGGAGGAAGGGCTGTGATATGGGGGATGGAGCCTGGCCCTCATGTTCCCTATCTCCCCTAGTTTATGAAAGGACTGCATTGTTTAGAAAGAACCTTTGCTTCCGGGGCAGACAGCCTTGGATTCCTATCTTTGTCCTGACACTGACTTGTGTGGCTTGGGTCAAGTCTTGCGTCCTCTCTGAGCCACCCAGGGAGCACCCTGGGAGCTCCCTCCACCCAGGGAGGAGCTAAATAAGGTGCTCAGGCTGAGCCCTTGTTTTCCACTGCCAGGTGATTTTCCACCCGGAGTTCCTGTCCTCTACGAGCCCTCTGCTCCCTGTGGACTATGAGGAATTTGTCCGTGGCTGCCACCTTGGGGTCTTCCCCTCCTACTATGAGCCTTGGGGCTACACACCAGGTGAGTTCAGCATCTGGCATGATCCTGAGCCAAGGGACTCACCCTCCCTGAGCTCCAAGCTCCACCCTTGCAAAAGAGGAACAATGGGAACAGTCTGTTCGTGTGTTTCTGTGACATAGCAGCTCACGTGATGAGTAACTAGAGGGCTGATGTCAGAGTTCACACGTGATTTCTCTGTTTGCTACTGTTCGGTTTCCACAAACAGCAACAGCTTAAATGCACAGTTTGCTAACAATCCAGCTACTTTCATATGTTTTTAAGGCAAAATAAATACCACATTTGCTGTAGTATTTCTTCAGTGATGAGTAATTTGACAAATCTTTTAAACAGTGCTTATGTGATGATTAGGAAACTTGCCAGTTTCGTTTTCATCCACAGTTAAAACGATGTGACCAGCCCCAACCCTATTTTTCCCATGGTGGTGGTGGTTTAGTCACTAAGGTGTGTCCGACTCCATGGACTATAGCCTTCCAGGCTCCTTTGTCCATGGGATTCCCCAGGCAAGAATACTGCAGTGGGTTGCCATTTCCTTCTTCAGGAGATCTTCCCAACTAAGGAATTGAACCCAGGTCTCCTCCATTGCAGGCAGATTCTTTACCCACTGAGCTAAAAGTGCTACCTCTAGCCTCTATTTTTTTTTTTTTAAATAAGCCTTGTCATATGTAGTGCCTACTTTTGCAGCTTACAGATATTTTTAGAAACACTTACATAGGATGTATAATAAACTCCTTGAAGCATTTCTCAGCATTATTTTAAGGTAGTAAATGAGGTATAGAAGGTGCTCTGCACACAGGGTTAGTAATAATGAGAGATCTTATCTTACCTCCTATCAAAACAGACTATGGGGGCTTCTGTGGGGGTCCAGTGATTGAGGTCCTGGCTTCCTATGTAGGGGGCACGGGTTCCATCTCTGGTTGAGGAACGAAGATCCCACATTCCGCACAGTGTGGCCAAAAAAAAGCAAAAGAACAAAACAAACAAAAAGCAACAAAACAGTCTATGAAGCTATGAAAACCAAAACAGTGTAACCTGGCCCAGCAAAGTATCTTACAGGCTTTAAGGATTCATTAAAATGGTCCACACTGGCCCAGAGTACCGGGCTCAATAAATTAGCATCCTTATTGCCCAGTTATAGACTTTTTCTTACCCTGAGCCCTTGGGAAAGTGAATTCCCTTTTCTGGACCTCTTAGCGTCCCCTCTAAGAAATGGGGACTGTCACTCGTGGGCTAATGCACAGCTTGATTTTTCTGGCCTCTGATTTGCTCAGCACAGCACCCGGCACTTGTTAAAGGCTCCAGTAGAGGGCGCCATTGAAGCTTTTATTGGGATTTAAGACGAGGCAATGGCACCCCACTCCAGTACTCTTGCCTGGAAAATCCCATGGACGGAGGAGCCTGGTGGGCTGCATTCCATGGGGTCGCTAAGAGTTGGACATGACTGAGCGACTTCACTTTCACTTTTCACTTTCATACATTGGAGAAGGAAATGGCAACCCACTCCAGTGTTCTTGCCTGGAGAATCCCAGGGATGGCGGAGCCTGGTGGGCTGCCGTCTATGGGGTCGCACAGGGTCGGACACTACTGAAGCGACTTAGCAGCAGCAGCAGCAAAACAATACTGTAAAGACGGAAAGTAAGCAGACCTTTCTCACACCTTCCCGCAGCTGAGTGCACGGTAATGGGTATCCCCAGTGTCTCCACCAACCTCTCCGGATTCGGCTGCTTCATGGAGGAACACATCGCAGACCCCTCAGCTTACGGTCAGCGTCTGGACTGAGAACCGAAATTCTTGAATACTGGGAAAGAGGGGCGTGGACTCTGGAGCCACTAAAAGGAGGGAGTGGACTCCTTAGCCCCAGTGGGAGGGAGGCCTCCTGGTCCTCGCAGAGTCCCAGAAAGAATGAAGGTTTCAGTCTGTTCTCTGAGACCCCCATCCTGGCCCCGACAGGTATCTACATTCTGGACCGGCGATTCCGCAGCTTGGATGATTCCTGCTCGCAGCTCACCTCCTTCCTCTACAGTTTCTGCCAGCAGAGCCGAAGGCAGCGCATTATCCAGCGGAACCGAACGGAGCGCCTCTCTGATCTTCTGGACTGGAAATACCTAGGCCGGGTATAACTCCCCTCCCTGTCCTCTGCCGGTGAATCAATCACTTCCGGTTTTGGGTGACTGATTCCCCAAGCCTCGAAAGGGGACACAAAGGGCACGCTCTCTTTTTTGTAACACTTGCTGTCCCTTTAAGGAACTAACGTCCAGAAGATACCTGGGTTGGAAGTTTTCTATTTGCATAAGGGTGTGGCCAAAGATGTACCTGATTGGAGAATCCCAACCCTCTTAGTGGGTGTGGCTCAGAGACTGTCCATTCACAGCCCTGCTTATCTACATAAGGGGTGGGGCCTCAGACGTGATTGGCCTAGAGGCCAACTGGAAATTGCCGGGAGTGTGCTTATCTGATTGAAGGTGTAGCCAGGACTCACCCAGCCACCAAATCTCGGGGGCCAGGGTCTGCTCCTGCCCCCTGATGCCCACCCCGCTTCTTTCCCTCCAACAAGTACTACATGTCAGCGCGCCACATGGCGCTGGCCAAGGCCTTTCCAGAATACTTCACCTACGAGCCTCACGAGGCTGACGCGGTAAGTGGATCCAGAAGGTCCCTCTGGTGGGGCCAGGAGCTAGAAAGGGGGTTTGGGGGTGAGGTGGGGTGTCCCTCCTGGAGTCGCAAGGCCTCAGGGACGTTGGACTCCCAGGCTGGCTGTAAGGAGCCTCTGATCACTCTGCGGTTTGTGCCCACACCTCCGTATACAGACCCAGGGCTACCGCTACCCACGGCCAGCCTCAGTGCCACCATCACCCTCGCTGTCGCGACACTCCAGCCCGCACCAGAGCGAGGATGAGGAGGAACCCCGGGACTTACCACCGGATGAAGATGGCGAACGCTACGACGAGGACGAGGAGGCCGCCAAGGACCGGCGCAATATCCGCGCGCCCGAGTGGCCGCGCCGCGCCTCCTGCACCTCTTCCACCGGGAGCAAGCGCGGGTCGGTGGACACGGCGCCCTCCAGCTCAGTCAGCACCCCCAGCGAACCCCTTAGCCCCGCCAGCTCCCTGGGCGAGGAACGCAACTAAATCCCCAACCTCACACTATCCCATCCCGGGGGGCCCCCCCCGCCCCGCCCCCTCCAACCCTGCCTCCTTTATCCAGAGAATGGATGTGGAATGGCGCTGTCTCAGAACTTCACTCCAGATCTTCAACCCTCTGTGGGGTCCACAACCCCGCCTCCTCCGCCATATACTCCAGCCCCTCTAGCCCCGCTCTTGGAATCCCCAACACTCCAGTATCCACAACACTGTGCCTTTCTTGTGCCCTGGAGTTACCCCCCAGGTCGTCCCAGAGGCCAGGGATCTGCCGTTGCCCTATTGTGGTGCCAGAGGTTTTCACAAACCTGCTCTGTTGCCTTTTATGCTGGGGCTCCTACAATCCCTTGCACTTACTAATTCTACAGCAAACAGAGTCTGCCACGTGCAGGCCTGGCCAGGACGCCACGGAGCACTGGAAACCATGTGGCATCCCTGCTAATGAGACAATCAAGTCCAGAGCTGGCACCCTTTCAGGGACTTAACTGAGTGCAGGTTCTCTATTTCAACTCCAGAACTCGGGCTCCAGGCCAGTGCAGTCCTGTTTACTCTGAGGGAGCCTTCCCTGGGGTGTCCAACTCTGCCTGGAGGATCCCTCCACCCCAACTCCCTTCTTTCTCTGCACTTTGGCCAAGCAAGTGGGGGCAGAACCACTTGGCTTCTCATTCCTACTGGAGAACACTGTCTTGGTCTAGATGCTTTTCTGGCCTTTTCTGGACCAGACCCTACTCCTCCTTCCCTGAATCTGAATTCCCTCATATCTCTAGACTCCTGTGGCTTCCAGGGAATCCCTCTGCTGAGGACCACTGGCTGTCTTCTCCTGCACCCTCCCCCAAACAACCCTCAACCGCTAGACGCACCATGAAACCACTGGGTTCTGGGTCCCAGCTGCTGATTCTAGAACCCCTCCTCGTGCTGCATCCTGGTCCCATCCCCCTGGTCTAGAACTCAGCCACTGGATTCTAGAACCTCCATATTTACCTCACCTCGAGGTTCTTCCATCCCCAAGCTGTGCCCTGCCCCCAGCTTTGGTGAAAGAGAGGGGCCCCTCATGTGTGCTGTGCTGTGTCTGCTGCACTTGGTTTGCAGTTGGGAGGGGAAGGCAGAAGGGGTGTGATTGAAGTGTGTCCAGAGATGAAAAAAATACATCTATATTTAAGAATCTCAGGTCTAGTCTGACATGAGGGCTTGGTGGACCTGAATTCTGGCCCCGCCCTCCTCTTCCCCCGCTCTTCTTTATTCCTATTCCTCCCCCTGCCCACGGCTGGGTCCCCGTTCCCTTGTCTCACTCTGTCTTAGAGATTTGGCTTGCCATTGGATTCCACTGTTATTTCAAAGGCACCTCTCTTGTTTTAGACTCAACTTTAAGTGGCAAAGTTGCCTCAAGCTCTTTGGCAGAAAGGGGCTGTCACTGGAAAAAGGATAGCCATGAGCCATATGTGGCTATTTAAATTCCTCAGTAGCACTAGTGTATGCAAGGGTGGCCACGTGGCTACCCTATTGGATAGCAAGATAGAGTACAATTCCATCATTGCAAGAAGTTCTGTTGGACAGCACTAGTTCAGACCATGTTTCTACTAGGGACTCTGGCCTCTGCACTTTGGCCTAACTGTCCCCTGGATGGCTATTTTTGGAAAAAAAACTTTCAGTTATAATCTTCCCTAGGCTACATGTGCATCTCCAAACCAATCACTTTTCAGGGGAGTAGAAAGCTCTGGTTATTTGAATTTGGATGTCTTATCTTCCTTCTGTTAGCCACTGTTTGCACTAGACACCAGAAGTCCCCTCCCCCACCAGCAGAAAGGGCATGGTGCTTGTCTACCAAACAGGATGGGGGTAGGGGGTCAGCTTTTGTCCCCATTCCCCCCCACCCCACCCCTGCTTGGACTTCACAGCTGCCTGCTAAGGCATCTTCAAGCTTCTATTCCCATTTGGACAATTTCATAGTGCTGAGCCCTAAACCCTGGCTCAGTACCTGCTTCGCATGATGTGCCCTCAGCTGCTCAGACCCACAGGCCGGATTCTACCTATTATGTGCCTTGAATTCCACACAAACAGCCTTTGGAGGTCAGATCTGGGTGTGCATCCTGATTACCATGGGTAATTTACACAGTAATTGTCTCAAGTCACCCACATAAAGGAGCTGGCAATTCTATTAATACTGAACCTCCCAGAATTGAACCACAGACAGTAACTTTCGGAGCTCCACAAGTGCCTGGCAACATAACTCACCTGAACCAGTTTCTAGTTACTGATTAACAGCTGTCTGCTTCTAGTTACCAACCCCAGGTTTTACCAAACTCTCCCTGGAATCTGGGCTCTACCCTTTTAGGAAGGGCAGTTATCAGCCTGGTGAAGCAGAGAACCTACTACTGCAACACCCCACAGGTGTTATGTAACCGAATCGACTCCTTTCTCCCTGCCAGCCGAGTCCAACCAGCTTTGTGAAGAGACCCCACCTTTTCCCCACCATGATCCACACACAAAACCAGGATATGCTGCAAAAAGCTTTATTGTTTCCATTTGGTCCAAGGCTTGAGAGAGGGCTCCAGGGTGTTAAAAAGCTGCCTAGTGGCTGCAGAGAGGGGCTTCAGGCAGCCCTGATGTTAGGTGGGTTCTTCAATGGCCACTGGTCTCCAGAAGCTCCTAGTCGTGCTTGAGGGTAAGCCTTTCGAAGAGATACTCGCCCAACCCAGCCTGGGGACCAGCCAGCCTACGGAGGTTGGTCAGGTGGTCACCCATCTTCTTGATGAGTTTCACTTCCTCATCTAGGAAGTGGTTCTCCAGGAAGTCACAGATCTGAGGAACAGAAGAGAAAATATTGCCACTTACAGATCTAATAATGGGACAGATCGGGCAGGGAGGCTCAGAAGGAAATCTGCTCATTCAAATGGTCAGTGCTTAGTTGGAATAAAGTATCATTCTGGGTAAGGTCTTTGGATGGGCAGACATGAAAGGAGATACTTACGTGGGGGTCTCCGCGGGCAGAAGCCAGGCCATGCAGATCCAGCAGGGCTTGATTCAGGTTCTTCTCTACGAGAAGGGCGGCTTCCATAGCGTCCTGGGTTTTACCCCACTCATCTTGAGATGGCTTCTATACCAAAAACAGAAACGGTTCAGTACTAGCCACTCTAGAAAGGACTAAAAACTGATATTCCAGTAGTTGCCAGAGTAAAGGGTTTAGCCAGAAAAAAAAGTCGAAGAGCGTGTATATTTCATCCTCAGTATCCTACAAACTACACGTCCCAAGACAACACACGCTGCGTCCTGGACCGCCACGTCTTGGGTGAACGGTTGCGCCTCCATTTCCAGCCATAACAAGCAACCCATACAAGATTCAACTCAGTCTCCCAAGAGCCTATGCAGTACCCAAACCGCTACAGTCAAGGGGTCTCTAGCGCAGGGATTGTTGGGAGATGTAGTCCGCGGCCCACACACTATTTACCTGCACGTCCAGGAAGAGGGCGCGGCCGCCACGCTGGTTTTGCAGTTTCAAGAGACGCTCCGCGCCCTCGCGCTTCTCCTTGGCCAATTCGCGAAAAAAGTGACCCACTCCTTCCAGGGCCACATCGTCGCGGTCGAAATAGAAGCCCTGCAGGAAGAGATGGCGGGAACAATGGTAAGCAGGAGGCGAGGCCAGGCAACCGGACTCTGCCTTCTGACTATCGAAGGGGACAAAGAAGGCCAGCGCGTGCGCAGAGCGCCGGAGGTGCGCAGCTGAGGGAAACTTGGGCTGGGGTCGTCTTGGGGAACCTCACCAGAGAGAGGTAGGTGTAGGAGGCCCGCAGTTGCATGTTAACCAGGCGGTTGACGGCGGCCTCCACCTCGGTAGAATAATTCTGACGAATCTGGGAGCTCATGATTGGTCGGTAATAATAAGGAGTTAAAAAATGGGGGCTGGTCCCGGTGATCGCGGACAGCTGAGTGGCTGACTCCGAAGGTTGCGACTGGAAAAAAGGTTGGAGGGTGGTCGGAGGCTGGAGCAAGGGGCGTCCCTGGGTCTGTTCCGTCCAAGCACTGTTGAAGCAAGAGACAGATCCGCGGGGCCGCCGAGCGCACTTCAAAAGCCTGTGGACAAGGCGGCTTCTTTTATAGCGCGCGGGCCCTCGGAAGTGGGGCGGTCAGGGAGAGCGGTCGGCCAATCTGCGGTGGCGGGAGGCGGGACCTAGTGCCCGCGAGTGACCAATCAGGAGCAGATGGGGCTTCCAGCTCCCCGCCCCGAGGTGGGAAAGTCACGCGCCTGTACCAGGAGGGAGTTGTGAAATGGGAATTGGGGGGCTGGGGGGTTTTCGCAGTATGCAAAGGTTTGGGGGCTAATTCTGGGAATCCAAGGGATTCTGGAGGGGTCTCGCTGATAGGTGAACAATTAATGAAGACACTGGGAGCCCTGCAAAGTAATGATCCCTGGGTCCCCCGGGGTGTCTCAGGAAAGTAAGCTGGATTCTGGCGTGTCAGAGCATGGACGTTACTGGAACCCCGGGGGTTCTTTAGAGGTGCGGAAACCTCCAGAAGACTGGAAATTGCTCTGGGAGATAAGAAGGTCCCCGGAGCAGTGAGAAGTTTGGAAAACTGTGAGATCATATTTCTGGAACCCCAAGGACCTGGAGCCTTGGGGTTCAAAAGTCGGGGGGAGTTTCTGCAGCTCTAGAGTTCAGTGGAAGTCCATATTTTTCTGGAAACTTCCTGGGGAAGGTCTTTAGACCCTGGAGGTGATCTGCAAGATTAAGAATACAGCTGTAGAGGCCTGGGGTTCAGCCCCAGAGTGGGGAGGGGAGGAAATGTTTCTAAAAGCCTTGTAAGGGCTTTTTAAAGAGGTCAGGAGTCTTGGAGAATCCTTTGGAGCCCTGGGAAGATAAGTCTGGGCCACTAGGAAAACCTAGGGGCTATTTTAGGAGCCTCTCTTTTTATTTCTGGGAACTGAGTTTGGGAGGGGGTGAACTGGAACTTTGTAGGGGGTGGTTCTCTCTGAGACTGGATTTCCCGAAGATTATTTTGAGGCAGCCAGAAACAGAATTCTTTTTTGGCTCTGAAGTAACCTCTCTGAAGTTGTCCCTGTCTTGCCTGACACATTCTTCAAGATCACAGAGAAGCCCTGGTTCCTGGGTAAACAAGAAGGGCCTGGGAACCTGTGGATGGATGTCTGTCTTCAACCAATGGACGTTTTTAAAGTATATCTGGGCCAGGCTGGTGCCTGTGTGGCAGATCTGGTTCACAACAGGACTCTGCCCTCAAGGAGCTCCCCATTGTTGGGGGAAAAGGAGAAACAAAGACCAGAATCTGACCCTCTGTAAGTGCCCTAATGAAGGCAGCTGGAGGGCTGGGGCAGAAAGCTGAGGCCGCAGGGGTGTTGGGGGCAGAGGTCAGGGCCCCTCCTGGCAGAGAAGTTTCTCCAGGCAACTTGGGCAGGGTACCCCTTGATCAGGGGGAGGCCAGTCAGGCTGGTATCTGGGGTCCTCAAGGGGTGTCTTGGCCCATAGCCAGACTAGCAACTGTGCTGAGTCATGCTGAACTCAGCTCCGGAAGGGGCTCCGGCAGGGGGGGCCGGGTGAGGCCGGCTCACTGACCTCATCTCCTGGGGGGTGTACTGCAGTCTGGCTGGGACCCAAGTCTGGCCGCCTCCCCCAAGGTGCTGCCCTGAGTGTGCTTTGTCTCTGAGTCTTACTGTCTTTTTAGTTCCCTTGATGATTTCCCTGGGCTCCTGCCTGTGTCCATATTGTCCCCTCTCTCTGGGCGGTGACTCAGTCTCCCCTTACAGCTACTTTTTCAGACCTCCATCTCTCTCCTCTCTGGGTGTCTCCGAGGAAAGCCTGTGGGGGAGGGGCAGTTGCCCCAGGCACACAGTCACAATGGGGCCTGAGTTATTCATTCACCAAATTGCATACCTCAGCCCAAAGACCTTTAGCCTCAGCCTAAAGGAGCAGTGACCTGGAAAGTGCTCCCAGGTGGAGGGAGAGGAAGGGTGTGATAAAGGTGATCTGAAGCAGGACTGTTGGAGAGGGATTTGGGGGATGAGGGAAGACTGGAGACCCAGGGAGACAGGGACAGAGAGACAGGGGGCCTCAGAGAAAGGCAAAGACAGACACAGAGGGGGACAGAGAGCCAGAGAGATGACAACCAACTCTGACTATCCCAGTGACCTTATTCTCCGTAATCCTCTTTTCAGATTCCCCTTCTTTTTAAAAATCATATTCGTTTATTTTTGGCTGTGCTGGGTCTCCCTGGCTGCATGTGGGCTTTCTCTAGCTGTGGCAAGTGGGGGCTACTCTCTAGTTGTGTGCGGGCTTCTCATTGGGGTAACTTCTCTTGTGGAGAACGGGCTCTAGAGCACAGCTTTGAGTAGTTGCGGCTCACAGGTTTAGGGCTGTGGAATCGTCCCAGAGCAGGGATTGAACCCACGTTCCCTGCATTGGCTGGTGGAGTCTTAACCACTGGACCACCGGGGAAGTCCTTTTAAAAGAAAACTAATTGCTTGGCTACACCAGGTCTTAGTTGACGACACAGGATCTTTGTTTCAGCAGAGAGATCTTTTAGTTTGGGATCTATTAATAGTTCCCTGATAAAGGATTGAACCTAGCCCCCTGTATTGGCACAGTCTTAGCCACTGGCCGGCCAGTGGCTCTTCCTGAGCTCAGCATCTTCCCACAGGCTGACTCCTGTCTGGAAGGCACAGGGCCAGACCCCAGACTCCTCCCCCCAAAACCTGTCAATCTCTGCTCCTGTCCCTCCTCCACCCAGACAATTCTTGTTCAGGCCTCCTCCAGAGCCTCCCTTGGACCTTCTCAGCCTCCTCAGCCATCCAACCTCCAAGGGCTTTCCCAAAAGGCCTGAGCCCTACCCCTGTCCTCCCGAGGCCTGCACACCTGCTTCTTCCCCAATTCTCCTCCTCAGTAAATGTACAACTTTCTGTAGTCCCATGTGGAAGCTTCCGGGCCCTAGTTCCTAGGGTTCAGGAGGCCTGCTTTGCACTCTGCTGCCCTGACCTCCACACCCACCAGCCTCTGTCAGGCTGGGGCCTGGCCCAGGGCTGCCTCCAACACAACACCCTGGGCTGTGACAAGGACACGGGTGACTCAAGTCGCCTCGGTTCCCCTCAGGACTGTGGGCTCCTTGAGGGAAGAGCCACGATTTAACTCACCGCTGACCCACAGAGGGCACTGGTTACCCTCAGAAAAAGATGGGTCAGCGCATGAAGCCTGGTCTCCTGCGACAGCCAGGAAGCGGGCCCAGTGACTCAGACTCCAAAGTGTGGTCCGAAAGAGGTTTATTGCGCCCACCCCCCCCAAGACCACTCCTCCCTACCCTGCCCCACCCCAATAATTACAAAAGTAAGAAAAACTCCCATGGCCCCCAAATCCACCTCCCCCCCTTGAAAAATGCCATAATTTATGCAGAAAAAGTCCAAGGCAGTTGATGGCCTCAGCCCATCTTCTTCCAGATGGTGAGCGAGGCGGTGAGCACTCCAGCCACAAAGATGGTCACCGTCTGCCATGTGGGTGTCCCAAAGTAGGAGAGGAGGCCGTCCTGGGGACAGGGACAGCAGGCACTTCAGCGACTCAGCCAAGGGGCAGCCCCTGGGCCAGCACGTGAGGGTTCAGAGGGCACAAGAAGGGGCAAGGGCCTATGAGTGGGGGAGTTAAAGGATTATCATAGAACTTGAGGGATTCCAGAGGAATTGGAGGGAGGCACCAGGGAGGGCAGCGAGGCATCATGGCAGGGGTCACTAGGAGGTCAGAGGTCATGAGGAGGTCAAGGGTCATGGACAGGTCATTGGGCACCCTGTGAATCAGGGGTTGATCAGACATATGACCCCAAAATGGGGAAGGGGGCACTCCTGTGGTGGGCACAGGAAGGCCCAAGGGCCCCAGAGGAGCAGGGGAATGGGGTGGGGTTAGAGGTCTCACCCAACCACCCTGGTCCTGGATCCAGCCCAGCAGCCGCTCTCGAAGGAAGTCCAATGTCCAGCCCATGATGGTCCTGATCAACTCGGGCACCTTGGTGCACAGGGCCTGTGGGAAGTGGGGTGGGCCTCAGGGACTGAGCCTTGTCCCTACTGCCTGGGGCCACTGGCCCCCAGCCTCCCTTGTCATGCTCTGTCTCCCTCCTGCCCTACTGCGGTCTCTTTTCCACTTAGTCAGAATAAGCCTCATAAACTGTAATATGGGTCTTGTCCCTGTCACCTGCCCTGTTGATAAACCATCTTATGGCTCCCTGGTACCTCTGGGATGAACAATCGAAAGTGCAGCTTGGCCCACAAGGCCCTGTGTGAAGGCTCTGACTTGAACACATCCCAGTCTTCCTCTTGGTTTCTGCACCTCATTGCCCTTCTTCCACATCTTCATTCCCACCAAATTCTTCACCTGCCTCAGGACCTTGGCACATGCTGATTCTTCTGCCTCAACAGGCCTCAACCTTTTCCATTCACCCCTCAAAGCTCAGGTCTAATGTCACTTCCCCAGAGAGGGCTTTCTGATCTTCAGGCCGTGTAAGGCCTGACACCCCCCATACCCATGACCTACTCTTCAACTTCCTTAACTTTCCTTCTCATCCTTTATCTCACTGCTTCTCACCTGTTGTCCCCAGCTCCATATAGAGCCCTCCTACCACCCTGACTGCATCCCTCTCACCTCTTACATTCAAGCCCCATCAGCTCAATCTTGCAAACACATGAAGGAATCTACTTCCCCACCTCCACTGCTGCCGCCTCAGTCATCCGTTATAGGACTATTATAGGTACCCCTCATCAGCTTTCCAGTTTTTGCTTTTGTGCCTCAGGATCCCTTTTCCTACTCACAGGGGCCAAAATAATTTACTGGGCCTCCCCTCCCCCAATATTTTATCATGAGAATCTTCAGAGAAACAAAAAGAATTTCACAGTCAACAAGCATATACACACAACCTAGATTCTACAATTAACATTTTGCTGTCCTTGCTAGACAGGAAGAGATGGTTAGATGGCATCACTGACTCAATGGACATGAGTTTGAGCAAACTCTGGGAGACAGTGAAGGACAGGGAAGCCTGGCATGCTTCAGTCCATGGGGTCACAAAGAGTTGGACACAACTTAGCAATTGAACAACAATCCTTGCTAGAAAATTCTTTTCTGCTTATAAATCGGGTCACCTCACTCTTGTTTAAAACCAACCAATCACTCTTGCTACACTCAGAGTAAAGCTGGCTGATCTTTACAGAGGCCCACAAGACCCCTTGAAATCTGCCCTCATCACTCACCTTCTCCCTCTCCTTACTCTATTCTAACCATGTGGGCCTCCTCATTGCCCTCAACACACCAGGCTTGGTCCTACCTCAGGTCCTTTGCATGTGCTGCGCCCTCTATCAGATACATTTTCCCCAACCTTTATATATATCACTGCATCTTTCTTGTCGTTCCATCTTAGGCTTTAATGTCACCTCCTCTGAGAAGTGGTCTTGTGGCTCCCTTGCACAATCATGTCACCAGAGTTTACTTTGCTCAGCAGTCATCATACAACATGGGCTTCCTGAGAGCAGGGACCTAACCTAGTTCTGTTCTGTGTCCTGGGTGCCAAGTACAGGTCGCACACATCATAAGCCCAGTAAATGTTTGTTGAATAAAGAGTCAGTCAGTTGTGTCTGACTCTCTGTGACTCCGTAGACTATAGCTGGCCAGGCTCTTCTGTCTATGGAATTTTCTAAGCAAGAATATTGGAGTGGTTTGCCATTTCCTTTACCAGGGGATCTTTCCGACCCAGGGATCAAACCTTGGTCTCCTGCGTTTGCAGGTGGATTCTTTACCGTCTGAGCCACTAGGGAAGCCCATGCTGAGTGAATAAATACATGAATGAAAAAGTTGATGAGCGGCCCATAGCTGACTGTCTCCATTCCCTCTGTGGTTTCTGGGCTGTCCCGAGGGGTTGACCTCATAACTCCCAGGTCCTCTTAGGCCTGAAGGGAGCCTCCCTGGGCTTAGGGCCCTGCAGCCGCCCACCTTGAGCACCAGTTTGCTGGCAAAGTAGAAAAGGGCGACAACCCGGCCCCAGTTGAAGTTGCCGTCGGAAAACATTTCAGCCGCCACTCGGAAAAAGACCTCTCGGGGAGAGTCTGTGTCCACGGCTGCGATCATCCTGTAAGAGAGAGGAGAGCCAGTGTTGGGGAGGGAGGATCAGGCAGAGTGTGGCAACTCTGGTGTCCACCCAAACCAAAGATAAAACCTGAGACCTGAGCCAGGCTGAAATCAAAAGAGGCTATCATGGGGGAAAGCCACAAGTTGGAAACTGGGGGAAAAGACTCCATGAAGGAGAGTTTCAAGATCCCAGGGCACAGGAAGGCTGGGAGTCCAGAGTGCTTAGTTGAGTGATGGGACCCTGGACCCTTTGGGTCTGAAGGAAAAGGGGGCGGTGGAGCTGGACTCCAGCCTCCCAGTGGAAATGGGGGTTGGGAGCTGGGACTCCTGGGTTCTGAGAGAGAAGGGGCCAAGTCGCTGTACTCCTGGGTCCCAGGGGCCACACCTCTGCAGCTCCATGTTACTGTCCAATTCATCTCCAATGCGCTTCAGACACTCGCTCAGCTTCTTGGTGGATGCATCCTGGGGCACCTGCTCCAAGCCCAGCTCGGGTGTCTCTCCCCCCATTCGCCCTGCTCGATCCTGGATGAAACTAGAGTGGGAACGGAGTTGCGGGGATGCAGAATCAGAATGGGGTCTCATTCCTCAAATCCGTTCCGCAATAATCAGACCTCAAACTCACCCCTGAAGCAAAAGGGCCCCTGTCTTCATGATCTGCTCAGAGCTGGTGGGCCCTAGAGGAGAAAGGAGGGAAGAGGTGCCTGGACTCTTGGGTCCTAGGAGGATCCAAGTAACTGGAGTGGCTCCTGATCTCTGGGGGAGGACAACGCTAGGGGGCTCTGCATTTCTGGGCCCCTCATAGATAAAGTGAAGTGGGAGCCCAAGCAACTGAATCCCCGATGAAGAAAGAAGCAGGGGTCCTGGGCCTGTTATCCTTCATTCTTCCCGGGGCGGGGAGAGGAGGCTGAGGGAACACTTCACGGGTCCAGACCCCTGGCCTGAGGCGACTGAGGGGAGACGCGCCCCTCCCACCAGGAAGTGGTGCCGGCGACAAGCCCGGGCCTGCCCCCGGGGCTTGGATTATGGGGTTCTCCCGCTCCTTGGGGGTCAGAGAGCACCAGGCGGGAAGGGATCGGGATGCGGAGGCCGGAGAGCCGGGCACCCCCGGGGAGGGAGTGGGTGGAGGCTGGCAGCGCCGGACCCGGGAGTTTCTATGCCGGAGTGCTTGGCGATCGCACGGCCCCACACCGGCAGGAGGGATCGTGGGGTCGGTCGGCTGGGGGCTCGCCCTCCCCCCGCCCGTCTGCCTCCCGCCTCACCCCCGCCTCTGGGTTGCTCCCCGGACCCGTCCATCACCGCCGCTCCCGCCGCCGCCTCTCGCCGGGTCCGCCCGGGCGGCCGCAGCACGCCCCTGGTCACGTGAGCGCCCCGCTGAGCGTACGTCCTCTCACGTGACCGCCCCTCAAAATGGCCGCCGCGCGCCTCTGCCCCGCAGAGTTGCGCGGAGTCGGGACCCACCTGCCTCACCTGCTCTTGGAGGGCTCGGCCCCTGTCACGTGACTGTCCAGTCTGCACTTCCCTTTAGGAACTGGTCGTGGCGCCGTTCTACCGGCTAAGCAGTGAGTCGCAGCTGTAACTTTTCCTCATTCCAGCAGTATTTTCAAAAGTTTCAGGGGGGACTCAAGCCCTTTGCAGAATAGAAAGAATATCAGAAGTCAAAAATAGCATTTATTGAGGCGGGACATTCTAGATGATTAACGTCTATGAATGTGTATGTGTGTGGGGAAAAAAAAAAAAGGAATTTGAAGTTCAAGAAGTGAGAGACTGGCAGGGTGTGGGCAGAAAGGGACCCCAAGAGAGGCTCCTGGGGTGCTAGAAATGTGCTATACTTACTTGAGCGTGTGCTGTGTTCAGTGGTGTCCTATTTGGGACCCCCTGGCAGACTCCTTTGTCCGTGGGATTTCCCAGGCGAGAATACGGGAGTAGTTGCTATTTCCTTCTCCGGGGTTTTTTCCCAGCCCAGGAATTGAACCTGCATCTCTTGTGTCTCCCGAATTGGCAGGCAAATTCTTTACCACTGAGCCACTTGGGAAGCCCATGCACACATAAGATATGCACTTTAATGTATGGAAATGATTATATCGCCTTGTAAAAAGAAACTAGTAAGAAGAAAAAAGAACTGAGAATAGAAAAATTGGCTGGGTCAAATGATGAATGGTTTAGCATGTAAGAGAAGGGAATCTATTTCCCAAGGGTGCCTGGGAGCCATGGAAATTGAAGATTATAGTGTCTTAGTCCATCAGCCTAACAACACCAGTTTATTGACAGTCAGTGAAGTTTATTGACCCATGAAGATGATGGAGATGACACAGCAGAGCAATCATGGAGCATCTTGACAGGGGAAAAGGTAGAGTTATTATGGGTTTGGAGGAAATGTAGAGTTTAGGTGACGACTATATGGTAGGCTCAAAGCCAAGCAGTTGGCAGACTGTGAAAGGAACCAGGGTTCTGTATCCTTGCAAACTACAAGGTTAATGTGGGTGTGGACTGTTGGGTCCAGAAACCCTTTGCTCTGCTCTTAAGTTGGAAATTGAAGCTACTTCTGCTGCTGCTGCTGCTAAGTCGCATCAGTCGTGTCCGACTCTGTGCGACCCCATAGACGGCAGCCCACCAGGCTCCTCTGTCCCTGGGATTCTCCAGGCAAGAACACTGGAGTGGGTTGCCATTTCCTCCTCCAATGCATGAAAGTGAAAAGTGAAAGTGAAGTCGCTCAGTCGTGTCCGGCTCTTCGTGACCCCATGGACTGCAGCCTACCAGCCTCCTCCCTCCATAGGGTTTACCAGGCAAGAACACTGGAGTGGGTTGCCATTACCTTCTCCCTGCTACTCTGTATCAAATGAGTTAGATCCCCCAGGCAAGAGTGGGAGTGCAATGTTGCATTTTTACTGATAGAATTTTTAACGCTTGATGATTTTAGAGAACAAAGTTTCTCTGTGAGTAACAAAGCATGTCCTTGGGAGAAATGGTGTTTCCTATTAATTTAGAAGCTGGCTTTATTTGTGTGTTATTCCAGTCCAATGAATTAGCCCTCCTTCCATCCCATTTACAGAAAAGAAAGAAAGGGCTTTTAATGCTGCCACAGATGTCTAAACAGTACAAGTTAATTAGTTGGAGGGAGGGGGAACCTTTGCGATAGTTCTGAAGTCAAAATTGTTTACAATAATAAAGATGCTATATCAGAACTATGAAGTCCAATTTCATCATGGGCCCCCAATGAGACCTACAAGTATTCATGCCCCTGTGTAGGCCCCTCCCATATTGAATAGACTGATAGTGTGACTAATAGGATATTGTGGAAATAACAAAGTGTAACTTTCAAGGTTAAGTCATAAAAGTCACTGCAGGTTCTGCCTGGCTCTTTCTTGGATCGTTTGCTTTATTAGAGGAAGGAGCTGCCATGTTGTAAGGACATTCAAGCAGTCATCCTCTGGGGAAACACACATGTGGAGGAACCAAGTCCTCCAGCCACGTGAATGAGCCACTTTGGAAGCACATCCTCCAGCCCCAGTCAAGGCTTCCGATGACAGCTGTCCCCACCAACATCCTGATTGCAACCTCATGGGAGATCCTAGGCCAGAACCACCCAGCTAAGCCACTCAATGGATTACCAACCCTCAGAAACTGTGTGAGACAATCAACATTTATTGTTGCTTTAAGTTGCTACGTTTGAGGGCAATCAGTTACACAACAACAGATAACTAATACATCTAGGATAGTGAAAGTGAAGTCGCTCAGTCCTGTCTGACTCTTTGCCACCTGGTGGCTCCTCCGTCCATGGGATTCTCCAGGCAAGAATACTGGAGTGGGTTGCCATTTCCTTCTCCAGGGGATCTTCCCGACCCAGGGATCGAACCCAGGTCTCCCGCATTGCAGACAGATGCTTTAACCTCTCAGCCACATCTAGGATAAGTACAGCCTATTTACAGATGAGGAAACCAGAGCCCGGAGAAGGAGATGGATTTGCCAGAATTGTCCAGTTCTTGTGGGTGCTGTCTCCAGGTCGACCGTGTCTCTTGGACAGGGCTTTCTTTTCTATTTTTTGGTTCTTTTTTTTTAACTTTAACATTTTTTTATATTGTCATTTGCTCTTTCATTTCTGACGCCTTTTAGAAAATATTGATTTATTTGGTGTGCCAGGCCTTAGTGGTGGTACGCAAGATCTTCAGTCTTCTTATGGTATGTGGGATCTTTAGTTGCAGCATGTGGGTCCAGTTCCCTGACCAGGGATTGAACCCGGGACGCCCATGTTGTAAGTATGGAATCTGAGCCACTGGGCCACCAGGGAAGTCCTTCAGTATCTTTTAATAATAACTTATAATGGAGGACTTCCCTGGTGGTCCAGGGGTTAAGAATCCACCTGCCAATGCAGGGGACATGAGTTCCATCCCTGGTCCGGAAAGATTCTATATGCCACAGAGTAACTAGGCCTGTGAGCCACAACTACTGATCCTATATTCTAGGGCTGCGGAGTACTGAGCCCACGCACCGCAGTTACTGAAGCCTGAGGGCCCTAGAGCCTTTGCTTCACAAGAGAAGCCACCACAATCAGAAGCCCACTCAGCACAGCTACACAGAGCAGGCCCCACTCACCCTCACCGCAAACAGAGAAAGCCTGAGTGCAGCAACAAAGACCCAGCACAGCCAAAAATAAAATAAATAAGTAAATAAAAATTTTAACAGCTTAGAAAAGAATATCAAAAAGTATATATATATGACTGAATGGTGGGAGTATGAAAGATCTCCTCTTCTTGGTCTCTGAAATCGCCGTGGATGGTGACTGCAGCCATGAAATCAGAAGACTATTGCTTCTTGGCAGGAAAGCTATGACAAACCTAGACAGTGTGTTGAAAAGCAGTCACACTGCTCTGCCGACAAAGGTCCGTATAGTCAAGGCTCTGGTCTTCCCAGTGGTCACGTGCGGTTGTGAGAGCTGGACCGTAAAGAAGGCTGAGCACCAAAGAACTGATGCCTTCGAACCGTAGTTCTGGAGAAGACTCCGGAGAGTCCCTTGGACCAGGATGAGATCAAACCAGTCAATCTTAAGGGAAATCAACCCTGAATACTCATTGGAAGGACTGATGCTGAAGCTGAGGCGCCAGTATTTTGGTCACCTGATGCGAAGAGCCGACTCATTGGAAAAGTCCCTGATGCTGGGAAAGATTGAGGGCAGAAGCAGAAGAGGGTGTCAGAAGATGAGATGGCTGGCTGGCATCACTGATGCAATGGACCTGAACTTGGGCAAACTTCAGGAGAGGGTGAGGGACAGGGAACCTGGTATGCTTCAGTCCATGGGGTCAGGACAGGGAACCTGGTATGCTGCAGTCCATGGGGTCACAAAGTGTCGGACACGACTGGGTAACTGAACAACATGGCTGAATTACTTTTCTGTCCACTTGAGAGCCCTGGTGGCTCACTGGTAAAGAATTCACCTGCCAAGCAGGAGACACAGGTTTGATCCCTGTGTGGGGAAGATCCCCTTGAGAAGGAAATGGCAATCCACTCCAGTATTCTTGCCTGGGAAATCCCATGGACAGAGGCGTCTGGCTGGCTATAGTCCATGGGGTCACAGAAGAGTCAGATGTGACTTGGCAACTAAGCAACAGCAGCACTTGGGAGTAACACAATATTGTAAATCAGCTGTACTTCAGTTTAAAAAAAGCAGCTGACTGCCACGCCAGACAAAGAAGAACTCTGCACACCGAGGATGGGCCACAGAGGAGAGGGCTAATGTGCTGCAGATGCTAAGTTATTGAAGGTCAGAGGGCCCTGGTGGCTGATTTAGGTAAGTTTCTGGGGTGAAGAACAACAAGTAGGATTTCTGCTTAGACATATTAAAAATGAACCCATTTCTCGGGTTATAAAAGTTATATTAGATGTACAGGTTCACTGTCACTGTGTAACAAGTCATCCCAGAGCTTAGTGGCTTAAAACAATTATTTTATTATCTTTAATGGACTCATGGATAGTGAGATTGAGCCAAGTTCCCTGGGCAGTTCCAGCTTGGGGTCACTCAACGTCTGCAGTCAGATGATGGCTAGAAGTGGAAGAGCAGGGAGACTGAAGGGTGTTGGGACTTGATGGAGCATCTCTTTATTTTCATGGAGCCTCAAGACTTTCTGTGTGGTTCCTTTTTTTTAAATATCCACACAAAGAAACATTTATTAGGCACCAACCATGGACCAAAAAAAGGACTTCCCTGGTGGCTCAGACAGTAAAGCGTCTGCCTACAGTGCAGGAGACCCGGGTTCGATCCCTGGGTCAGGAAGATCCTCTGGAGAAGGAAATGGCACCCCATTCCAGTACTCTTGCCTGGAAAATCCCATGGATGGAGGAGTCTGGCAGGCTACAGTCCATGGCGTCGCAAAGAGTCGGACACGACTGAGCAACTTCGCATACATGCATACATGGACCAAAAACTGTGGTAAACAAATCCGCTGATACAGACATTCAATTCTCCCTATAAATTTCATTGTTGTGTATATCATTGTTTCTTCCAGTTAAGTTAAAGAAAGCTCAGAGAATCTTTTTAAATCTTAGAGGGGATTCTAGTTTCTAAGGTTAGCCATTACATATAAATATTAAAAGAATTCCCTAGTGGCTCAGTTGGTAAAGAATCCTCCTGCAGTGCGGGAGACCTGGGTTCGAGCTCTGGGTTGG
Organism: Capra hircus; assembly: GCF_001704415.2. Classification (NCBI taxonomy): domain Eukaryota; kingdom Metazoa; phylum Chordata; class Mammalia; order Artiodactyla; family Bovidae; genus Capra; species Capra hircus. The sequence continues at coordinate 56,543,828 of NC_030825.1, read as the reverse complement.
GAAGATCTCCTGAAGGAAGGAACAGCTATCTACTCCAGTATTCTGGCCTGGAGAATTGCATGGACTGTATAGTCCATGGGGTCGCAAGAGAGTCAGACACGACTGAGTGACTTTCACTTTCATAAATACTGAAAAACTATTGAGTAGGAGTGAGGACAAAGTTGACCTTTTTTCCAGTGCGGAAAATCCTACAAAGGATGAAAATTGGACAGCGAAATTGACAGGAGAATCCAAAGGTGATCATTTCACTTTGGCAGATGTTGAGCTGAAGGTGGTAGAAAGATACTCATCACAGATATTCATGTGTGTGTGTGTACTCTGTCATGTCCGACTCTTCGCAACCCCGTGGACTATAGTGCACCAGGCTCCTCTGTCCATGGAATTTCCAGGCAAGAATACTGGAGTGGGTTGCCATTTCCTTCTGTCCTTGTGATTTTTTAGTGTGGGATAGTTTCAGTTGCCTTACAGCTTGGTGGCTTTGGGACAGCCAAACTATTGCCTGATGGTTGAAGGTTTCAAGAGAATTTCAGCTAACAAAGAAGAAATTGTACTGGCTCTCCTGATCTGACCTCCAAAATCATACAGTGTCAGTTCTGCCATGTTGCAACAGCTACGTAGGAGTCAGGAGCCCACTCCGCTTCTGGGGAAGGGAAACTAGACTCTACTTCTCAGTGGAGGGATATGAGCGGGGAGAGGAGATATCTTTTGAAAATATAAGATGGCATTCCAGTTCAGCTGCTTTAGCAAAGATCAGTATAACAGTGGCTTAAACATGCAGAAGTTTATTCCCCTCTCATGTAACAGTCCAAGAATTTGCGACCCTAAGTACTATTAACAGTGAGTATAGTTCCACAGTGTCAGGAAGTATGATGGTTAATTTTTTAAGGTTTTTTTTTTTTTTGGCTGCGCTGGGTCTTTGTTGCTGCCAGGGCTTTCTCTAGGTGCAGTGAGTGGCTGCAGTGCACGGGCTTCTCATTACAGTGACCTCTCTTGTTGCAGAGCACAGGCTCTAGGCGAACAAGCTTCGGTAGTTGCAGCACATGGGCTCAACAGTTGCGGCTCATGCGCTCAGAAGCCCTGGTTTGGTAGTTGTGGCACAAGGGCTTAGTTGCTCCATGGTATGTGGAATCTTCCCAGACCAGGGACCAAACCCATGTCCTCTGCATCGGCAGGTGGATTCTAAACCGCTAGACCACCAGGGAAGCCCCTGATGGTTAACTTTACGTGTCAACTTGAGTGGACCACAGGATGCCCAGATGTTTGATCTAAAATTATTCTGGGTATTTCTGTGAGGGTGTTGTTGCATGAGATCAATATTATATCAGTAGACTTAGTGAAGTAGATTGCATAAAATGCCTGAATAGAACCAAAAGACTGACCCTCCTCTGAATAAGAAAGAATTCTTTCTGCCTCATTATCTTAGGACTATGACATTAACTTTCTTCCCACCCTTGGACTCAGATTAGATCATTGGCTTTTCCTGGGTCTTGAGCTGCCAGCCTTCAGACAAGACCTGCATCGTCAACTGTCCTGCTATTCAGGGCTTCAGACTTGGACTGGAACTAAACATCAGCTCTCCTGAGTCTCCAGTTTGCCAACACATCCTGAAGATCTTGGGGCATGCTTACTTCCATGATCATGTCTTTCTTCTAGCCTTCTAGCTTGTTGCCTCACCATTCACAACACAGCACTTCCATCTCACAGTATAAGGTGAACATACCGATGTCCAAGACATCTCCACACCAGGAAGGGAAAGACGGGAAGGGCTGACATCCTCCTTGCCTTTTAAGGCCATAACTCCGAAGCTGCCAGCATCCCATTGGCCAAAAGCCAGTCACATGCAAGGGAGCCTGGGAATTGTAGTCTTTAGCTGTGCATTCATGTGTCCAGTGAAACTTCTCTATCAGAGGTGACATCTAGGCATCTCTACCAACAATTAAATGGTTGAAACCAACCAAGCAGAGGACTGAAACCCAATATGCTGATAACTGAATGATGCATAGCAGGACTTGGATTAAGCAAACAATGTTGTTGTTCAGTTGCTAAGTCATCTCCAACTCTGCAGCCCCATGAACTGCAGCACGCCAGGCTTCCTTGTCCTTCACTCTCTCCCAGAGTTTGCTCAAATTCATGTCCATTGAGTTGGTGATGCCATCCAACCATCTCATCCTCTATCACCCCCTTCTCTTGCCCTCAGTCTTTCCCAGCATCAAGGTCTTTTCCAATGAGTCGGCTTTTCACATCAGGTGGCCAAAGCATTAGAGCTTCAGCTTCAGCATCAGTCCTTCCCATGAATATTCAGGGTTGATTTCCTTTAGGATAGACTGGTTTGATCTCCTCACTGTCTAAGAGACTCTCAAGAGACTTCTCCAGCATCACAGTCTGAAATCAATTCTTCAATGATCAGCCTTCTTTATGGTCCGACTCTCAGTAGTATGTGACTACTGGAAAAACCACAGCTTTGACTATATGGACCTGTTATTTGCAAAGTGATGTCTCTGCTTTTAAATATGCTGTCTAGGTTTCTCATAGCTTGCTCCTCAGAAGAAAAACTATGACAAGGTATGACAAGCAAACAATAGAAAACTCATTTAACTGATGTCTCTCAGTGTTCTGAAATTTCTACCAAATTTCTTATTTCCTCATAGTGAGAGTTATTAGTGTCATAAAACCAATATGTCCATCTCATCTTTTGGAATGTGATAGATATGAACTTCCTAGATTCTCTGTAGTTCATTCAGGTCACATGACTAGTTTTGGCCAATACATTCTGAGATTATGTGTATCACTTTCATGTCAGAGCATTTATGTTTTGGTACAAAAGCTTCCAGGGTGTTCTTTCCTTGGCCACACTTGACCAGCAGGACTCCAGATACTAGCGGCTCTGTCAGTTTGGGTCCCAGAAAGATACAGTCCAGAACTCTCAGTCAATATATAACACAAGTGAGGAAAGAACCTTGTTATGCTAAGCTGAGATTTGGGGATTGTTTGTTACTACAGCATAACCTAACCTATACTCACTACTATGGTAAAATATGGAAATGAGATCTTTCTTAGAGCACAAAGTTAACCCTAATTGGTTGGCCAAGTGCCCACATACAGCCCCATTCTAACTCTCTGTAATTTGGATGGGAATGACTTCCTACCCCTGCCACACACAGGGGCATATGACCCAGGCTTTGCCAATAAGGCCACTGAATACTTGTGAACATTCCTGTTGAAATGACTCCCTATACCTTTTTTTTTTTTAAGCAAAGGTTTGTTTTGTTTTGATTGTAAAGATTATTTTCTTGATGTGGACCATTTTTAAAGTCTTTACTGGATTTATTGCAATATTGCTTCTGTTTTATGTTTTTATTGTTGTTTGTTTGTTTTGGCTGTGAGGCATGTGGATCTTAGCTCCACAATTGAGGATCGAACCCGCACCCCCTGCACTGAAAGGTGTAGTCTTACCATTGGACCACCAGCAAAGCCCCTTGTTTTTATTATTTTACTTATTTGTTTATTGGGCTGTGCCGTGTCTTAGTTTTGGAACTTGAGATCTTTGATCTTCACTGTGGCATGCAAAATCTTTAGTTGCTGCATATGAACTCTTAGTTGCAGCATTTGGGATCTAGTTCCCTGACCAGGGATTGAACCCAGGGCCCCTGCATTGGGAGCATGGTATCTTGGCCACTGGACCACCAGGGAAGTCCCATGAGTCTCTATACCTTAATGGGAGCCTGGAGCTTCTGGAGGCCTGACCTCAAAGTGAAGGGCCATTGGCTAACATCTACAGAGAACCTACTGTGTGCTAGGGCCCATTTAATCCTCACCAGATGGTGTTTAGTGTGGTATCCCCTATTTACTGATGATGAGACAGAGAGAGGCTAGGGAGGGTGCAGTTAGGGACACTTTCTACCCATATACTATTCCCCAGCCAAGGTCACACGGGCTGAGGCAGGCAAACTGTGGATCTTCCCACACATGTCTGTTCCAGGAGCTTGTGGAAAATATGGTCCTGAATCCATCTTCCCCCACTCTCATCCTTCCAACGAATTTATGCTCTAGTGACCTCTTTGATGGTGAGCTCTCTCCAGTGCCTGTCAAACCACCATTGCCAAGATCTCTGTGGAAATCACAACTTCATTATTTATTTTATTTAACTTTTGTATTTACTTTGCCATGCCCTGAGGCTTACAGGAGCTTAGTTCTCTGACCAGGGATTGAACCCAGGCCCCAGAAGTGACAGTGCCGAGTCCTGACCACTGGACAGCCAAAGAATTCCCAGCATGTCTTTATTTGTTCAGGGCATACATCAGCATTTGTCTTGGGGGAAGGTGATTCCAATGGCCTTCCTCACCTCCTCAAGGATGTCAGCCAGGAGCTCACTTTCCACCAGCGGAATCACAGGACTTTCCTTCAGGCCTGGAGGAGAGTGCAGTTAGGGACACCCTCCTCCTCATATCCCCAGACTAAAAGAACTACAATTCCCAGAATCCCATGAGGCACAATAATTCATGGTTCTAGCATAAGGATGCCACAGGAGGTCCTGGGAGATGTAGTTCTAAACAGTTGCTTGAGTGGATGAGGAGTAGAGAGGATACTCACCTCCACTACCAGTCTTGCCCTGCTACCCTCTCACCCTCCCACCCCTGTTCTCCACATGCTTACCTTTCTGCAGGCATTCCCGGACATGGTTGGCCTCATAACACATGCCCATTCCATTTGTAAAATTGAACTCCTTTCCTGGGGCTGGAGGCAGTGGGAACTCCTTATGCTCCCCCTTCACCACCAGCTCTGTTGGGCTCCAGCAGGGGTCGAGGAGCTGAGAAAAGAGAGAAGAGGTGGTCCTACTGCCCTCACCAACAGGGCTGCTCAGGAGCCTCTCTCTTGTCAGTTAAGCACTGATCACCCGCCATCCTCAGGAAGGTTTAGGTCCCCACCCAACCTAGCCCTGCCCTGGTTGCTGGAGGATTATTCTTTAGCATCATGGTTGCCACAGTACAAGACTGTCTTGTCTGTTCATTTCCCCAGGAACAAACCTTTCTGTAACCCTGTGCTCAGGCCTTGAAGACAGTTTATCATTGCCTCTGTGGAATCCCCTTTGCAAGGAGGAGCAGAGACAACCCATCACCTGCTTATCCATTTTGTTTTAGCCCCTGGGGAAGCCTAAATTATTCCCATACCCAACTCTAAGTCAAAATGGAAATGCAGAGATACAGCTGGGGCAGATTCTGCAGTTCCAGTTTGGGGCAGGGTACAAATTCTTCTGCTGAGAATAGGATTTCTTTCCAGCAACATGGCTCCAGGAAGTCCCATGAAGCTGCCATTTGATAATGCCCATATTCTGTCCTGAGTGCAATTCCAAAGGTTATAGCTGCTCTCAGAGGGTGGTGACTAAGAACTGGTTTCTCCCAAGAGAGGACTAAGGACTTCTGACAGACCAATGGGTTCACTCTTGGGAAGGAGCCTGGAGGTTCAAACTCCATCCCATGGCCTAGTAGCTGAGGATGAATTTCTTATCAGTAGTGTGGGAAGAGGCAAGTTCAGTCCCCATCCAGCTCCAACAGCCACGACTGGCCTATTCCTCTTGCTAAGGGCCCTGGTTCCCAGTACTTGGACCCATCCCAGCTCAGCCAATCATGCCTCACCTGGGCCATGCCCTTGGTACCACTCACGGCCACCGTGTTGGCGAGCTGGGCAGAGATGCTGCAGGTGAAGCTGCCGTGGACCCCTCCTGGGTACTGGAGTATCACAGTGACAGTGTCGTCCACACCTGGGGGAAGGCACAGGACGAGGGCAAGCCTGGCCTCACATCCTGCCTGAGTGCTTCCCTGGTGGCTCACTGGTAGAGTTTGCCTGCCACTGCAGGAGAAACAGATTTGATCCCTGGTCTGGGAAAACAGCACAAGCTGTGACGCAACTAGGCCCATGCACCACAGCTACTGAACCTCCGTGCTGAAGCTACTGAAGTTTGCGCGTCCTAGAGCCGGTGCTCCGCAAGTGAAGCCACCCAACAAGAAACCCACACACTGCAAGTAGCGAGTAGCCGCCAATCACCTCAACTAGGGAAAGCCTGGGCAGCAGTGAAGCCTCAGCACAACCCCAAAACAGTCCCGTCTGAAGAACCTTGGGCAAGATATCTTCTGTTTTCTTAAATTTTAAGTATTTATTTGGTTGCTCTGAGTCTTAGTTGCAGTTAGTGGGCTCTTAGTTGTGGGCTCTTTTAAGTTGCAGCATGTGAAATTTTTAGATGCAGCATACGGGAATCTAGTTTCCTGACCAGGGATTGAACCCGGGCCCCCTGCACTGGGAGTGCAGAGTCTTAGCCACTGGACCACCAGGGAAGTCCTGAGATCTCATCTCTAGTATGACAATGAGAGAGACTGAAGCCAGAAGTAGTGATATGTCCTACCACATGGATGAACCCTGAAAACACATCAAATGAAACAAGCCAGACACAAAAGTCACATGTTGCGGGATTCCATTCATATGGAATGTACTCAGCCACGTACTCAGTCATGTCTGATACTTTGTGACTCCCGTGGACTGTAGTGTGACGAGCTCCTCTGTCCTTGGAGTTTTCCAGGCAAGAATAATATGTGGCAAATCCATAGGACCGGAAAGCAGATTTGTGGTTGGTTAGGGCTCAGGGGCATGGGAAAATTGGTGAGGTTTGTTGTTTTTTTGAGCAATGAAAATATTCTGGAATTGATTACAGTGCAGGAGAGATAAACTGGGAGAGATTGGGACTGACATATACACACTATATAAAATAGATAACGAATATGAACCTACTATATAGCACAGGGAACTCCACTCAATACTCTGCAATAACCTATATGGGAAAAGAATCTAAAAAGAGTGGCTGTAGTATATGCATAACTGAATCACTGCTCTATACCTGAAACTAACACAATATTGTAAATCAACTATGTGTCCATGCTACATTTGCTGTATGAGGCATGCATGTGTGTGCTAAGTTGCTTTGATCGTGTCCAACTCTTTGTGATTGTAGTCCGCCAGGCTTGTCTGTCCATGGGATTCTCTAGGCAAGAATACTGCAGTGGATTGCCATGCCCTCCCCCAGGGGATCTTCCTGGCCCGGGGGTCGAACCCTGTCTCCTGCATTGGCAGACAGGTTCTTTACCACTAGTGCCACCTGGGAAATCCCATAAAACCAACTATACTTCAATAAAAATTAGTTTGAAAATTGATTATAGTGATAAAATGCACAACTCTGTGACTATACGAAAGCCACAAAATTATATACTTTCAATAAATAAATCGTATGGTATGTGAATTATATCACAGTAAAGATGTAATCTAAATAAATAAAGAAAAATATGCTAAAAAAGTAAAGAGAGAGAGACTTCACCTCTGTAAGCCTCAGTTTCCTCCTCTGTAAATACCTGTTGTATAGGTTTGTGAGAATCAGTTACCTGATCTCTGAAATGGGGATAATAAGAGAATTTGCCTCATAAGGCCATTTCAAGTATTACATTAAGTGCTATAAAATGCACAATGTACTTAGAAGACTATTTAGTTGACAATAAGTGATATATAAGTATTAGTTAAAAATTAAACACAGCAGGTAAAGTACTAGCCTGGTTCCACATCAGGCAGGCCACACATGGAGGAGTCTACTGACTCAGCCCTCTCTCTTTTTGGAACTTGGGATCCTAGTTCCACCATGGGGGCCTGGGGGAGCCTAATTATCTGACCAGGAATCAAACCTGTAGCCCCTGCAGTGGAAATGCAGAGTCCCAACTGCTGGACTGCCAGGCAAGTCCCCTGACTCAGCTCTCTTTTAAGCCCAAGTTCTTATCCCAGGTCTGCTGTGTGACCCTGGATAAGTCACTACCCCTCTCTGTACTTCAGTTTCCTAATCTGTAAAATGGGGACAACCTTAATACATCAGAAAGGTCATATCTATAACAACCCTAAAGTTATAATCTATAATAACCTTAATATCTATTAAGGTAGCACTTAATAAACGGGATCTGTTTTTATAACTACTATTTAGCCTAGGAACTGGCCAGATGGTAGATGGAGACAGTTTTTCTAAAGAGTGACCTTCATCTCATGTACTATTTTCCTGGCTATTCATTGCTTTCTGCGGTTTGCAAAGATGGCCACAGCAATTCCTCTTGTTCCTCTATGAGTGCCTCTTTGCAATAGCTTCTTCCATCAAGAGGTAAAGTCTATTTGCCCACCTCTGAAATCTGAGCTGATGTTGGGCCATGGAGCAGTGGCAAATATGGTAGAAGCAAAGGTCTGAAAAGTGTTTGCATGCTGAGGTCCACCTTCCTGTTGCTCCACCTGGAACTCTGAGACCACCATACGAATGAAGCTGAGTTAGCCAGCAGGAGAGGCCATGTGAAGGAGAACCAAGGCTCCCCATAGAATAACCAACACCTGCAAGACATAGTGAGGCCACCCTAGAGCATCCAGCTACAGTGGGCCAGCCAGCCAACTGCAGCTACACGGCTAAGACCAGCAGAAGAACCACTCAAGCTGAGCCCAGCCCAAACTGCCAACCCACAGGCTCACAAGCTAATAAATGATTGTTTTTTAAGGTCACTAAGTTCTAGGGTAGTTCGTTATGTAGCAAAGGCTAACTGAGACAAATATACAAAATAATAATTGTTTATATTCAATAACTGCTTACCATTTGCTTCAAAAGTCACTTCATTAACTCCTTATGATAACTGTATTATTGACATTTTACCTAATTAAAACTAATTAGGTAACTAGTTGGTAACTGATTAAGACTCAGAAATGTGTCCCTTGGCCAACATCATGCAGCAAAGTGCCAGCACAGACCCTGCTCACACTCTCAACTCTGAGCCCAGGCTGGGGGTAGCTTGGGTGGTTTCATATGGGAAGTTTCTCTAGCTGCCTAACCTGATACTCATCAGGGAGGAGACTTATAAGTCTCCCCAGCTCACTGCTCCCAGTAAGAGAGGAGCCACTCCTATTAGTCCAGGATATTCCCTGGTGGCTCAGTGGTAAAGAACCCGCCTGCCAATGCAGGAGACACAGGTTCGATCCTTGGTCTGGGAAGATCCCCTGAAGAAGGAAATGGCAATCCACTCCAGTATTCTTTGCCTGGAAAACTCCATAGACAGAGGAACCTGGCATGTTACGGTCCATAAGCTTGCTAAGTCGGACACAACTTAGTGACTTGACCAGCCAACCAATCAAGTCCAGGATAGACCATACCTGTTTCATGGCGCCTTCCCACAGCTGAAATCTTCTCCGGCTTCTGCCCACCAAAGACCATGGAGATGAACTGGAGGCAGTAGATGCCAAGGTCTAACAAGCCACCTCCCGCCTGGGCCCAGTCTGTGGCCCGGTGTACGTGGGTGAGATTCTTCCCAAATTCTGCCCGAACCACCCGAAGGTCCCCCAGAGTTCCCTGGGCCAGGACAGACCTCAGAGCCTCTACAGCAGGGAAGAACCGGGTCCAGATGGCCTGCAGACCACAGAGGGAAGAAAGCAGGATGCAGGAAGAGAAGGAAAGTGATCAGGACCCAAAAGTTAACCAACCAGTTTTTCTCTCTTCAAGGACTCAATTTGAGTGGGTACCCACCGCTCCCCAATCAAGGCCCCTCTGTCTTCCTTCCACAGCCTGGCAGTGCCCAAGCTGTGTCTAGTCTGACCCTCTCTGCCACCTTCTCTCCTCTCCAGTCCTGCAGCCCCAAGGCCGGCCTTGTCCTTCCTCATCTGAACCATTACACCAGTCCCCCAATGTTACGGGCTGAATTGTCTCCCCACCAGATTCATGTTGAGGCCCAACCCCTCCCCAGAACCTCCTAATGTGAGCGTATTTGGAGAGTGTGTGTGTGTGTGTGTGTGTGTGTGTGTGTGTGTTGCCACATCTCGTGGCATGTGGGATCTTATTTCCTTGACCAGGGATTAAACACGTGCCCCCTACATTGGAAGCATGGTGTCTTGATCACAGGACTGCCAGGGAAGTTCCCGGAGGTGGGGTTTTTTAAGGAGGTAACTAAGTTAAAATGAGGTCATTAAGGTGGGCCCTCATCCAATAGGACTGGTGTCCTTAGAAGAAAAGGAAGTTAGGACACAACTCTGCCCAGAGGGAAGCCCATGTGTAGACACAGGGAGGAGGCTGCCATCTGCAAGTCAAAGAGAGAGAGGCTTCAGGAGGAGCCAGCCCTGCTGATACCTTGACTTCTCTAGCCTCCAGAGTGTGAGAAAATATTTATTTTAAAAAACTTAATTTTAAATTCTAAAAAATTTTATTATTTTTTGGGGGGCTTCACCATGAGGCTTGCAGGATCGCAGTTTTAAACCCAGGCCACTGTAGTGAAAGCCCAGAATCCTAACCACTAGGCCACCAAAGAACTCCCCAGAATAATGGGAAAACAAATCTCTGTTGTTTTAGCCACCTGGTCCGTTGCTGCTGCTGCTGCTAAGTCGCATCAGTCGTGTCTGACTCTGTGTGACCCCATAGACGGCAGCCCACCAGGCTCCCCTGTCCCTGGGATTCCCCAGGCAAGAACACTGGAGTGGGTTGCCGTTTCCTTCTCCAATGCGTGAAAATGAAAAGTGAAAGTGAAAAGTGAAAGTGAAGTCGTTAGTCATGACTGACTCTTAGCGACCCCATGGATTGCAGCCTACCAAGGCTCCTCCGTCCATGGGGTTTTCCAGGCAAGAGTACTGGAGTCGGGTGCCATTGCCTCCTCTGCCTGGTCCGTTAGTGGCACTTTATTATAGCAGTCCTGGCTAACTAACACGCCCAGTCTCTCCCCTCTAGTCCCATCCCCACATGGCCCAGAGGGATCTTTCCTTCTCTAAGAGCTGACCCTGTCTCACCCCTGCCCAGGCCCCTTCTGTTGCTCCCCATTGCCTAACATCAGCTTGCATTTATTGGGTATATATTACGAGCAAGACAATATGTACATGCAGTGCCTAATGAGTCCTCCCAACATTTCTGCCTGATTGTTATCATTATGTCCATTTTTTAAATCAGAAAACTAAGGTTCAGTTGAATCAAATTATTTGCCCAGGGTCACAGAGCTTGGAACTGGGCAACTGGAGTCTAGAGTTCTCTGACTCTAAAGCCAGAAATCTTGAGCTGTCCAAGATAAATTTCATATTAATGAAATGAAATCTGCCAATTCTTGTTTTAAGCCTTAACTCTGTTTTTCCTCTCTGGCCTATTTACCTATGCAGTTTACTTTTCCAAAAAGCCAGCCTCTACCCACAAGAAACCTCCTTGATCATCACCCAAGCTGGGACAGGGTGTCTGTGCTCCATAAACTGCTCAGTCCTATGTCCACAAAAGCCCATGCCCATGGACATTGGGGTTACCCATTTCCATGACCAAAAGTGATCTTGAGCTCCTTGAAAACTGAGCCTCTGTCTTGTATGTTATGAATCCCCAGTTCCTAAGATTGAATCTGGTACACATTAGGTGCCAATAAAAATGAAGAAATAATAAATTCACAGAATTTTGGCACTGATATCTTGACTACTCCTTGGGCACATAGAACTTTGCAGACTAGGAGGCTCAGCAATACTGAGCATATGATAACTAGATAGAACATGGGGAAGTAAGAGCTATTGTGACTACTGGCAGAACCTATAGCAAAATGTTTAAAAACCATAATACTCAGACTTCCCTGGTGGTGGTCCAGCAGTGCTTCCGAAGGGGGCACAGGTTCCATCCCTGTTCAGGAAAGTTCCACATGCCTCTTGGTGTGGCCAAAAAGAAAAAAGAACCCTACTACTCCTTAACATGAAAATGGCTTGGGGTGATGGTGTCATTTGGTGGCCATCTTAACTTCTGGTGTTAGTCGTTGCTGCTGGTGGCCATTTTAATTACTGGCAATTTGCAAGATGCCAAAGGCCCCTATAGGTAGCCAAGTCTGATAAGGGTAAAAACAAAGGCAATTTGACACTGAGGTTTGGTAGGAGGTTCCTTGGTACTTCGGATCTCTAACTTTGTAAATCCACCCAAACTAAGACCGTGTTGCTAGTAGATTACCTGACATAGCTCAACGGCATCCTGACAAACGCGAGGACCCTGGTTCATTTTGTGGTCATCTTAACTCTTGGCAATCCACCCTTATGTTCCTCCAAAACTGTCGACTGACAACCACGTTTAGCCATGGCAAGTAGCTCTAATGTGGGACGTTGGAAGGGCCCTCCACCCTCACCTCCATAAGGAAGAGGCCTCGGGATCGGGCCTCAGCAACCATTTCACGCACTTCCGCAGCGTTCACACCCATGGGCTTCTCGCACAACACAGCCTTGCCCGCTGTCAGGCAGAGTAACACTGCGGCCTTGTGCTGGGGGTGCTGGGTGCCAATGTAGGCCACCTCTATGGCGGGAGGGAAAAAGTAGAGATCAATAGCCCCACCCACTGAGACCTCCAGCACCGCCCACCATTTAGAGGCCCCGCCCCCAAGTTTCCAAGAGCCTGAGTTCCTCCAAGCAGGTAGGAAGTCCTACCGCAGTGGTCAAACTCTAGCCTCTCATTTGGATGGAGCTGAGGGCTTCTGCTTTATTGACTAAGCCAAAGCGTTTGTATGGATCACAACAAACTATGGAAAATTCTTAAAGAGATGGGAATACCAGACCACCTGACCTGCCTCTTGAGAAATCTGTATGCAGGTCAAGAAGTAACAGTTAGAACTGGACATGGAACAACAGACTGGTTCCAAATCGGGAAAGGAGTACGTCAATGCTGTATATTGTCACCCTGCTTATTTAACTTCTATGCAGAGTACATCATGAGAAATTCTGGACTGGATGAAGCACAAGTTGGAATCAAGATTGCCGGGAGAAATATCAATAACCTCAGATATGCAGATGACACCACCCTTATGGCAGAAAGTGAAGAAGAACTAAAGAGCCTCTTAATGAAAGAGGAGAGTGAAAAAGTTGGCTTAAAACTCAACATTCGGAAAACTAAAATCATGGCATCTGGTCCCATCAGTTCATGGAAAATGGGGAAACACTGGAAATAGTGACAGACTTTATTTTGGGGGGCTCCAAAATCACTGCAGATGGTGACTGCAGCCATGAAATTAAAAGACGCTTGCTCCTTGGAAGAAAAGTTATGACCAACCTAGACGGAATATTAAAAAGCCGAGACATTACTTCACCAACAAAGGTCCATCTAGTCAAAGCTATGGTTTTTCCAGTAGTCATGTATGGATGTGAGAGTAGGACTGTAAAGAAAGCTGAGTCCCAAAGAATTGATGCTTTTGAACTGCAATGTTGGAGAAGACTCTTGAGAGTCCCTTGGACAGCAAGGAGATCCAACCAGTCCATCCTAAAGGAAATCAGTCCTGAATATTCATTGGAAGGACTGATGCTGAAGCTGAAACTCCAATACTTTGGCCACCTGATGCAAAGAACTGACTCATTGGAAAAGACCCTGACGCTGATTGAAAGATTGAAGGCGGGGGGAGAAGGGGACCACAGAGGATGAGGTGGTTGGATGGCATCATCAACTCAATGGACATGAGTTTGAGTAAGCTCTGGGAGTTGGTGATGGACAGAGACGCCTGGTGTGCTGCAGTCCATGGACTCACAGAGTTGGACACGACTGAGTGACTGAACTGAACTGAACTGAATTGAAGGGCCTCCCTGACGCCTGCCAATGCAGGCAACTCAGGTTCGATCCTGGGTCAGGAAGAGCTCCTGGAGAAGGAATAGCAACCCACTCCAGTATTCTTTCCAGGAGAGTCCCATGGACAGTGGAGCCTGCCAAAAGGGTTGGTCACTACTTAGTGACTAAACAACAACAAAACCGTTCTCTACTATCACTCTATTTCCTTAAGATTATTTTCAGTCTTCTGAAATTATGGTATTCACTCACTTAGTCCTCACAACACCACCAAGAAGTAAGATTATTATTTTGCCCGTTTCAGAAATGGGGAACCTGAGAAGGGCAAGCAGAAGAGGGGAAAATGCCCAGTCAGCCAATCTGACTCCAGAGCCAGGCTGTTGTCCAACCACGCTGTCCTGCCTCTCCATCCAGGCTCCTCTGGAACGCAGAAGCCCGAGACACACGGGTCGTATTTAAAACCTGAAAGGCCTCGCTCAGGAATTCAAGCCCTGCCTTTACCGCGGAGGTGTGGCCCCTACTCGCTATTTCTTGCTGGACAGATAATTTCAGACGAAACCGGTTCCTATCGTCCCGCCTCCCAGCCCAGAGTCCTTTCGGCAGCCCAGAGTCCTTTCGGCAGCCCAGAGGGATTGGCTCATCGCGCAGAGCCTCGCTTCTACGGAGCACCCTGAAGGCAGCACCCCCGGTGACGCCCCCTCTCCCCCGCCGCCGCACGGGCCACTCACCCACGTCTGGGTCCTTGGCCAGTTCCTCATAGGATCCATAGGCCTTGGGGATGTCGTGTTTCTTAGCAAACTCCTTCGCCCGGCTCAGGTCACGGGCCGCTACCGCCACTACCTAGAGGGACGCCTGAGTCAGACTGGAGAGGCTGGGGCAGGTAAGGAAGACGGGTGGATGGGAGGGAGGTGATGGAGAAGGCCTCGGTGGGGGAGGGAGAAATTGACAACTCCCAAAACCGGGCAGGGGGGATGTGGTCCTGGGGGATGAGGTGACACCTGGGTTTGGGGAAAAGAGATCTGAGGCAGACGGTTATTCAACCCCGATTATCAAACTCCCTAATATTTAAATTTCTTCCTTACACAACAAATCAGATGAAGACTCTCCCAAACCTCGCGTAATTCGTGTTAAAAAGACAGAGGGGAGAAAAGAGCGATACGGATTTTGAGATTGTTTCACGGCCTTGTGGGGCTCGGAAGTCTAGAAGCCTAGTTCCCTCCTCCCTCAGACCCCCCGCCCACTCTTCCCCAGGTCTCTGGAGAGAGGGAGGACCTGGTGCTCAGAGCGAGGCAGCATCCGCAGCATCGTCGTGAAGTCGCTGGAGATAAGGCCAGCCGACACGATGCCCCAGCGAAGCGCCATCGCCGCAACCCGGAGTCCCAAATGTGTCTACCTTTTCCCGGCGCGAGTTAAGGACCAGATGCCCGGCGCTCCGGGGGGCGTGGCCCTTGTCCCCGCCCCCATTGCTCCTACGCCGCTCCTCATTGGGCACGGCGCCTGTGCGCCCTGCCAGTCCCAAGGCAAAGAGGACGGATATTTAATTCTAGCATCCCCATTGGAAGAACGCACCGAAGGCTCCGCCTAACAGGGATGGACTAAAAACACCGAGAGTCTTCTTCCCTAGAGACTAGCCATGTGACACAAGGGGAGGCGCTTTCTTTTCCATTCAACTTCGAGCCTTTGAACTTACCTCTCTTTTGTTCAGAAAGCCGCATACCCTTAGGAACTGTCCAGAGGGAGAGAGAGGATAATAATAGCAAAGGTAATATATTCACTGATTTTTACTAATATTTCTTAACTATTAATATTTATAGAACGCCCGTGCTTTCCTTTCCCCATCCCTGATTTCTCACCACAAACCTGCGAGTGAGAGTCTATTGTGCCCTATTTACAGAAGCAGAAACAGACCCAGAAAACCAAGATCATTTTTAGCTAGGAACGCGAGCAATAAATAAAAAGACTGGCCAACTTCACCCACAACAAATTCGTCAGTTTTCCTTATAGACATTTAATCTGCTGTCGCCTCCTTCCCCTCCTGCCCTTTCCCAGCATCAGAGTCTTTTCCAATGAGTCGGCTCTCCACATCAAGTGGCCAAGTACTGGGGCTTCAGCTTCAGCATCAGGCTTTCCAGTGAATATTCAGATTCGATTTCCTGTAGGATTGACTTGTTTGATCTCCTTGCAATCCAAGGGACTCTTAACAATCTTCTCCGGCACCACCATTCGAAAGCATCAGTTCTCTAACGCTCAGCCTTCTTTGTGGTCCAACTCCCACATACATACACGACTACTGGAAAAACCATAGCTTTGACTATACGGACTTTTGTCAGCAAAGTGATGTTGACCGTGGCCGAGAGGAGCCACCCCGAGCCCGAGGCCAGGGGAGGGGCCGGGAGGAGCAACCCCACGTCCAAGGAGCGGTGGCTGGGCAGGCGCAGGAGGGCCTAGAGGAGCCATCCCACGTTGAAGATCAGGAAGGGCGGTGGTGAGGAGATACCCCTCATCCAAGGTAAGGAGCAGCGGCTGCGCTTTGCTGGAGCAGCCGTGAAGAGATACCCCACGCCCAAGGTAAGAGAAACCCAAGTAAGATGGTAGGTATTGCAAGAGGGCATCAGAGGGCAGACACACTGAAACCATACTCACAGAAAACTAGTCAGTCTAATCACACTAGGACCACAATCTTGTCTAACTCAATGAGGGGCATGCCCGAGGGCTGGGCAACCCAAGACAGGCAGGTCATGGTGGAGAGGTCTGACAGAATGTGGTCCACTGGAGAAGGGAATGGCAAACCACTTCAGTATTCTTGCCTTGAGAACCCCATGAACAGTATGAAAAGGAAAAATGATAGGATACTGAAAGAGGAACTCCCCAGGTCAGTAGGTGCCCAATATGCTACTGGAGATCAGTGGAGAAATAACTCCAGAAAGAATGAAGGGATGGAGCCAAAGCAAAAACAATACCCAGCTGTGGATGTGACTGGTGATAGAAGCAAGGTCTGATGCTGTAAAGAGCAATATTGTACAGGAACCTGGAATGTCAGGTCCATGAATCAAGGCAAATTGGAAGTGGTCAAACAAGAGATGGCAAGAGTGAACATCGACATTCTGGGAATCAGGGAACTAAAATGGACTGGAATGGCTGAATTTAACTCAGATGACTATTATATCTACTACTGCGGGCAGGAATCCCTCAGAAGAAATGGAGTAGCGATCATGGTCAACAAAAGAGTCCAAAATGCCGTACTTGGATGCAGTTTCAAAAATGACAGAATGATCTCTGTTCGTCTCCCAAGGCAAACCATTCAATATCACGGTAATCCAAGTCTATGCCCCAACCAGTAACGCTGAAGAAGCTGAAGTTGAATGGTTCTATGAAGACCTACAAGACCTTTTAGAACTAACACCTAAAAAAGATGTCCTTTTCTTTATAGGGGACTGGAATGCAAAAGTAGGAAGTCAAGAAACACCTGGAGTAACAGGCAAATTTGGCCTTGGAATGCGGAATGAAGCAGGGCAAAGACTAATAGAGTTTTGCCAAGAAAATGCACTGGTCATAGCAAACACCCTCTTCCAACAACACAAGAGAAGACTTTACACATGGACATCACCAGATGGTCAACACCGAAATCAGATTGATTATATTCTTTGCAGCCAGAGATGGAGAAGCTCTATACAGTCAACAAAAATAAGACCAGGAGCTGACTGTGGCTTAGATCATGAACTCCTTATTACCAAATTCAGACTTAAATTGAAGAAAGTCAGGAAAACTGCTAGACCATTCAGGTATGACCTAAATCAAATCCCTTATGATTATACAGTGGAAGTGAGAAATAGATTTAAGGGCCTAGATCTAATAGATAGAGTGCCTGATGAACTATGGAATGAGGTTCATGACATTGTACAGGAGACAGGGATCAAGACCATCCCCATGGAAAAGAAATGCAAAAAAAGCAAAATGGCTGTCTGGGGAGGCCTTACAGATAGCTGTGAAAAGAAGAGAGGGGAAAAGCCAAGGAGAAAAGGAAAGATATAAGCATCTGAATGCAGAGTTCCAAAGAATAGCAAGAAAAGATAAGAAAGCCTTCTTCAGCGATCAATGCAAAGAAATAGAGGAAAACAACAGAACGGGAAAGACTAGAGATCTCTTCAAGAAAATTAGAGATACCAAGGGAACATTTCATGCAAAGATGGGCTCGATAAAGGACGGAAATGGTATGGACCTAACAGAAGCAGAAGATATTAAGAAGAGATGGCAAGAATACACAGAAGAACTGTACAAAAAAGATCTTCACGACCCGGATAATCACGATGGTGTGATCACTCATCTAGAGCCAGACATCCTGGAATGTGAAGTCAAGTGGGCCTTAGAAAGCATCACTACGAACAAAGCTAGTGGAGGTGATGGAATTCCAGTTGAGCTGTTTCAAATCCTGAAAGATGATGCTATGAAAGTGCTGCACTCAATATGCCAGCAATTTTAGAAAACTCAGCAGTGGCCACAGGACTGGAAAAGGTCAGTTTTCATTCCAGTCCCAAAGAAAGGCAATGCCAAAGAATGCTCAAACTACTGCACATTGTACTCATCTCACATGCTAGTAAAGTAATGCTCAAAATTCTCCAAGCCAGGCTTCAGCAATACGTAAACTGTGAACTTCCTGATGTTCAAGCTGGTTTTAGAAAAGGCAGAGGAACCAGAGATCAAATTGCCAACATCCACTGGATCATGCAAAAAGCAAGAGAGTTCCAGAAACACATCTATTTCTGCTTTATTGACTATGCCAAAGCCTTTGACTGTGTGGATCACAATAAACTGTGGAAAATTCTGAAAGAGGTGGGAATACCAGACCACCTGACTTGCCTCTTGAGAAATCTGTATGCAGGTCAGGAAGCAACAGTTAGAACTGGACATGGAACGACAGACTGGTTCCAAATAGGAAAAGGAGTACGTCAAGGCTGTATATTGTCACCCTGCTTATTTAACTTCTATGCAGAATACATCATGAGAAACGCTGGACTGGAGGAAACACAAGCTGGAATCAAGACTGCTGGGAGAAATATCAATAACCTCAGATATGCAGATGACACCACCCTTATGGCCGAAAATGAAGAGGAAATCAAAAGCCTCTTGATGAAAGTGAAAGTGGAGAGTGAAAAAGTTGGCCTAAAGCTCAACATTCAGAAAACTAAGATCATGGCATTCGGTCCCATCACTTCATGGGAAATAGATGGGGAAACAGTGGAAACAGTGTCAGACTTTATTTTTCGGGGCTCCAAAATCACTGCAGATTGTGACTGCAGCCATGAAATTAAAAGACACTTGCTCCTTGGAAGAAAAGTTATGACCTACCTAGACAGTATATTCAAAAGCAGAGACATTACTTTGCCGACTAAGGTCCGTCTAGTCGAGGCTATGGTTTTTCCTGTGGTCATGTATGGATGTGAGAGTTGGACTGTGAAGAAGGCTGAGCACCAAAGAATTGATGCTTTTGAACTGTGGTGTTGGAGAAGACTCTTGAGAGTCCCTTGGACTGCAAGGAGATCCAACCAGTCCATTCTGAAAGAGATCAACCCTGGGATTTCTTTGGAAGGAATGATGCTAAAGCTGAAACTCCAGTACTTTGGCCACGTCATGTGAAGAGTTGACTCATTGGAAAAGACTCTGATGCTGGGAGGGATTGGGGGCAGGAGGAGAAGGGGACAACAGAGGATGAGATGGCTGGATGGCATCACGGACTCAATGGACGTGAGTCTGAGTGAACTCCGGGAGTTGGTGATGGACAGGGAGTCCTGCGATTCATGGGGTCGCAGAGTCGGACACGACTGAGCGACTGAACTGAACTGAATACAGTCAAAGGCTTTAGTATAGTCAATGAAGCAGGTGGGTTTTTTTTTTTTTAATTCTCTTGCTTTTTCTATAATCCAGTGGATGTTGGCAATTTGATTTCTGGTTCCTCTGTCTTTTCTAACTCCAGCTTGTACATATGGAATTTCTCAGTTCACATACTGTTGAAGCCTAACTTGAAGGATTTTGAGCATTAACTTGCTAGCATGTGAAATGAGCACAATTGTACAGTATTTTGAACATTCTTTGGCATTGCCTTTCTTTGGAATTGGAATGAAAGCGAACCTTTTACTGTCTGTGGCCACAGCTGAATTTTCCAAATTTGTTGACATATTGAGTGTAGCACTTTAACAGCATTGTCCTTTAGTATTTGAAATAGCTCAGCTGGAATTCCATCACCTCCACTAGCTTTGTTTGTAGTAATGGTTCCTAAGGCCCACTTGACTTCACATTACAGGCTGTCTGGCTCTGGGTGAGTGACCACACCATCATATTTATCTGAGTCCTTAAGACTTTCTTGTTTAGTTCTTCTGTGTATTCTTGCCACCTCTTCTTAATATCTTCTGCTTCTGTTAGGTCCATACCATTTCTGTCCTTTACTGTGCCCATCTTTGCATGAACTGTTCCCTTGGTATCTCAAATTTTCTTGAAGAGGTCTCTAGTCTTTTCTATTCTATTGTTTTCCTCTATTTCCTTGCATTGTTCACTTAAGAAAGCTTTCTTATCTCTCATATTTCTCTGGAACTCTGCATTCATTTGGGTATATCTTTCCCTTTCTCCTCTGCCGTTTGCTTCTCTTTTTTTTTCTCAGCTATTTGTAAGGCCTCCTCAGACAACCACTTTTGCTTTTTTGCATATCTTGGATGATACATGTCGTAATGGTGGAGACACTAAGCAGTATAGAGGCTGGGGTTGGGGGCACTCGTAGCCCAAGCTGAAGACCAGGAAAGCCTGGGCAGATGAGGGCATGATTGAAATGCAATTTAAAAGATGTTTTTTGAAAAGACTGGATTTATTTATTTACGTATTTCTGGCTGTCCTGGGACTTCATTGCTGCACGCAGGCTTTCTCGAGTTGCAGAGACTGAGGGCTGCTGTCTAGTTGTGGTTCACGGGCTTCTCATTGCAGCGGCTTCTCTTGTCGCAGAGTACAGGCTCCAGGTGCGCAGGCTTCAGTAGTTGCAGCACAGAGGCTCGTTAGCTGTGGCTCTCAGGCCCTGGAGCATGCAGGCTTTAGCAGTTGTGGCGTGTGGGCTTACGTGCTCCACAGCATGTGAAATCCTCCCAGAGCAGGGATCGAACCAGTGACCGCTGCATCGGCAGTGGACTCTCATCGACCGCACCACCTGGGAAGTCCTGCATTTTGCAAGATTTTAATGTAGGTTTTCCTGGTATAGAAACAGAGATGGCCTTCCAGACAGAAGAAACAACCCATGCAGGAAAAAAGCTGAATCCAGTTAGAACTGAGAGCTCGGAGTGCAGGGGATGCATGAAAGATTCATTTATAGACAATAATTGGGCCATTTGTGAAGGGTCAAAGAGCTCACCCTGCAGGTGGTGAAGTGTGAAGGAGAGGGGAAAGGAGATGATGACGTGCGTCATATTCAAATGTTAGAAAAAAAACTGTGAAATTAAAAGTCACACAAAAACTGTCAGCCAGGCAATGACTGGGTGGATGGTGTGCTAGGAAGAGACCAATAGCATTTATACATTAACTCTTTTGTTCATCGGAATTTTTTTGAGTGTACATGCTGTGCCAACCCCCCAACCTTCCACCCAAACCAACCCCTCATCATTCTTCAGAGACTAAACTTTGGATCCAGCCTGCTGGGGTTCCAGTCCCCACTCTGCCACTTACTAGCTGTGAGACATCAGGCAAGTGTCTTGCCTCATCTGTAAAATGGGAGTGACAAATGTTACCTCCCAGGGCTTTTGTGAGGATGAAATGAATTTTCTTTATAATATATAATGTGTTTGGGACAGCACCTGCTACATTCTAAGTGTTGTGGGACTGTTAACTACTGTGTATTTGTTTCTGTCTGTTGCTATAAGATATTAGCCAGCATCAGTGGTAATATTAGGGTTTATACTGTGAGAGTTCTGGTGGCTGCTCAGAGCTCATGAAAAAGGTGAGGAGGTACATGATGAAGAGTTTAGACGGTGTTTTGTTTTGTTTTCTCATAACAGCTTTTTTTGAAATCTAGTGGGTTTACAATGTTATTTTCTTTTTTTTTTTTCAATGTTATTTTCAAGTGTACCACAAAATGATTCACATATATGTGTATGTGAATATATATTTATGTGTGTGTGTGTGTATATATATATATATATATATATATATATATATATATATATATATATATTCTTTTCCATTACAGGTTATTATGAGGTGCTTCCATGATAACTCAGTTGGTAAAGAACCCGCCTGCAGTGCAGGAGACCCAGGTTCAATTCCTGAGTCAGGAAGATCCACTGGAGAAGGTATAGGCTACCCACTCTAGTATTTTGGGGGTTCCCTTGTGGCTCAGCAGGTAAAGAATCTGCCTGCAATGCGGGCGACCAGGGTTCGATCCCGGGGTTGGGAAGATCCCCTGGAAAAGGGAACAGCTACCCACTGCAGTGTTCTGGTCTAGAGAATTCCATGGACTCTATAGTCCATAGCAACTTTCACTGCGCTTCACTTCGTGAGACACTGAACATAGCTCCCTGTGCTAGACAGTAGGTCCTTGTTGCTTGCGCTCAGTCGCTCAGTCATGTTCGACTCTTTGTGGACCCATGGACTTTAACCTGCCGGGTTCCTTTGTCCATGGGATTCTCGGGCAAGAATTGAACTTGAGTCTCCTGCCTCTCCTGCATTGGCAGGTAGATTCTTTACCACTGGCTCCACCAGGGAAGCCCAAAAATAAATATTTAAAAGGAAACAGCCACAAAACAAGAGGAGGGGACATGCCATGCTACAAAGGGCCACGTGAGGAAGTACCAGGGTTGGTCAGGAGACAGGGAATGAGGAAGCAATGTGGGCAAGAGCTTTTGTGGTCTCTGTGGGAAGGAATGGGCACTTCAGGATAAGCAGGTTTAGGACTGGCAAGCTGGAATAATTTCAGCAGACTCTGCAGTGGAGGAGCTGTCTGAATTGTCTGGGACCTCGTCCTGGCATGACCACGGCAGGAAACTGTTGTCCCAGACTCTGGGGACTGTAGAAGCTCCCTAAAGCAGGTGGCTGGGGTCTGGGTTGATCTGCGTAGGAAATGTACAGTCATTCACAGCTGAGTGGTTTATGATCTCTAGCAACTACCTAACTCTGAGAGGGGCAGTCCCTCCAGAGTCTGCAAGACCCCAGATGTTGAAACATCAGAATCACATGGTTACATGGTTACTACAAAGAGGGGGCAGAGACCGAAATATGAGGTGAAGGCACAGTTGGAATCCCTAGCTCCTCATTTTTGTCTCTCCCCTGAGATTCCCAAATCCTCTCTCAATCCACTCCGAGTCCTGTCTACAGCACGAACTGCAGCTCCTATGCAAAAGAACATTCCAAAGAGACAGTGATCATTGTAAAACCTTTGCACGCACAGATCAAAAAGATCATTTTCAGATTACACACGAAGGGCCAAGATAACTGTTGATTTAGGCCTAGGATGAAAGTTCAGACAGGAGACAGAGATGGGTGGTGTTGGTCCAGGGCAGAGGTGACTCCATTCTTGACCATGTATGCAGGGGACTCTGTGTATGAGACAATGAATTTGATGCTCCTTTTGGAATTTAGATCCATTGGAGGAGACAGAGTGTAAACAAACGGATACACTTGCAGGTAAAGAATGACCAAATGTAGAAGGTGCCCTGGGTGACTGGAGTGGGTTTCCTTAGATACGGGAGACAGAGACTGGCTCCCAGAGACCCTAGTTATATGTGTGCTCAGTTCAGTTCAGTTGCTTAGTCATGTCCGACTCTTTGCGACCCCATGAATTGCAGCACGCCACGCCTCCCTGTCCATCACCAACTCCCGGAGTTCACTCAGACTCACGTCCATCAAGTCGGTGATGCCATCCAGCCATCTCATCCTCTGTTGTCTCCTTCTCCTGCCCCCAATCCCTCCCAGCATCAGAGTCTTTTCCAATGAGTCAACTCTTCGCATGAGGTGGCCAAAGTACTGGAGTTTCAGCTTTAGCATCATTCCTTCCAAAGAACACCCAGGACTGATCTCCTTCAGAATGGACTAGTTGGATCTCCTTGCAGTCCAAGGGACTCTCAAGAGTCTTCTCCAACGCCACAGTTCAGAAGCATCAATTCTTCAGTGCTCAGCTTTCTTCACAGTCCAACTCTCACATCCATACATGATCACTTGATAAACCATAGCCTTGACTAGACGGACCTTTGTTGGCAAAGTAATGTCTCTGCTTTTCAATATGCTATCTAGGTTGGTCATAACTTTTCTTCCAAGGAGTAAGTGTCTTTTAATTTCATGGCTGCAATCACCATCTGCAGTAATTTTGGTGCCCCCCAAAATAAAATATGACAGTTTCCACTGTTTCCCCATCTATTTCCCATGAAGTGATGGGACCAGATGCCATGATCTTCGTTTCCTGAATGTTGAGCTTTAAGCCAACTTTTTCACTCTCCTCTTTCACTTTCAACTCTCTGCAGCCCCGTGGACTGTAGTCTTCCAGGCTTCTCTGTCCATGGGATTCTCCAGGCAAGAACACGGGAGTGGGTAGGATTTCCTCCTCCAGGGGATCTTTCTGACCCAGGGATTGAACTTGATTCTCCTGCATTGGCAGGTGGATTCTTTACCACTAGCACCACCTGGGAAGCCCTGGTTGTATAAACATGTCCACTCAATACCAATAACAGCTATTACTTGCTAACCTTATATTTCAGGCCAGAAGAGATGCCACTCACGTATATGCTTATTACATCCTTCAAAGAATGCTGGAAAGTGGCTACCATTTTAAGCCCAGTTTCCAGATTGGGTCACTGAGGCCCAGCTTCCACTTTTCCAAGAGAAGCAGAGAGGCTGTGGCTGAAGTTTGTGAAGGTCATTGTTGAGGCTCCTAAGGGAAGGGTGGGTGCGGCACATCTATCTTCCCAGTAAACTTCCTTGAACATTCCAGGATCTGGGAATGTGTGCTGCTTTTTTGTTTTTAAATTATTCTGCTTGTCCTGGGTCCTCATTGCTGTGCGGGCCTTTCTTTAGCAGCAGCGATCGGGGGCTCCTCTTTGTTGCGGTGCGAGGCCTCATCACTGCTGTGGCTTCTCTTCTTGTGGAGTATGGGCGCTAGAGCACAGAGGTTTCAGTAGCTGCAGCACACAGGCCCTAGAGCACAGGCTCAGTAGCTGTGGTACTCGGGCTTGGTTGCTCTGCAGCATGTGAAATCTTCCCAGACCAGGGATCAAACCCGAGTCCCCTGCATCGGCAGGCAGATTCGTATCAACCGGGCCACCAGAGAAATCCTGAGAATACATATTGTTAATGACCCTCACAGATAATTTCTATCACTGGGGCCTCCTTTACGTTTCTTCCCTTTTGTGGATGCTAAACTAGAGCTGTCTCATTCTCAGTAACATTCTGGTAAACAGGCTCTGGGTGCGCTCAGGAGGCTGATTTTTAGCCTCTGCCAATTTCCTCTGTCAGTTGTTAGTGCAGACAGGTGTGACATCCAGAGCAGCTGCAGCCGCTTTGGTACAAGAGGAGTATAGGTTTCCCCACCTTTCGCCCCCTTTCCATGCACACCTATCAGCACAGGGCTAGCAGATAGGAGAACCTAGTTCCCTGAAGGCTTTGGAGTCACTTTACTTTGAGACTTCTTGTTTGGGGCGAGAATACACTTTTCTTTATTGTGTGAGCCTAGGTTTGGGTTTTCTGTCCTTGTGGCTGAAGGGATTCTACTGAAGGTATGCATATGTGTGTAGGCAGCAGACCCATCAGGACAGGACAAAGATGCCACGATGGAGCCTCTCAGAAATGATGCTTAATGAAGAAGGCTTTGGCAGGTGAAGCACAGGTGGAGTTTCAGAAGAAACAGGGTTTCCAAAGAAACAGAGGCATGGATCTGTTCCAGAAAGTGTATTTGGATGGAACCAGCGTACAGAGCAGGACAGGGAGCCGTGTGAGATAAGGACAGAAAGGCTGAAGGGCTGGAACCTAATTCTGGGGTGGGGTCAGTTCTGTGACCCTTCTGGGGCTGTGGAAGGAAGGGGCTCAGAGCCATGACAGCAGGCAGGGGGCTGAGATGGCTGGAAACCAGGGGTCAGGAGAGTCAGGGCTCCTGGGGTCAGAGCTAATCAGCGATGCAGAGGACTCTCTGGCCCTCACACCCAGCTGTGGGGGAGACACTGTCTTTGAGGCATCACCAGTCCCACAAAAGGTAGAGACAGGTGTTGAGGGGCCACTGAAGCCCCACAGACCAGCGGAAGCTGGGCCCAGGGCAGCAGGCAGGATTCCAGCAGCTGTGGGGATGCGGGATGCTGGAGTGGCCACAACCTGGGGGTCAAGGCCAAACCAACTAGAAAGGCAGGTGTGAGCAGACCCTCCCTGGAGGGAGGGGGCTTCCCTAAGTGAAGCTGAGGCCAGTGAGCACTCAACTGGATACGAGAAGGCAAGTCCCTTGGAGGGGAACAGAAAGAGGGGACCACAGACTGGAAGACTGTGGAGGCTGAGGCGGCAGATATGGGGCCCGGGCAGCAGTATGAGAAGGAAGCAGCCAGCCTGTTCCCCCTCCCCCAGGAGGCCACAGTTGTGGCGGGGTCCCCAGAGGAGGTTGATTGTGACACTCCACCCCCACTCCCATCAGCCTTGGGAGGAACCCTGAGTGCTGGGATCCTGGAATGATCACAGGTGCTGTGAATCCAGCTGGGGAGGCTCAGGGGTCTGTTCTGGGACCTTCTTTTCTGAAGCAACCACATCCTTCTGGTCACCGGCTGGAGCTGGGACGGGTGCATCATCTGAAAACGGAGGGAGAACATGGCAGGGCTAGACATAGCAGTCCCTCCTCCCTCAGACCCGGAAGTCTGGGCCCCCAGCTCCCTCCCTGGGCCCTGGGCCCAAGGGGCCAGCACCTGTGTCCGGGTGGAACTTGAGCTGTCCCTCGGGGCCGGGGGCTGGGTTGTTGTGGCTTTGCTGCTGCTGTTTCCTCTGTTCCATTTGCAGAACAGCCTGCAGGGGTGGGGGAGATCACAGAGGCAAGATGGTAGGATGCTGAGTCTCCATGGCAACCTGCTGTGTGGTCATGGACCAGTCCTTTCTCAGGGCCCTCAGTTTTTCTCTTTCATTGAGAGTTGGGCTTAATACTAAAGATCCAGTTCTCCCTCACCTGTCATGGCTTGAGTCACACCTTTGGACAGGGAAGCCTCCTCCTCCCTCTTTGGCCTTCCCCTCCTTTCCTGCTTACAACCTCACTGCCCTTATCCAACATGGCAGCTGCACAGCAGCCAGGGATGAGAACAATGTCTGCCCTCACTCAAGATGGCAGCGGCTGCCACCCATGGATCTACCAGTGATTAACATAGTGGCTGCAGGCCTTCCCCACTTGTGGACACACTAGGACAAAGGCCACCAGGGAATCAGAGGATGGATCCATTTCTCTGGCCAGTCACCTGCTGCAGCTCTCTCTTCTGGGCCTCCAGGCGGCCCTGGGAACGCCCCAGAGCCTCGGTTTCCTGGCTGAGGCGCTGAGCCTTGGCATTGAGCTCTGCTTCCCGGGCAGCCAGCTCCTCCTCAAAACGCCTCAGCTCCTCCTCCGTGTAGGCAGGGTGCATCTCTACTGTCTGTAGGGTGAGAATAGGGGCCGTCGGCAGGGGGACTCCAGCCTCGGCCCTGCTGATGGAGGTTCAGAGAAGGTGGGGAGGCCTGGACCAGGCATGTGGATGGAGAGACCTAAGCTGGAACTAGGGAAAGGGGATAAAGGCCAGAGTTGGGGGGGAGAGAAGTTCCAGGGGGCTGGGGGGACAAAGAGAAAGAGAAGTGGCCAGAGACCCTGAAGGAAGGGTTAGGTCTGTGAGAGAGGGATAGTCAGGACCCAGAGTCGCCCGTGTCCTCACCTCCCAGCCCTCCCCGGTGTCCCCGAACTCCTTCCTCTGCGTGGATGCGAGGAACTCCTCCAGGGTCACGAGGCGGTCCTGGTTGGTGTCCACCTGGGGAGCCAGGTAAGGGTAAGCAACGGAGCACGACCTCCTTCCACCTACTTATCTCACTCCCGCCCACGGCCCGGGTCCCTCCACTCACATTCTTCATCACATGCTCGCGCATGCGCAGCCGCTCTTCCTCCATCTCCCGCATGTCGTCGTCCTCATTCTTTGGGTCGTACACCTTCTCCAGCTGCAAGGGTCAAGTGAAAGGCAGGATGTACTGAGAGGTCCAGGGTATGCTCCCTCCCAGGCTAACCTAACCCCCACCCACACACAGACACAGAAAACTTCAACTCCCATCAGTCTTTGGGATATCCTGCCACTCCTGGCAGCCTCTTTTTAACCCCAAGGACTGCTGGGAGTTGTAGTTTTCCCCCTGAACCCACATCCAGGGGGACCTGAGGGGACCCTGAGGATCCTAAGGGGACATGTGGTTGATATAGGCATCCTTTTCACCCACGGCCTCCAAGACACTCACCTCCTTGGTGAAGAGGGCCTCCAGCTCCTGCTCATCCAGGACACCATCGCTGTTGATATCTGAAGAAGAGACAACAAGGCTTCTGGGGGGACTGAGCACAGAGTGGGTCAAGTCCCTAAGTGATCTGCTAGAGAAGATCTGGCTGATGCAAGGTCTGTTCTCAGAGGATGGGCAACAGCAGGGTGGTTGTTAGGATGGTGGCCTTCAGGCTTCAGTGCCCCCATAGACCTGATGCTAGGACACCCCTTTCCCAACCAGGATCTCAAGAATGGAACAGATGAAGGTCAGGCTCCATTGGGACCATTCGTGGGCCCACTGTCTTGCAGAGTAACTTGATCTCTAGCTACCAGTGATCTGGCCACAGGATCAGCCCCTTTGCCCAGGATCCAGGGGTGTGAGCGGCACCTCCCCGAGAACCACCCCAGGGCTGACTCCCATCGCCAGAGAAGCTTCTCCCTGCCAATGTGCCGTATGTGCCTTGCTCACTGCCCCGACAGAGGTGGCCAGGAACCCTGACCTTGCAAATCCAATGGTTAGTCTTTAGCCTGCACCTTAACTTGACTTTCTGCCTTTGGCTCCCAGAACATCATTCTCTCCTCTCCAGCTGCCCTTATTTTCCTTAGCTGGCCCTGCCCTCTCCCTGACCTCTACACTTTGGTGTACCCCAGGGGTCAGGGTCGTCTTTCCTATCAAATATTCAGATTTGTCTATTACGGTTGCCACTAGTCAGATGGGCTGTTTAAATTTAAATCAGTATCAAATAAGATTAAAATTTCAGTTTATCAGTCCCACTTGCTACATGGCAAGTACTCAATACCCATAAATGGCCAGTGGCTGCCATACTGGGCAGCACAGAACATTAGCCATCAGAAGCAGAATTCAATTGGCCCAGACTTCCTTAGATGGGTTTCCCTCACATTTAATGCCATCCACAAGCTGCCTCCACACTTGAATACTCCACTGCCAACTCTCCATCACCACCTAAATGTCTAACAGACATCTCTTAACTTGATGTGAACAGACCCAGCTCCCAATCTTGTTTGCTTTTCTCTCCCATTCCTTCCAGTTGCTCAGGCCAAAAACCTCAGTCACCCTTGACTCTCTTGTTCCACTGCAGTCTTCATCCAGTTCATCTCTGAGTCCTACCAGCTTGACCTTCCAGATGAATCCAGAATCCTATCACTCTTTCCTGCTTCCATCAGCAACTCATGACTTCTGACTTGGATCCTGGTTTTGACCCTCGACCCCTACAGCCTGTCCTTGACACAGCACCCAGCACTCAGATGAATCCTGTTACCACCGGACAGGTGGGGTCAGTTCCTCTGCTCAAAATCCTTTTTCAGTGTCTCACTCAAGACAGAATAAAATCCAGCTTTCTCACTCTGACTGTAGAACTGCTCTTATCTCCCCAACAGTCCTTCCTATCATTCTTTTGTTTTGGTTGAGCCACTCAGCAGGTGGGATCTTAGTTCCCCGACTAGGGGTTGAACCCATGCTCTCAGCAGTAAAAGCTCAGAGTCCTAACCCCTGGATTGCCAGGGAATTCCATTTCTCATCATTCTCTTCCAGCATTCTGTTCCAGTGACCTTGGAAAACCCACCAAGTTCATTCTCCCCTGCCTGTGTTTGCTGTGTCCCCAATTTAGACACGTATCTGTGAGACTCAACCCCTCACTTCACTGAGGTCTTGGTTCAAATGTCATCTCTCTTGAGCTGTGCTGTGCCATCCAGTGGCTGCTAGCTACACGGGGCAAATGAAATTTAAATGAGCAACAATCACATGCAATGAAAAATTCATTTCCTTGACATTATGCTAAGTGAAAGAAGCCAGTCCCAAAGAAGACAAATACTGTACAATTCCACTTCTATGAAGTAGTTAATGAAAGAGTCAAAAATCATAGAGAAAAGAAAACAGAAGTAACTAGGGGCTGGGGGAAAAGGTCATGCGGAACTGATGATTAACACAGAGCTTCAGTTTTTGCAAGGATGAAAACACTTGCATAACAATGTGAGTGTACTTAACCCTACTGAAATGTACATTTAAAAATGGCTAACTAAGATGGTAGATTTTATGTCAAGTGTATCTTACTACAATTACAAAATTTTAAAAATTTAACTTAACTGCCCCCCCCCCCACTCTCCTGTTTCTTAGCTGTAAAACCCACATTTCAAGTCCTTAATTAATAGACATGGGAACTAATGGAACACATGGGAACTAGTAAGAACCTATTGTACGGCACAGGGAACTCTACTCAATACTCTGTAATGATCTACGTGGGAAAAGTAGCTTAAAAAAATAAGCTTAAAAAAAAGGCTAAAACTGAGTCACTTTGCTGTACAGCAGAAATTAGCACAACACTGTAAATCAACTACGCTCCAATAAAAATTAATTAAAAAAAAAAAGAACAAAGGATGCTGGGTTAATAAACTTCCTCATTCATTAAAAAAAAAAAAAGACTTCGCTGGTGATCCAGTGGTTAAGACTCTATGCTTCTACTGCAGGGGGCACAGGTTCAGTCTCTGGCTGGGGAACTAAGATCCCATACTCTGTGTGGTTATGGCAAAAAAAAAAGCAACATGGGGCTGGTGGCTGCTGTATTGGACAACACAGGCATGGAACATTTCCATCAGCATAGAAAGTTCTGCTGGACAATGCTGATGTAGCAAACACCTTTCCAGACCAAGCTATCTAAAAATCATCACTGCAGACCCTAAATTCCAACGTCCTTGTTTGCATGTGACTCTCTGATCATCTCCTAGAGAACCAACTTCACCAATTCTAAAAATGTACTTTTTTTGCTCCCCATATTTTATTATCCATGAAATTGGGAGGCATCTTATCACTGAGGGTGTATCAGTTTAAAGGGCAGTTTGTATAAAATTCAAGTGTGTCTTACACTCCAAGGTCACTTTGATTCACTGAAATAAAGTATTTGCCTGGTCACAGGCTCTGTGATGGCAGGGAGACTTTCTTTTGTTCACATCTGTATCCACAGGGTCTTCATGAAGCTCAGTCCTTAAGAGGTCACTTGGCAAACATTTGTTGAATAAATGAATCAGACCCTGCTAAGCTCTGGTGACAGGCTATAGCTTTTGTGTTGGGATCCTGGGCACACCTGAGGGGGCCCGGCAAGAACTGACATCAGGGGGCTTCCCTGGTCATCCTGTGGTTAGGACTCTGCGCTTTCACTGCCAAGGGCCCCTGGTTCAATCCCTGGTCAGGGAACTAAGATCCTGCAAGCCTCAAGGCACAGTCCAAAAAAAAAAAAAAGACATCAGGATATAAGACCCAGCACAGGCCAGATTCAGAGTCAAACACCTGCCATTTGGAGGTTTTGGAATTTGAGGCTGGACACAGAGGTGATGTTTCCAGACAGGAGGAGAATGAAGGGGAATATGCCCCTGAATTAGCATGCAGAAGGGGCTTCCTGGCTCCCTGGAGGCCTGGTGACTAGAGTTTAGCACCCCCTGCCCCCGACACCCCGCCTTTAGTGACAGGAACCCCGGGGGGACCAGGGCTTCTGTACTGCCATGAAGTAGAGGGGGGCGGTCCACACCTAGCCAGGCCTGGTTTGCTCTGTTAGGGATACTGATCAGTCCTTACAACCCAGAAGTCTGGTGTACCCCAGAAGAAAGGACCAGCTCTCGTATGCAGGATCTTGGCCCCAACAACAGGGAGCAACAGGGTCTTTCTGACCACCAGGGGAGAGGGGCTCAGCATTCTTTGGCCTTCTTAAGCCCCATGACATAAGGGAGACAGACCCCTTTCCAGCATTCAGGCCCCAGACAGCCCAGACAGGTCAGACCTCAGTGTTAGCCTGGGTCCTGGACTCCCTCCCCACCTTACCATGCAGTATGAAGAAAGTCTTGGGGTTAAACCTGTTGGGGTCCAATCCATCCAGTTCCTCCCACACCTCCTTCAGCTGGGCTTGGCTGCCCTGTGGAAGGGAGAGCCAGGGGTTCATGAGCAAGAAGGCTGGGTCCCACAGGATGAAGCTAGAGAGAACCCTTTACCCCCATCCCTCTAATGTCTTACCCCCAAACAAAAGAACTACAACTCCCAGCAGCCCCTGGAGGTAGCTAGGCACATTAAAAGGGAGCTCTGCCTCAAGGTCTGCTGGGAGTTATAGTTTTTCAGCTGCTTTCTTGTGGAGCTTGGAAAGTTGGACGTGGTGGGGGCTGGGCATGAACGGGGGTCCTCACAGGCACATTAACTTTGGGGTGTTCTCGGTGCCGGCGCTGTTGCTCTTCCAGCTTCCTCTCCGCCTCCTTCCGCTGCTCTTCCCCCAGGGACTCCAGATAACGGCGTCTCTCATGTTCCTTGAGCATTTCGTAGCGTTTGAACTCTTCATGATGGGCTGCGTCGTACTGGGCCAGGTCCCGAGTGGCCTGGGGAAAGGCAGCTGGTCATTCCCACCTCACCTCTACACCCAGTTCTTAATTCCAGCCTCTGAATGCCAGGCCTTTGGCTCTGAATCTGGCCCCTACTTCCACCTGTGCTGGGTCTTAGGTCCTGACGTCACTTCTTGCCCCACAACACAGAGCCTGCCTTCTTTGCTCAAAAAAAGATGAGGATGGTCCTCATCTTTCAAGTCCCCTCCACAGTCTCAAGATCTTGGAGGAATAAATAATAAGGAATAGCCCATGAGGTGGCTTATATGGAAAGCACTACAGTTAAGAGGGTCAAGAACCTGAGGGCTCTAATTATTCTGTCCAGGGTTCAAATCTAGGCTCTGTTATGTGAGCAAGTCCCAGTCGCTGTATGACCTTGGGCAAGTCACTCATTCTCTCTGGGCCTCTGTTTCTGCCTCTGGAAATTGGAGATAACAATACATAGTGGGTGGTACAGGGTACCCCCCATCCCATCCCCCCCCCCACCTCAGAATCCATGTGAACAGAACTGCAGAATGTGACTTTTCTTTGAAATAGGATCTTTGCAGATCTAATTAGGGAAGATGAGGTCCTGCTGGATGAGGGTGGGCCCTAATTCTAAGGACTAGCGTCTACAGAGAGGACACAGAGAGAGACAGAGAGAACGCCATGTGATGGTAGGAGTAGAGACTGGAGTGAGGTGTCTGCAAGCCCAGGAATGCTGGCAACCCCCAGCAGCTAGAAGTAGAAAGGAGCAGATGCCTCTAAAGAAACTTTGGTTTTGGCCCAGTGATACTGATTTCGGACTTCCGTCCTCCAGAACTGTGAGAGAACCTTTGTGTTGTTTTAAGCCCTGAGTCTGTGGTAATTTGTTACATGGAAGCAGTAGAAAGCCAATACAGCTGTTGTGTGGGGAACAGACAGAGGTTCTCAACCTGGGCTGACTGCGGTCCCCAAGGGACAGCTGTCAATGTCTGCAGATATTGTTGGTCATAGCTGGGGGAGGTCTACTGGCATCTAGTGGGTAGAGGCCAGGGATGCTGCTAAACACCACACAATGCACAAACAGCCCCACAACAAATTATTCAGCCCCAAATGCCAGAAGTGCCGAGAAACCCTGCTGGCATGCGTGAAAGGCAGAAGCAAGCCTATTTCTCAGTATGATAGGGGTTGAGACCAGGAGAATGACAGTGGGGCTGGAGGAAAGCAGAGAGTTTCCAGAATGTTTTGGAAAGAAGTGGCAGAAACATCCCTCAGGGACAGAGGTCAGGCATGGACCCAATCAAATGACTGCTATTATCTTTATAGCCACTAGATGGCGCTCCAGTCAGCCAGGAAAGCAGGCTCAGGTTCAGGCTAGGAGGAAGGGAGTGGGTTCTGTACAGGGGGTGCTGGGCAGCTACACCAGGGCTGTGAGCCAGGGAGAGGCAGAGGCGGAGGCAGGCCTGACTATCCCTGGCCACTCCCCAGCCCCACACTTGGCTTTGCACACGAGGCATGGTTGTGGATCCCACTTCTCACATGAGGACTATTTAGTTGCTGGGCTGGTCTAACAAATGACCGTCAATTTTGTGGCTTAAAAAACACACACTTATCATCTTACAGTATGGAGGCTGGAGTCTGAAATTAGTTCAGTGGGCTGCAATTACAGTGCTGGCAAAGCCGTGCTCCCTCCGGAGATTCAAGGAGAGAATCCTCTTTGCCTTTTCCGGCTTTTACAAAGACCTTTTTTTCCTGGCTGCCGTATCAGGGAAATGAACCTGTACCCTCAGCAGCGAAAGCTCAGAATCCTAACCACTGGACCCCCAGGGAACATCCAGAAGTAAACTCAATTTCTTTTCTTCTTTGCCACGCAACACACTTGGCAGGATCTCAGTTCCCTGACCGGGAATGAAACCTGGGCCATTACAGTGAAAGCCTGGAATCCTAACACTGGGATGCCAGAGAACCCTATAAGGACCCTTTTGATGACACTGAGGGCCCACTGGGATAACTCAGGCTCATCCCCCATCTCAAGATCCTCAACTTAATCACATATGCACAGGCCCCTTTGCCGCATCAGCTCATATAGTGAACAGGTACCGTCTTTCAAGGGGCCGTTATTTTGCCTCCAATAAGGACACAGAGGTGATCCCAGCCCCCCAGTCATAGGGGAGAGATCTGAATCCAGGTGTGAGTGAGGCCAACTCCTCCCACCCCCCAACTCTGCTTTCCTGTAGAGAATCTGGGGAAGGCATTTAGGCACAACCAGCCCTCTGCAGCCTGCCGGCCTGAGAGAACACCAGACAGGGGTGAGCAGGCTCAGTCCTGGGCTCCGTCCCCTTCTCCCTCTGAGGGCAGGCCTCTGCATTCAGGTCCCCTGCAAGTTACCGTCTGGATCAACAGCTCTAGGTCCCGGGCCTCGAATGTGTGCTGATTCTGAGGGTCCAGGTGTTCAAACTGCTTCAGGAGGTTCAAGTGATCCAACTGTATGTCTGGATGAGAGGGAAGATGAGGGGGAAAAGCATGAACTCATGGAATGTTCCTTCTTCCAAAATCCCTATCCTGGACTGGATGGGCTGGATGTGCTCTAAAGGAGGTCACAGAGGGCATGGAAGGATGTCACAGAGGACAGCATGAATGGGCCTGGAGCAATCAGGGAGGACTTCCTGCGGGAGGCAATGAACACAACTGAGTCTGATGCTGAAAATGATAATAACCAACATGTGTCAAATACATACTATATGCCAGGCCTTGCTCCCTAAACACATTAAATATATGAATGCATTTACTTTTCACAAAAGTCTCACATAGGTTCTGCAATTATCTCACTTTATGGTTGTGGAAACAGGCTCAGAGAGGGGAAGGAACATCTAGGTCACCATTTAAGAGGCAGAATGAAGATTAGCTGGGCTTCAGAGCACATGAAACTCAACCTCCTTATGGGTTGAACTGTCTTGCCCCCACATTCACACAGGGGTTGATGTCCTGACCCCCAGTATCGCAGAACTTATTTGGAGACAGGGTTTTACAGAGGTGATCAAGTTAAAATGAGGTCATGAGGGTGAGACCTAATCCCATATGACAGGAATCCTTATAAAAATGGAAAATCTGGGGGACTCCCTGGTGGTTCAGTGGTGAAGGATCTGCCTGCTAATGCCGGAGACACAGGTTCAATCCCTGGTCTGGGAAGATCTCGCATGCCTTGGAGCAACTGAGCCTGACCGCTGCCAACTATCTAGCCTGTGCTCTAGAGCCGGGGAGCCTCAACTACAGAAGCTCACTGCGCCTGGAGCCCGTGCTCCACCACAAGAGAAGCCTCTGAACGGCAACTAGAGAGTAGCCCTTGCTCTTTCATTGGTGGTCTGCCCAGCAAGGAAGACCCAGCACAGCCAAATAAATAAATTAAAAAAAATTTTTTTAGTACATTGTGCTAGGAAGAAAATTTTATCAATCGTCTACACAGATTTTACAAAGGTGGTGAGAAGGTGGCCCCGGAGGCGCCCCCTGCCCAAATCACCTAGATACCGGGGAGGGAGGCCGCCGGCCCCGCCCACCGCCCCCGCGCTCACTGGGCTCCTGCTGGGCGTCCATCTTGGCCTTGAGCAGCATCCTCAGCCTAGACACCTCCTGCCGCTTGAGCTCGTCCAGCTTGGTACGGACGTGGTGGCTGACGAAGTCCAGCTCCCGGCTCAGCTTCCCACTCTGCCCAGGAGAGAGGGGACACTGGTCAAGCCGCCTTCTCTGGAGCCTTCTGCAAGCTTTCTGATGCCTTCCTGGGGTGCCCCAGAGCCCCCAAGACAAGATCGACATTTAGCGAAGGCTGATTCACACGACAACCCCCACTCCCGCCCCTGAAACAGAGAAAGTGCTGCGTGAGCCTGTCTTTTTCGGGGGGGGGGGGGAGGGGGGGGAGGAGGGGAAGGCACAGAGGGGTGCGTACACTTGCTCAGAAGAGCGTGAGGGGAGGGGCTGGGATTGGAACCCAGCACCATACCACTCCAGAACCCGCCTGCCTACGTGGCCGCGTTTCTGACGTTATTTCCCACTTGTATGACCTTGAACAGGCTCTACGGCTGCTGTTTCTCTGGCTAGGCAGCGGGACGGGCTGGGCTCATTGATCTCTGGTTCCACCCATCCATTGTTAGGGGGTCCAGGTGAGTGGGGACAGATGAGAACCCCAGGAATGCTGGGAGGTTTGCGGGGAGCAGGGCTGCCTTCCTCATCAGTCCTGGGTCAAGGAGTTTGAGGTAGGGCAAAGGAGCAAGGTAGGCAGTCGTGTGTGTGTGTGTGTGTGTGTGTGTGTGTGTGTGTGTGTGAGAGAGAGAGAGAGAGTGTGTGTGTGTGTGTGAATGAGCATTCTTCTCAAGAGACTCTGCTTAGGGGATGGGGCAGGATATGGGCTCAGGGCTCAGTCAGTCCAGGGGTTGAGACCCAGGCCTCCTGGAAGGACGAACACTTCTACCAGGACCTCAGGGTCCGCCTCTGTAAAATGGGGAGAATCCCAGCTCCTCTGGAGGCGTAAGGCGAGAGTTAGAGGAGATGTGTGTGATGACAGCATCTCCTGTGTTTTGAATTCTTCCTGTGTGGACAGCACTTTGCTGAGAACTCACAGAACCAGCCCTTGCAGGGTGCAGACTGAGGACAGCCACTGTGCAGGTCCACATCCTTTACACGTCAGACAGTCCTGTCATCGCTCCACTTTACAGATGGGAAAACTGAGGCACAGTGCAGGGAGGCCACACAGCTGGTAGAGCTGATACTGGAAGCCATGGGCCACCCATATCCACGCTTAACCACACATTCTGTCTCCCCCGCCCCCGATCCTTTCTCAGCTGTGCAACCTGGAGAAGTGACTTCTTCTTCCCCAGGCTCAGACTCTGCGCTCTGAGCACGCATCTCCTCATCGGCGCCCAGCGCGCTCGCACCCAGCCACAGCGCACCTTGATGTCCTCGGCGTTGGCGGCCTGCAGCTTTTCCCGGAAGTGCCCATCAGTCTCCAGCACATTGATAACTTCCTGGAGGTACCGGTGATAGTATAGGCCTGTGTCCTGGGGCAACAAAGATGAACATGGCAGTGCCAGCCCTGGTCCCCCTGCAGATAGGACCCAGAGACCAGCCCACAACCCCGAGCAGGAGATCTGCCCCATGCGACACAGGCGCTGGAGCCAGTGACCTCGGTTGCTCTGAATCCCAGACAAATTACCCGATACTATGGGCCTCAGCTCTCACCTCCTCTTAGGTCTGTCTGTGCTGGAGATGAAATTAAAATCACATGGGTAAACACCAAGCCCCAAACTGCCCCCAGAGTGGACATACTGCAATTTATTGGCAAGCAGTGAAACATTCATTCAATAAGCATTCCACCCAGCCCCTACCATTTCCCAGGCACTGTTCAAGAGAACACAGCAAGGGAACAAGACAGACAAAAATCAGAACTTCCCTCATGGTCCAGTGGTTAAGACTTTGCACTTCCAACGCAGGGCGCGCAGGCTCAATCCTTGGTCGGGGAACTAAGATCCCACATGCCTCATGGCAAGGCCAAAAAAAAAAGACTGACAAAAATCCCCAGCTCCTAGTCCTAGCTCAGCCACTTTTCTTTTCCAGGGTCTCGCTCTTCCACAGACAATAAAATTCCCTACTTCTCAGAACTGTGGTGAAAAGTGATGAGATAAAAAGCCTGACACATAGAAAGGCTTTAGAAGACAGTCTACCATAGCAATCATTACACGTGTTGAGGAAAATAAATGGGAAGAGATTGCCCAGCTATGGGTGTAATAGCGTCCTATTGCTGCTCTAACAAATATCACAAACTAAGCGACTTAGAGCTGTAAAAATTTATTCCCTTACAGAGTTCTGGAAGTCACAAGTCCAAACTGGTTTAGCAGGACTGGGCTTATTGTGAAGACTTGAGGGAACACTCTGCTTCCTTGCTTTTTCCAGCGTCTAGAGGCTGCCTATATTCCTTGGCTTATGGCCTTGCCTCACTCTGACCTCTGCTTAAATCATCACATCGCCTCTGACACTGACCTTTTTGCCTCACTCTTCTAGGGGACCCTTGTGGTTACACTGGGCCCATCTGAACAGTACAGGACATAGAGAAGGAAATAGCCAACCCACTCCAGTATCCATTTGCCTGGGAAATCCCACAGACAGAAGAGCCTGGCGGGCTCCAGTCTGTGGGGTCTCAAGGAGTCGGACAGGACTTAGCGACTCAACAACAGAATACTTCAGTATACAGAATTGTGAAAAAGAAAGTGAAAAGTGTCAAGGAGAAAAACAATGTTTGCAGCATGATGTTTTTGCAACTCTTTCTGCACATGGATACACCCCTGTGTATGCCAGCAACTAGACATATATTCAGATGCAAGGGGTTTTTTTTGTTTCATAAAAGTAAAGTCATACTCTGTAAACAAAACAAACAATAGAGGATTACTTCTCCACCTAACTCAATCACACCTCCAAACACTCTTTTGCCATATATCGACAGATTCTGGGCGTGGACATCTTTGGGGGCCATCATTCAACCAAACAGAGTAGGCTAAATCCCGAATCTGCCAATGACTAGCTATGTGATGACTAGCAGGACTGCTAGGATGCCTACTTAAATTTCAATTTCAGCTAAAACAACAAATAACTTTCAGAATATGGATACTGCATGGAGGGCGTTTATATTAGTAATTATTCATTGTGTATCTGAAATTCAGTTTTAACTGAGCATCCTTTATTTGCCAAGTCTTGCAACCTTGGTTCTTGGTCAAGATACTTAACTCTGTGCCTCAGTTTCCTCACCTGCAAAGTAAGGTTAAGGAATACCTACCTCATAGGGGCTGTTATGAGGATTAGAGGAGTTAATATTGCTAAATATTTAACTCAGGGCTTATTTGTTGTTCAGTTGCTCAGTCCTGTCTGACTCTTTGCGATCCCATGGACTGCAGCATGCCAGGCTTCTCTGTCCTTCACTGTCTCCTGGAGTTTGCTCAAACTCATGTTCATTGAGTCAGTGATGCTATCTAATCATCTCATCCTCTGCTGCCCCCTTCTCTTTTTGCCTTCAGCACTTAGTAGGAGCTGTCAGTGCTATTATGGCTGATGTCATTGCCATTTATAACCTTCTATTCGCCTCAGAATAAAGTCTCCACCATGGTCCACAAGGCCCCGTGTGATTAGCTCCAGCCCGTCTCTGACTTCGTCTCCCCTTCTCTCACTCTGTCTCAAGCCACACTGGCCTCCTCTGTGGCCTTCTACTCTCTGCTCTCCTCCACCATACAGCCGTTGCCCAGGCTGTTCGTTCTGCCTGGAATATTCTTCCCGGCACTCCAGATCTCAGTTCAAATGATCCCTCCTTCCTCTTTGACCATCACTGCTGGTGGTCCACTCTTAGCAGCCCCAGCCTTTTCTAGTGAGCTAGGCTAGTCTGCGAGGGCAGGGGGCTTGCTCTAAATGAACTAAGGAAAAGGGAACTCAAGCTGCAATTCTGTGTCTGCAGAGAATTCATGGGGCAAAGGTCTCAGCTGCTGGGTGGGGACCTGCCACACCACACACAGGAACTCGGAATGATCTGTTCCAGAGACAGCAACATGTCCATTCCTAGTGAAAGCTGTAGGATTCGGGCCATGAATCATGGCACTTGAGGATCTTTTAAAGTTCCAAATTCCCTAAGACCATAGGTTTCATAGTGTTTGACAGACACACACTGGAATAAATGAGCATTTTCCATGCCCCATGCCCATCATACTTTAAACTACAACTCCCATGAGCTCCCTGAAGTGAGAACACCCTAGTTAGCTACCATCACCAGCTCAGCGTGCTACTGGGAAATGTAGTTTTTTGTTTTTTTTTTTCCTTCCCCCAGCTTCCTTCTTGAGGGGAGGGCGTCTTAAAGGAGCAAAGAGATTTAGGTGTGTGGGGGGTGGGGGGCAGGGGCCCGGGGGCGGGATGCAGATTTTCTATCTAAAATCTGACCTGATTCCCCATACCTTACAGTCAGAGAGAGACTTAAAATCTGACAGACACACACACACACGCCCTCAAGTTTTTCACCACGTCAAAGCCCTGGGACTGCAAAGAATGGCAGGCAAACTCCAAGCCACATCCGTAGCCACCCAGCGGCAACGGGGGAGCGGGAACTGTAGTGCCACCGCAAACACATGGCTGGCAAGCAGGGCAGGGCCACTCACAGGGCTCTCGGTCGCGGGCTTCTCCTCCTTGGGCGTCCCCCGCTCCAGGGGCACGGCCAGAACAGCGCGCAGCAGCAGTAGAGATGGCAGGAGGAAGAGGGCTGCACGGGGCCCAGAGGGAGGCATGGCGGCGTGGTCTGTCGGGGGCGGAGAGGTGGAATATGTCTGTCCCAAGACTCCTCCTCCCCCTGGACCCAGGAGTCTGGACTTCCAGCGCCGCTCCCCGCCCCCTTCCAAGAATCAAGATTCAAAGCGTTTAGTTATCCGGACCTAGGAGTCTGAGCCTTTCCTTCCTCAGACCCAGGAGTCCTGGCTTCCAGCATCCTCTTCGCTTACACTCGGGAATCCAGGGTCTCGACCCCCTCTTTCCCTAAACCCAAAGGTCGAGGCCCCAGCCTCCTTTTCTCCCAGGACCTAGAGGTACCGGGGTCCTCCCCCGAGATCCAGTTTTCCAGCCCTCCGGTCCCCCGCCTCCCTTCTTCCCAGGACCGAAGAGTCTAGGACCCTCCAGCCCCTTACCTCTCCTTCACCGCAGAGGGCGTCTTCCTGGCATAGGACCTCGGGAGCTTTCTTGGTGTTTTCCCCCCTAGGCCACGCCCACTTTCCCGCAGAGGATGCGATCTCAGCAGCCTGATTGGTCCACGCTGGCTCCAGGTTCCTCGGGATCCTGTCCAGCGGCTCCGCCCCTTGTCGAAGTCGCTGGCCTTTTCTCGAAAGCCTAGCCTCCTTTTTTGGAAGCCCTACCTTTTGACGCCACATAGCCTGCTTTTTAGGAGAAAGAACAGAGACTTCCAAAGAGAACTACAACTCCCTCTCGGACCGGGGCAAAATGAGTCTACTTCCGCGGGCATCTTGGCCTCTTTGGCTCATGGGAGTTGTAGTTTTCTCATTTATTTTCTCACCTGGACGTGGCTGTAAATTACAGGTCGATAGTAGTTGGCACAGGTCACATTATAAGTTTCTTATGTAAGAAAGAAAAGAGCTTGCGACGAGGGCCCTCGCAGGTCCCTTTAAGGAACACTTGCACGTTCTTTCTATTTAGAACCCCTGGAGCAGGGTTGCCTGGCTGCAGCAGAGGCCAAAGGTCATTGCTTTGTTGGAAGTAGAACGCGGGGTGGGGTCAGAAGAGAGGGGGATTAGGGCAGGTTCCAAGGGAATCCCCCGCACTCCCTCTGAGCCCTCTTTTCTCCCCTGCTTACTTCCCAGAGACCCAGAGATTATCGAGGTGGTCAGTTATGTTTAGAAATTGGCCAGACAGGAAAGGAATTGAGGTGTGATTGTGAAAAGCCTCTCTAGGCAGGAGAAGAGGAGAGGTCTCCAGGATCTCAGGCAGGTAGGTACTGGGGGTCTGGGATCACTGGGGATGAGGTGTTTGGGGTCCAGAGTCTTGAGTTCTCATGTCTGGGTGAAGGAGAGAGTTAGATATTGGTGGAAGAGCAAGCTGGACTCCTGGGCTCCTGATAGTGGTGAAAGCTGGAAACAGGCTTCAGGGACCCTAACAAGTATTGGCACTGGAACTTGGGTTGCCTGGGTCCAGGAGAAAATCCCAAGCTTAAGATCAGGTGTTGGAGGGCAGAGCCTATTGGGATGTTGGGTCTGGTTCCTGACTCTTTGTTTTGCTTCTCCAGGATGTCTTGGGAAAGTGATACATGGAAGAAAGAGTAAGTGGGGGAAATGGGATGGGCAAGGGTAGAGATGGAGGGGGCGAGGGGGCGCTTTGATTATACCAACACCTGCTCAGCAGCTCTGGTCTCCTAATGATGTGTGCCTTGCAGGAAGGGGCTGGGGGCTTGGACTTCTGGGTCCTACCTACCTAACAGGAGGGAGCTACAGATGAGGACCACTGGGTCTGAAAGAGGAAGGGCTGGGGGCTTTGAGTCCTGAGATAGGAGGGGCTTGAGATCTCTGACCCCTGGACTCTAGATAGGCCAGTGCAGGGAGAAAGAACTTCAGCACTGGCGGAGCAGACTCAGGTTCTATCTCTTCTGTGACCTCACAAGTGTTCAGAACCCTAAGTTGGGCAGTGGGAAGAAGGGGAAGGGCTCTTGGGCAACGGGGGTGCCCGCTTGCTGTCACTATGAGCCTGCACCTCTCTCAGGGCCCTGGGAGATGAGCTTGCCGCTATGAGACTGCAGAAGCTGGAACAGCAGGTACTGTGCCCAGGAATCCTGCCAACCCTCCCCTTCCATCTTCCATACCCTCTCAGGAGTCCCACCCCCAGGACTTGATCTGGGAGTGGGCCTCACTGGCTCTCTCGGAGTCTCAAGTTTTGCAACTGGGAAACGAGAAAACAGGAATTTGGAATCCTCAGGAAGCAAATCTTGGTGACAAGACTCCGAAATTTCTAAGGAACAAGGGTTCTGGGTCCTTAGGATTCCTAGGTCCTTCGGGAGGAGGGGCCTGGATGCCAGGACTCAGGGTTCTATGGAAGGAGTTGCTGACAGACGGGAGGCCTGGAACTCCCCCTTGCCCCAGGCCCCCTTTCACCCCTGTCTTCCAGTTCGGTTCCTAGACCCCCACCCCACCTCTTCTCCGCTCCCGCAGTGGCGTCTGTTTGAGAAGAAGCAGCGACGGAAGCGCCAAGAGCCCCTCATGGTTCAGGCCAATCCTGACGCTTCAGTGCGGCCGCGGAGACCGAGGAGGCGGGAGAAGCGCTTCTCGGCTGACAGCGGTGAGGAAAGGTGTCCCGAGTCCGGCAGGCGCGCAGGCTGGAGGGAGGGGCCTGTGGGAGTGCGGTGGGGGCTGGGGCTAAAGGGCCTAGAGGGGAGGGGCCTGGTGGAGCTCGCGGAGGGTGGGGGCGCTTTGATAGATCTTTGGGCGGGGCCTGTGAGAGTTCGGGGACGTGGCCAGAGAGATCGACAGTGCGGGGTATGGTGCATGTAGAGGTGGGCCCCGAAAGAATTCTGTGATTCGGCTAGGGTGGAGCCTGGGAGAGCCGGGGACAGCCCAGAGAGTGCGGGGACGGGGTCTAAGGAGTCGTGGAACTCGTGGGCTTGGGAGAGTTGGGGGAGATGCCTGGAAAAGCGCCGGGACGCAGCTCCTGAGAAACCGGAGGGCTGAAGTAGGCAAAGCCCCGGGGCCAGGCCTGGGTAATTTAAAGCCGATTTACTGGAGAGCCCGCGTGGGACTGTTTACACACTGAATCGCGACAGTTTAGTGGTGGGGCTGTGCTTGTTTGAGTCTTGAGGTTCGGGTTCTGAGTGGGTCTCGGGGGGTTGGGTAGTCAATCAGGGGCGAGGTTTGGGAGACCAGCGAGGAGGTGGATCTTCTCAGAGGACCAAGATTTTATGCTTCGTGTTAATGGGCCTCGCCACACCTCCCAGGCCCCAGGAACCCTTTCCTTCAGGAGAATGTGCCAGAGGCGCATTTGTGCCCTGGATCCCACGGTATCCTGGGCATCGTGAGCTGCGGTGGAGATGGCA
Source organism: Capra hircus (assembly GCF_001704415.2). Classification (NCBI taxonomy): domain Eukaryota; kingdom Metazoa; phylum Chordata; class Mammalia; order Artiodactyla; family Bovidae; genus Capra; species Capra hircus. Next base: position 56,499,847 of record NC_030825.1, on the reverse strand, counting down.
GTGGCGAGCGTGATCCTCTGCTGCCGCCGACAGAAGCAGGTAATCTCAAATCCTTGGGCGGTTGATACCCCAGAACTCCACTCCCCCTAGAACCCAGGAGTCCAGAACCACTCAGTCCTTGCTGTCTCCAAAGGACCCCCGCGGGCCCGGATATACTTCACCGCAAGGAGTCCAGGTCATGAACCTTCTCCAATCCCCAGGAATCTGCATCTCCAGCCCTCTTCCTTCCCTGGTTTCAGAAATCCCAGTCTCCAGTTCTCCCTTACTTGACTACCAGGCAGTTCTGATCTGGAGTTGGAGGAAATCTCCGTGGAGGATGTTCCTGCCTCGCCATCTCCTTGTGAAGAGCCTCTGGGGACTCTCTTGCAACGCAAAGGCTGGCTAGCCTGCCAACGATCTGGTAATTTCTGTGACACTGGATGAAGTCTGGTCCCCTGGTCCATGTGGCACTTCCTCCCCCTTTTTTGTAAAAGCTCTCTTGAGATATATTTCACATATTATACAAATTCACTCATTTAAAATTGTACAATTCCATGGTTTTCAGTGTATTTACTGAGATGTGCAACACACACCACAATGAATTCTAGATTATTATCATTACCCACAAAAGAAAACCCTATATATTTTATCAGTCACTGCCCCACCCGACCCCCATTTCTCCCAGACCTAAGTAACTACTAATTTAATTTCTGTCTCTTTAGACACTTCATATATAGAATAATACAGTATATAATTTCTTGTGATTGGCTTCTTTTGCAGCATGTTTTCAGTGTTCATCTATTTTATAGCATTATCAGTATTTCATTCCTTTTTCTTAATAACATTCAATGGCAGGGACATTTCCTTTTATTCTCATGACTTGACCAGTGATTTCAATAACAGGACTCTGGGTTATAACGCCAAACTTGCTCCCTCCTCCCATTTTAGTTCCCCAGTCTCGAGGATGCTCTCTCTGGGACAAAGGAAAGAGAGGACTCTAACCCCTCCCTGTCCTTAGATCCAGGGCAGTCACAGACTTCTCAACTTGTGCACATAGGGGAGGAGGAGGATCTGGCAAGTGAGGTTGATGATAAATAAGTAGGAGTCGGAAACCTAGGAGTTCTGACCTTCTCCAGCTAGCACTGATGACCTTGTCCCAAGCTCTTGGGACCCACGTGTCCTGAGCTCAGTCTTTTCAGGGCTTTTTTTTTCTACCCCTTAGGCGCCAGTGCTGAGGACAAGAGCGAATTACAAGATGTTGGAAATGAATACGAAGTGCCCAGTGCCAGATCAAGCCCTGGAATGGGTGGTGACGGTGGCCTTGGAGACTTGGCCTCCAACAAGGTGGGAGGTGGCACAGCCAATAAGGATATAGGAGGAGGAGGGCTAGTCTCAGGCTCGCGGGGCGCTAAAATTCTGCAGCCCAATCAAGGGCCCTTTTTACTTGTGGGTGGAACCTGTTATGTTTGGGCTAGCAGAAGTTCTTTGTGTGCACCATTTATTTTCAACCTAGAGGATCGGAATTGATGTGAGCATATACTTTAAAACCCAGCCCACCAAAAGGCGGTGAGCTTTGGAGAGGGTGAAATAGTGATAGGAAAGGACCAGATGGCACTCATTTTGGTATGAATGAAAGCGAGATAGTTTCAGTTGAGAAGATCTGGGCAGTATTATATGTTGTTAATATATAGACCCGGTGACCATGGGTATTAAAGGAATGGGCAATACTTTCAAGAGGATTCTCCAATTGGTAGGTGAAATGGGTGTGGCCAGTTGGGTTACTGGCCAATCAATAAATGAAGCGATCTTGGGGTTTGAGCTTGGGAATTGAATGTACTGGCCAAACAGCAGGCAGCTGAGATATTTGACCAATAGACAGAAACTGGTCTAAACGACGGAACCCTGAGCTGGGATGGCCAAGCACTAGTTGGCAAAGCGGGGAGCGGGGGAGGGTGAGCGGGTGAGGGTGAGCGGGCTGAGGAGGGCAAGCCTCGGCTGTCTCTCAACTTGAATTTGGTGCGTGGGCCAGGGCGAAGACCTGGAAGAGAAGAAAGAGGAGCCGGAGTTTACCATGAGGAAATCCCCAGGGACGGCCGACGAAGTGGTGTCCGAGGGCGCGTGCAGCGCGGGCAGTGGCGATGTGGGGAGCTCGCCCCGCAAGCCTCCCTGCGCCCCAGGCCCTCGGCTGGGCGAGGACATGAAAGCCTATGTGCTGCAGCCAGCGATGCGCGGTCACACGGTGCAGTGTCGCATCAGCCGCAGCAAGGGCGGGGTAGACAAGGGCATGTTCCCTTTCTACTACCTCTACCTGGAGGCAACCCACGGCCGGAAGGTGTGGTCTGGCAGCTTGGAAACAAGTCCCACCTCGCAGGGTCTTGAGTGAGATCAAGACTTACTTAGGCGAATGGAAGCCTTGCTCTTCACTGAGCTAGGACTAATCAGCTCCAACGTCAGGCCCTGCCCTTCAGAGAACTGGGCTCCTTTATTCTCAGAGCCCAGTGGCATAGGCCCTCCCCATCCCATAACCCAGGCTTGTCCACTTTCGAATTGAGCTGGCCTTTCTCACAGCTAGGCCACGCCTCCTCAGAGTCCCAAACGCCACCCCTTACAGACCCTCCAGGTATTTGCCACCTTTTGTTGGGGCTTCCCTAGTAGCTCAGCTGGTAAAGAATCTGCCTGCAATGCAGGAGACCCCGGTTGGATTCCTGGGTCGGGAAGATCTCCTGGAGAAGGGAACGGCTACCCACTCCTGGATATTCTGGCCTGGAGAATTCCATGGACTTTGTGGTCCATGGGGTTGCAAAGAGTTGGACACGGCTGAGCGACTTTCACTTCTCACTTGGTCCAAATCTAGACCCTAGTCCCACCCAATCCTGAGACAGCTCCCGGCCCCTCTCAGAAGCTAAGCTATTCCATTGATAGCCAAGCTAAGCCCCTCTCAGTCAGGTCATTTTTCTCTCACGTGTGACTGCCTCTCAATTATTCATTCTCCCCCAGAAAGAGGCTTTTCCCCTACTCAGTGCCAGATAGGGTTTTCACAGAGGAAACACTAAAGTCCTGCTGTAATGTTCCAAGTGAAGCCCTTCCCTATTCTAAAACCAGGCCCTGCCTGCCAGGCAAGTTCGCCCCTGCCTTGGCTTTCCCTCAGCCCTGGGCCCAATATCTGAAGGAGTAGGGGGAGATATTAAGATGTGAAATGAAGCTCCCCTTTCGGGACCCAGGTGACACCCTGCATCTACCAGCAAGCCTCAGTTCAGTTGCTCAGTCATTTTCAACTCTGTGAGCCCATGGAGTGCAGCACGGCAGACTTCCCTGTCCATCACCAACTCCCAGAGCTTACTCAGACTCATGTCCATGAGTCATGATGCCATGCATCCATCTCATCCTCTGTCATCCCCTTCTCCCGCCTTCTGTCTTTCCAAGCATCCAGGGTCTTTTCCAATGAAGAAGACCTTTGCATTAGGTGGTCAAAGTATTGGAGTTTCAGCTTCAGCATCAGTCCTTTAAATGAATATTCAGGACTGATTCCCTTTCCTTTCCAGCAAGCCTTAGGACACTTACTGCTCCATTACCCTTTCCCCTGTCTTGGGATACGGTATTTCCTTGTTTTTGGACCCCTGTGTGCACGCTAAGTCACTTCAGTCCTTTTCAACTCTGTGACCCTATGGACAGTAGCCCACCAGGGTCCTCTGTCCATGGGATTCTCCAGGCAAGAATATTGGAGTGGGTTGCCATACCTCCTCCAGGGGATCTTCCTGACCTATGGTTCGAACCTACATCTCTAAGGTCTCCTGTATTGGCAGGTTGCTTCTTTACCACTAGCGCCGCCGCCACCAGGGAAGCCTGGGTCTTTCGGACCCCTAGCTCTAGCCAAATATCAGAAGTCGATTCTAATGGGCTATTTATCACATCCACAGCACTTCCTTCTGGCGGGACGCAAGAGAAAATGGAGCAAAACCTCTAATTACCTCATCTCCTTGGACCCTACAGACCTGTCTCGGGATGGGGACAATTTTATGGGCAAAGTCAGGTGGGCAGAGTTCTGATGTGTGTGCTAAACAGGTGGCAAGGGGTGGGAGGAAGGGGACAGTTGAACTACATTTCCCAGCAGTCCAGGGGTACAAATTCCACCTGCTCTAGAACTGTTTCTCTTAGGGACTGATGGGTTATGTAGCCCTTCAAGTTGTAACTCCAGGGTGGTTGGGAATAGAACTGAAGACGTTGGAGGCAAGCCTGGCATTAAAGACATTTGACTTCTTGAGCGGCAGGGAGCTGGGACTTCTAAGTTCCTGTGACAGAAGAGGGCTCATATATGTGAGTTCTGTCTTAGAGGAAGAGCGTTCCTAAAGGCCCAAGGCAGGAGCCTAAAAATCCTTCTCCCCAGAGGAAGAGAGGGACCTGGGACTGGTAAATGGAACGAGTCTTATGTAGAGGATGCATTGAAAGACTTGATGAGATGACATGGGAAAGCAAAACAGAAATATTGTTTTTATTCTGACCATTTCCCTCCTGGAGCAGATCTAATGTCTTGGGCACCAAGTTCAGCATCTTCGACAATGGGGTGAATCCGGAAAGGAAACATTTTTTTCCGGAGACAGCTCAGATCAGGGAGGAGCTAGGAGCTGTATGTTATGTGAGTGTCGGGGGGGATGAGAGAGAGGAGTAGAACGGTGGGGAGGGAGAAAGAAGCCGGTCAAATGGAGCATACCACCCTCAGGAGACCAACGTCTTGGGATTCCGAGGGCCCCGGAAAATGAATGTTATTATTCCGGAAATCAACGCCCAGAACCAGAGAATCTGTGTCCAGCCAAAAAATGTGAGTCCACCAAACTTGAGAATCTCTGGGTCAGTGGAGGAGGAAGGTCTAGGGGACCGCCATAGATGCTAAGAGGAGAGGGGGCCGATGGATTGCGTAAGGTCACATAAGCCAGGAGGCTTTTGTCAGACTTATATGTCTTAGGAAGAGAAAATTTGGGACTCAAAATTCTGCTTTCGGAGGAAAAAAGTTGGTTGGTAGTTGGCTAACCACAGCCCCCTACTTTACCCTTAAGGAACAAGAATCGCTTCTGAGTCGCCTCAAACGAGGGGCCAGCCAGGGCCTGGTCCTGATGCAAAATAAAGCCCCATCGTGGAACGACCAGAGCGGCGCCTACGTGCTCAATTTTCATGGTCGGGTCACACGGGCCTCGGTCAAGAACTTCCAGATCGTGCATCCGGATGACCGTGAGCTCCTAGGAACCGATTTACCTTGGCAAGGGGGCTGGAGGAAAAGTACTTCTCCCATTAGCACTTGAGCGATTTTGCTGGGAGGGTCGACTCCACGCTATTGCAAAGCCTATAGGGAAGTGTAGTGTACACGGCTGAAAGTGAAGTCGCTCAGTCGTGTCCGACTCTTTGCGAGTCTGTCCATGGGATTTCCCAGGCAAGAATACTGGAGTGGGTTGCCATTTCCTTCTCCAGGGGATTTTTCCGACCCAGGGATCGAACCTGAGTCTCCGGCATTGCGGGCAGACGCTTTACCGTCTGAGCCACCAGGGAACATGCCTAAGGGCCATGTAAACACACCTCCCGGATTCTGGGCGGAATAAGGGCGCCGCACAGCCTCTCGGGAGTCGTAGTTCTCGCGGCTCAGAGGCCCGCGGCAGGGAACTAACACACCCTCAGTTCCTCACTTCCTCTTTAGCGGACTACTTCGTGCTCCAGTTTGGTCGTATAGCCCCAGATGCGTTCATCATGGACTTCCGCTTCCCACTTTGCCCTCTCCAAGCCTTTGCCATCTGCTTGTCCAGTTTCGATGGGAAGCTGGCATGTGAGTAAATTCAATAAATAACTCTCATCAGCTTCTGTGCCTGCTCATTTAAAGAAAGGGCCTCAGCATGCCTTCTATTACATGAGTTTACTAATAACCAATATTTACTAGATGGCGCCTGGGCGTCCCGTTCTGTGCTCTAGCGAGTGGGCTTATGGGCAACACTTGCTCTCCTGAAATCATAGTCCGATCATGGGGGATGGGTCTTAACAAAAATTCAAAATGCTCGCCTGCTTTAAAGGAGGAAAATATAAGATGGCTGGGTCAGAGCAAGGCATCTCTAAAATATATATACTTTTATGCTACATCTGAATAACCACAAGGAACTAACTGAGCCAGAGAGGTCAGGGACGGGCACATCAGGCAGCAGCTCATACAAAGGTGGAAGGGGGGTTGGTGGTTTTCGGAATGAAAGGCTGGTGTAGCATCAGCCTGCTGGGGAACCAGTGGGGAGGGGCAGGGTATGAGGCTGGACCGGGTGCAGGACATTTGGAGCACTCTTGTTTGAACTGCTGAGATTTTTTAAGTTGGAGCAGTAAGTAGGATGGGTAATTGAAGACTTGCATGAGTGGATGAAAGAACAATTACAATAGTAGCCAACACTAACATGTTATTCAACAAACATTGTTTTAATTATGACTTATTTTGGGATCTTACAAACTCTTAAGGTATGTGCAGTTGTTAGCTGCATTTTACAGAAAAGGAAAGTTTATGGACATAGGATTTATAAATGTGAAATCAGGTACATTTATAAGTGTAAAAGCCTTGGGGAACTCACATCTGCCAGTAGAGAGGATAAGTCTTTGTATTTCAGGAGCAAATTAGTGAGTTCAACTCCCAGACCCTTTGGGGAGATAACTGTCCTAGGTTTAATAAAATGTAGGCAGAAGCAAAAAAAAAAAGACGACAAAACCCATCAGTCCTTAGTTCAAAGAAGCCTCCGGATTGGAAGAGGCAGATTCAAGGGATGATGGGAAATGCAGTTTATCTTCCATGGAAGTTCGGGCCTTTATGTATTCCCCTCTCAACTATCTTGGGGACTCAGGAGTAGTGAATGCTGTCAGCTCAGACACACACGGAGACGCTGCTTATTACAAAAAGCTTTATTCATTATATAAACCAACAGTCAAATAAATAAATAGTTAACACAAGAACTACTTCACATTAGCCACGCCTCCCACTGAGGTCTAGGCAAGGAGACAAACAGGGAGGGGAGGGAGAAACCAGAGCACGGCTTAAGGGTGTGGCCTGGAGGGGGGACATCGGTGAGGTCCGGGTAGGGACAGGGACGGTGGCCAGGGAAGTGGGAGGGTTCCCGAGACGTGCCCAGGCCCTGGCCCGGGCAGCAGGGGTGAGGTAGGGACCCAGCTCCTCTTGGACCTGGGCGATGCGTCGGGCAAAGCGGCTTCGATCCCGGGCGAACTGCTCCCAGGGGCCTCTGCGGGCGGCCTGGGCCGGTCCTGCCCAGACAACCAGGGGATGGACGGAGACCTTCTCAGAGAAGCGCACCTGGAGATGGACGGGCACAGACACGGGGAGACACACACACACACAAGATAAAAGGGCCACAGGTGGGGAGGTGGGGAGAAAGAGAAACAACAAAAAAAATGAGTTGCACAACAATGCTTGTCATCTGGCTTGTTATCTCTCCTGCCAAGTGATTCCTCAGCTGACTCACTGAAGGTAGAGGTGGGGCCCTGGGGTTGACATGAGCTCAGAGGCTCCTTCCTCCCACAGGGGCCAGCCTCTTGCAAAGGATTGCATTAACGTGAACACAACCCTCCCAATGGAGCTCACATGCAACCCTCTGCAATATGGGGAAGCCAGGAGTCAGGGCCTCCAGTCCTTTGGTCCCCAGGTCCAGGAGTGCTGGCTCCCAGCCCTCTCATCCCTCACCTCAAGAATCTAAGTTCTCAGTACCTACCTTTCTGGTCTTCGGGAGAGGTTCAAGGTCCAGATGCCTGGTGGGGGTTTGTGCAGACTTGAGCCGTCTTTGCAGTCGGAGGGGCAGCCGAGGAGGAGCCCAGGGAGGTGGGGGCTTCTCTCCAGGTAGATAGATGGCCACTCGGAAGGGGCAGGGCTCAGCTTCTCCCCACTTCTCAGGAGTTTCCCCTCCATCTGTTTTCTCTTCAGGCTGATAAATCTGGTCCCTGAGGAGGGCACTCTGGGTCTGAAGGGAGGGGCTGGGTCCCAAGTCAGCTGCTCCTGATTCATCATCTTCCTCCTCATACTCATCTTCCTCCTCCGTGTCTTCTCCTGGTCGATACACCCAGGTGCTCAGGAAGGCACTTGTGGGTGGGATGGCAGAGGAGACCCCGGCTTCTCCCTCATCTTCAGTTGCTTCTGAATCACAGTCCTCCTCTTCCTCTGTGTCTCCTCCTGGTCGATACACCCAGGCACTCAGGAAGGAACTTTTCAGAGAGATGGCAGAGGAGACCTCGGCTTCTCCCTCATCTTCAGTTGCTTCTGAATCACAGTCCTCCTCTTCCTCTGTGTCTTCTCCTGGTCGATACACCCAGGCACTCAGGAAGGAACTTTTCAGAGAGATGGCAGAGGAGACCTCGGCTTCTCCCTCATCTTCAGTTGCTTCTGAATCACAGTCCTCCTCCTCCTCCGTGTCTTCTCCTGGTTGATACACCCAGGCACTCAGGAAGGCACTTGTGGGTGGGATGGCAGAGGAGACCTCGGCTTCTCCCTCATCTTCAGTTGCTTCTGAATCACAGTCCTCCTCCTCCTCCGTGTCTTCTTCTGGTCGATACACCCAGGCGCTCAGGAAGGCACTTGTGGGTGGGACGGAAGAGGAAGCCCCCATTTCCTCTGAATCACAGTCCTCCTTCTCCTCCTCCTCTGTGATCGCACTGGATGGATGCTGCCAGGTCCTGAGGGAGGGCCTCTGGGCTAGACTTGTGGAGTGTGGCCCTGGGTCAGCATCTCCTTTCCCAGCCTGTTTGTCCTTCTCCTCCTCAGGCTCCTCTCCCAAACAACATTCCCAGGACCTGAGGTGGGAGCCTACAGATGAGGGGTACATGGAGGTCTTCGTGGCTGCTTCAGTCTCTGTTCTTTCTTCTGTGGCTCCATTCACCGGGCCGCACACCCTAAGAGCTTCTCCATCCTCCTCCTCCTCTTCCTCCTCCCCTGGGCAACACTCCCAGTGTGACAAAGGAAAAGAGAACCGGGTCACTTCGTTACCTCCAGTAACCGCTTCTTCCTTAGATTCCTTCTCCCCAGGAAGGTCTGGTAGAGATCTTATCAGAAGGCTGAGGGGCAGGAGAGCAGGCTGGCCATCCATAAATTCTTCCTGCTCTCTAGGGACACCAGTTGCTTCTTCCTCACTGTACTTTTCATCACCATCATCGGAAAGTCCCCAGACTTCGGGAAGAGAATGCTTGGCTTCCAGGTCAGGGCAGGCCCCTGGGGAGGCTTCTCCGTCCTCCTCAGCTGCTCCACTGTCTTCGGTCTCCTCTTGAGGGTGCCTGCCCCAGGGGGCATGGTAGGTGGCCAGAGAAGCCTTTGCTTCATCCTCCAGGCCAGCTCCTCCCTGATCTGCTTCAATTACTGCTTCCACCTGCCAGGGCTCTGGAGGTCCTGGGCCCCTCAGGAGGCTCCAGGCCCGGTTGAGAAGGCCCATCAGCGGGGACAGCAGGAAGAAGGGGTGGGTACCACTCCAGGGGGCAGGTTGATGGGGTATTTGCCCTGGAGCCATCTGTCTGGGCTGGGGAAAGAGCAGGGAAAAAGGAGGGTCAGGTTTAGAAGCCATTTAGGGAATGGCATCAGAGGATGACCTTGAGTCATAGCAACCGAAATAGTAACACAAACAGCAATGTAAGAGTTCCTGCCCCACATTCCTTTCTGATCCTAGCCACTCCCATCTCTGACCTTTGTTTCCCCACCTCTTCTCTCAAAACCCAGGAGTCCCCAGTTTCTCCTTCCCTGAGTCCAACAAGCCCCTAGCCCCATCTGATCTCAAACCCGAAAGTCCTGGTCCCAGGAAGCCAAAACGCAGGTCCTCTGCTTACTTCTCTTGAGGACAAAGTCCTAGTCCTTGCTTCTCTCAACTCCTGAGGACTGACAAATTAGCTCCCGTCACCCACCCCCGCCTTGGAAACTCAAAAATTCCGATCCCTGGATGGTTACTTCTCTGGGGACCCAAGAGTCTGGCTCCCGGACCCCTCCTCCGTCTGCTTCAGGACTCTCAAATTCCCAATTCTTTCTGCTTCCTAAGTCGGAGCCCTGGGGTTCCTCCCACCCCTCCAGAACCCCTCAGGTTTCCAGGCCTTCCTTAGAACCCACCGGAATTCAGAAGTCTGAGCTCCCAACTCCTAACTGGCCAGGAGTCCGGTCCCAGCCCCCAACCCCTGGGGACCTAGGTGTTCCGATCCCCTCAACTCACCAGCTCTGGACTGCGCGTCAACCCGGAGGCAGGAGCGCCGGCTGAGGTTGCCACAAGCGTTCGCAGGTTCGGACGGCTCGGGAGGTCAGCGCGTTCATGTCGCCCTCCGGCGTCGGGCTCGAGGACTCAAGGTGTCACCGGCTGCTACAAGCGCTGTCGCGACAAAGAGGCGTACGATCGTCCACGAAAACATACAAATACATCCAGGCCGGAAACTTCGCGAAAAGGTGACGCTACCGTCAGCACTTTTATGGGTCAAGGCAGCCGGACGTGCTGACGTCAGAAGGGAGGCGGGGTTTCGAAACGTAAACGTGAGGGAAGGGAACGGAAAACAAGGTTGGACTTCTCGCGGAGATTCCGCGCTTTGTGACATCACGCGGCGGCGGTGTTTCCAAGCGTGGCCACGCCCCAAGCGAGCGAGCTGTCACTCAAGCGCGTGAACTGCTCAAGCAGAAAGCCAGCTCGTTTAACCCTTGTTCCAAGCAAATGCCTCGCCTCTGACTTAAAACCAGGCCCCAGTCTAGAGTCTCCTACTTTCCATCTGTTCGACTTCCTGCCTGGTGTGGGAGAGTATTATTGTTCCCATATCATACATAGATGGGGAAACTGAGGCTTGGGAATGAAATCACTTGCCCAAGGCGGTCACAGCAGAGTCTAGATTCATTGCCAAAGAGACAGAATGTGTAAGCCCCCTGAAGGCAGGCACTTTGCTTTGCTCACTGCATGACACATGGTAAGTACTCAACAAATACGTGGTGAAAGTGAAGGTGTTAGTCGCTGAGTTGTGCCCAATTCTTTGCGACCCCATGGACTGGCCTGCCAGGCTCCTCTGTCCCTGGAATTCTCCAGGCAAGAATACTGGAGTGGATAGCCATTCCCTTCTCCAGGGGATTTTCCTGACCCAGGGATCGAACTCAGGTCTCCTGCATTGCAGGCAGATTCTTTATCGTGGTGAGGGGATACTTAACCAAAAATTCACACGCCTTCCCTGTCTCGGGCACAAGTCTCCACTCGTAGGTTTCACCTGCTTCAAATTTATCAAAACAAAACAAAAAACCTCTGCTTACACAAACTGAAATTCTGGCTGTGTAGCACCAACGGAACCTCATGGGAGTGTGGGGGGGTCTTCTGCCACAAATTCCAGGCCCAGGAACACAGAACCAGTCCTCCCCCGCACCGCCTCGCCGCTACTCACCCCCATCCCTCCCGCCCTACCCAGTAATCCTGTTCTTCAAAATATGCCCGGGACTCAAGTCTCCCTCCTGAAGGGGTCATCCTCATTCTAGAACGGAATTCTCGCGTGAGTCCGAGGTGGACATTGACCCTGGCCACTTGACCCTGCTCGTTCAGGAATCTGGGCCACTCCTCGTCACTGGCACACTTGGACCCGTCCACTTAAAGCCACTCTTCCAGATCCCAGCTCCATTCACAGCCCAGCAGTCCTGAATCCTAGCTCACACCTTTCCAGGTGTCCAGGAGTCTGAGCCCCCGCCCCTTCCAAGATCCTAGTGATCTCCACTCAGGGTGCGCTAGTGACCCCTCGGCCCCTGACAGCGACCAATCCACTGAGGCCCTGGAGTCCAGGCCCAATTCCAACTCGCCAAATATTTAGGAATCCTAGCTTCAGCTTTTATGGGACCCCGGTGGCCTAGGCTCCAGTCCAGCAGGGATCCAGCGGTCGGGGAGGGGGCTGGACGTCGCCCCCAACCCCTCCCCTCGGCTGCGGGGGCAGCTGAGCCAGAGGTCAGGCTGCGGTGGGGAGGCCAAGAGGGGCGGGGTCAGCTGGGATTGGGAGGGGAGACAGACGCGTGGGCGGCTGGCAGAGGGAGGGAAGGACCCGCAGAGAGGAAAGAGAAACTGGGCGAGCGAGGAAGAGGGAAAGTGAGAAGGGGAATCCGGGAGAGGAGGAAACAGCGGTCGTGGAGGGCCACGGAGAGAAAGAGAAAGAGATTGTAAGGGAGAGGGAGAGACGGGGCGAGCCAGCGAGGGAGAGAGAGAGAGAGAGAAAAGGGGATGGAGACTTAAAGACGAGAACTCCGTGGGTCCCAGAGAAAGAACTGGACAGAAACAAGAAAGACTGGGAGAGAAAGTGGTATGCGGGGTGGGGGTGCTGCAGAGGAGAGAAGGAGCGAGGGAGAGACGGGGAGAGACGGGGAGAGACGAGAGATTCGAGAGCCAGAGACGCGGAGACAGAAGGTGAGACTGGAGAGAGAGAGAGACAGGGTAAGAGGAAGAGAGATCGTCTGAGGAAGAGACACCATCAGAGACAAAGAGACAAAAAGGGTGTGGATGAGCAGGTGAGAGCGGAGGGCTATGAGAGGCCGCCCCTGAGAGGCGGCCGAGGAGGGGGACTGGGGCTGGATGTCCCAGCACCCACCCTGCCCTCGTGTGCTCTCTGCCCTCCGGACCCCAGAGCTGGTAAGTCCCCTGGCTGGGCTGCGAGGAGCTGCCAGAGTGCACATTCCTGGTGTCCTGGGACTTGGCAAGGATGTTTTAGGGGTGCATGTGGGAGGAAGGGCAGGAGACAGGTAGCTGCGGGGGGGGGGTAGCCCCGGAAAGAGTCAGGGAATGAAGGGTTCCTGAGCACAGAGAGGGTCAAATTCCTGGCCAGAGGGCAGGGGGGCAAGAATAAAGGGGCCCCTATTCTCTGTCCCAGGCTACAGATGACTCCCCCCGCCCCGCCCTCCCCACAGCTGCCAGGGCCGCCCACCTCTCTTGGCATCACTCTTGGTATGCGGTCCCAGGCCAGGGCCTCCCCCAGCACCCCCAGGCTTCAAACAACAGGCTCTTTCTCCCCAGCCTCCTCCGACCTGCAAGCCCCTGACCCTGTCTCTGTCCCCACCCGGGTCATCTGCAGAGAGAGGCTCACACAGCTCCCTTTTTTCTCTCCCCAAGCCCCCAATGGAGGACGGTAGACCTCGGAGCAGCCTCAGCCTAGCCAGCAGCGCCTCGACCATCTCCTCGCTCGGTGGCCTGAGCACCAAGGTGCGACTTCTTGGTGGGGCTGGGGAGGAGCCAGGGGTGCTCTGGGCTCCCCGATCTTCCTATTTCCAAGCCCTGCTTTTGGCACCACCCAAGGGACTCCGGTTGTCAAGAGCAAGGATCTTTAGCAGTGGGGTCTGCCAGACCTAGCAAAGTCCCAAATTGCCCACCCGCCAAAGCTAGGAATTCAGAGGCACTCCCAGCTGTCCCCACCCCGTGGTATTTTCCTAATTTGAAGCCAGACTAACAACCCTGCTTGACTCTGGTTGCTAGGATAAGGCCACTCCCCAGCCGTGACCTCCCCCCGGCCCCAGCCAGGAGCTCAGTGTCTACTCTTATTAGGGACTAAGAAATCCTGTCTCTAGCCATGCCATCTCCCCGGTTCTGAAATCTGATAAAGGAAAGACCTTTCTCTGACCATAAGGCCTCATGCGGCCCAAGATACTTGCCGCCCAAATCGTCTTCCCAGACCAAAGTTCAGTGACATTCATTTTCTTGTCCTCCAGCCCCTCCCCTCACTCATTTCCAGCTTCCCAAGTTCAGATTCTGTAGATTTGATTCTGACCTTCGTCAGTGCCATTGCCAAGGAAGGGCATCCTTTGGGAATCTGGCCTGGGATATCCGTGGGGATGGGGTTGGGGGGGTGGCATCTATCGAATGGAGGGATTTGGAGCTCGTACCACCACCCTGGATGTTGTCACTATGGAATTCTATTCTCTGGCAAATCAAAGGTGTCCTTTGATTCCAGCTGACCCATCACCAGGGACCCAGCCATGTTGCTGGTTCAGATCCCAAAGGCTTCGGATCTCCATCTCTGGCTTTGGTGGCTAAGGGCAGGCTCTCCTTGGCAATGGACCCTTTATTCCCAAAGTCCCTCCCTAGGTGTCAATGGCCTTTTCCTTGACTCCAGACACCTCTCTCCACCCATGGAAAGTGTCTCTTAACTCTGCACTGTGCACATACAATTCTAATGCCCAAACTCAGCTCCCTTCTTGACCAGGTTTCTAAAGACAGCTGAGCGAGGGCCTTGGGTTGCCTGGGTCCCACCGCATGCCTTCCCAAGCCCATCCCAAGTCCGCGTTCACTTCTGTCCTCCTTGTCTCCTCAGAAGTCCACCCGGGCAGTGAGCAAGGTGCACGCCTTCGGCAAGCGGGGCAATGCGCTCAGAAGGGACCCCAACCTCCCTGTGCACATCCGAGGCTGGCTTCATAAACAGGTAGGGTGAGTGACAGAAGGGAAAGGACCCTCCAAGTGATGCCAGAGGCTGTGCCTTTGGCTGTCCACCATTTCTCTCCTTCCAAGTCTCCAAATATGTTTTTTCCTGATCCCTGCTACCTCCCTTATTCTGTCAACTCATTCATTCCTGCCATAACTACTTCTTGAACGTTTACCCTGTGCCAAGCCCTGGGGCACATATCATGTAAATAAAACAAACAAATATCTAGCTACATCCAAGATGGCGTGGATGAATAATAAATTAATGTATATAAAAACGGATTCGATGATTTCAGATGGTGGGAAATGAAGCGCTGTGAAGAAATAACACAGGCTTCCCCAGTGGCTCAGTGGTAAAGAACCCGCCTGCCAATGCAGGAGATGCAGGTTTGATCCCTAGGTTGGGAAGATCCCCGGAGAAGGAAATGGCAACCTACTCCAGGATTCTTACCTGGGAAATCCTGTGGTCAGAGGAGCCTGGTGGACCACAGTCCATGGGGTTGCAAAGAGTCGGACACGACCTAGTGACTGAGCAGGAGGAAATAACATAGGCAAATGTGCTGGAAGGCGGCTGAAGGATGAGAGCTTTTGACTGTTGGTCAGGGAAGGTGTCTCTGGGGAGATGACATTTGAGCTGAGAATTATATGTCAAGAAGGATTCCACTGTGTTAAGATCTGGGGAACAGAGGGAATCTGAAAGCAAAGGACCCTGCAGCAGGCAAAAATTTGGTGTTTGGTGGGAGCTAAGGTGAGAGAAGGAGGAGCGACAGGTGGCAAGGAAGGATTCTCTAAGAGTGGTCCCAGAGCAGCAGTATCAGCATCACCTGGGAACTTTCTAGAAATACAAATTGTCAGCTCCCACCCCAGATCTACTGAGTGGAGAACGCCAGGGGAGGGAACCAGGGGTCTGTGTTTTAGTAAGCCCTGCTGCTGATTCTTATGTGTTCCGGAGTTGGTGATACCTTGTAAGGCAGCAAGTTAGGGTAACGCATTTCAGATGTATTCTAAGTGTGACAGTCATCTCTGTTTTGAGCAGGGACTCACATGATCTGATTAATAATTTTAAGGAATCATGAGTGGGGACTTGCCTGGTGGTCCAGTGGCTAAGACTCCTCACTCCCAATTTGGGGGCCCAGGTTCCATCCCTGAACTGAGAACTAGATCCTACACCCCACAACTAAAAATCCCACATGCCAGGATGAAGATCAAGAATGTTGCAGTTAAGACCTGGCACAACCAAATAAATAAGTAAAAATAAATACTTTTTAAAAAGATCATGCTGCTCCTGTGGGAAGGGATGGAAGAGAAGAGCAGCACGAGGTTGGAGATGGATTAGTTCTGGCAGAGGAAATGGGGAGATGCAGGGTATGGCTCAGCATCACCTTCCTGACCTCTCTGTGTCTCACATGCCATATTAAATGCGCCAAGTTATCCTACAGAAAGCTGCTGCCAGTGTGTGGTGAAGTATCTTTCTGTCCCAGTCTTCCTGTAATTTCTCAATCCCCGAATGATAGATGAGAAACCATGAGGTTCCTAGTGGAGAAATGACTTGCTTAAGGGCACAGTGTGAAAGTGCTGGGGTTAGGAGTCATACTCAGGTCCCGCTGTGTCTAAAATCTATGTCCCCTCAGCTGCAACCCACTGGTTTCCAGTTCTCCACCTGAATCTGTTACATCTAATATGTCTCTCTTCTCCTCCCCTTTCTGTGGGTCTTTGCTTCCAAGTGTCGCTATCTCCACCTTTTTCCCGCCCCTCTCTACTTCCACTCTGTCTCCCCAGGACAGCTCCGGGCTCCGGCTCTGGAAACGCCGCTGGTTCGTCCTCTCTGGCCATTGCCTCTTCTATTACAAGGGTCAGTGCCCCAGCTGGCATGGGTGGGCGGGGGCCCCCCTCCCCGTCTCCCTTTCCTCGAGTCTCTGGGCCTCCAGGTCTCTGTGTGATCCATTATCCCAGCCTCTCTTTTGCAGACAGCCGCGAGGAGAGCGTCCTGGGAAGCGTCCTGCTGCCCAGCTACAGTATCAGGCCAGATGGGCCAGGAGCTCCCCGAGGGCGGCGCTTCACCTTCACCGTGAGTCCCTTCCCCAGTGGGAACTAAGGCACTGGGCAGTGGGGGCAGGCATGCAGCATCCAGTATTGGAGATAAAAGACTTTTGCCAGGGTCCATGGCATCCTTCTTTTTGGAGGGCTCGATGTCCCAGTCCCCCAGCGCTCTCTTCTCGCAGGCAGAGCACCCGGGCATGAGGACCTACGTTCTGGCTGCTGACACGCTAGAGGACCTGCGGGGCTGGTTACGCGCGCTGGGACGGGCCTCTCGCGCGGAGGGGGACGATTGGTGAGTGTAAGTCTAGGCCACGCCCCTGATCCTATACCTCCAATCTGGGCTAATCATCCCAAGCTCCTCCCCTTGAGACCCTGACACCTTCAGTGTCCAATCACTAGTCTTCTAGCTAAGACGACTCCGCCCTTCAGGTCCCACCTCCAGGAGACCATCTCCAATCGGCAAAAAGTATCTCTCTGTAAGCTCCGCGGACCACTTTGTCTATCAATATTCAGTTCAGTTCAGTTTAGTCGCTCAGTCCGGTCCCACTTTTTGCGACCCCATGGACTGCAGCACGCCAGGGTTCCCTGTCCATCACCAACTCCCGAAGCTTGCTCACACTCATGTCCATGGAGTTGGTGATGCCATCCAACCATCTCATCCTCTGTCGTCCCCTTCTCCTCCCGCCTTCAATCTCTCCCAGCATCAGGGTCTTTTCCAGTGAGTCAGTTCTTCTCATCAGGTGGCCAAAGTATAGGAGTTTCAGCTTCAGCATCAGTCCTTCCAATGAATATTCAGGACTGATTTTCTTTGGATTGACTGGTTTGATCTCCTTGCAGTCCAAGGGACTCTCAAGAGTCTTCTCCAACAGCACAGTTCAAAAGCATCAATTCTTTGGTTCTCAGCTTTCTTTATGGTCCAGCTCTCACATCCATACATGACTACTGGGAAAACTACAGCTTTGACTAGATGGATCTTTGTCAGCAAAGTAATGTCTCTGCTTTTTAATATGCTGTCTAAGTTGGTCATAGCTTTTCTTCCAAGGAGCAAGTGTCCTTTAATTTCATGGCTGCAGTCAACATCTGCAGTGATTTTGGAGCCCCCCAAAATAAAGTCTTTCACTGTTTCCATTGTTTCCCCATCTATTTGCCATGAACTGATGGGACCAGATGCCATGATCTTAGTTTTTTGAATGTTGAGTTTTAAGCCAACTTTTTCACTCTCCTCTTTCACTTTCATCCAAAGGCTCTTTAGTTCTTCTTCACTTTCTGTCACAAGGGTGGGGTCATCTGTGTATCTGAGGTTATTAATATTTCTCCTGGCAATCTTGATTCCAGCTTGTGCTTCATCCAGCCTGGCATTCCGAAGCATGATGTACTCTGCAATATAAGTTAAATAAGCAGGCAGACAATATACACAGCCTTGACGTATCCTTTCCCAATTTGGAAGCAGTCCTGTTGTTCCATGTCCGGTTCTATTCCATGTCCATCAATACTGCTCCCCCAGAAATCTCCACCCCGTGAGGTTGCCACCTAAACGATGTCAGATTAAAAAAAGGAAAGGCTCTAGGCTGTCTCTGTCTACTTGCCCCATTGTTCGGTCTGGAGATGCATAGTTTGGTCCCAGCGACCTGGGTGGACCTTGTGGCGTTGCACGAGATACTACTCAGGCCTCAGTTTCCGCATCTGCAAAATGGGGACAACGGTTGATAGTGCACTACCTCCCTTTTTTTTCTTTGTAGATTCCTGTGTCCTTGTTGGTGAAATGAGAATAAGGGCTGTTATAAGATTCAAAGGAGTGATGTCTTTTTTCTGTGTCCATTCGTTAGTGGGCAGCAGAGGTCATCTGCACGGCCCCAGACTGGGGAGGGCCCAGGCGGCCCCGGTGGTCCTCCAGAAGTGAACAGGGGCGTGGAAGAGGGGCGCGGCTCAGAATCACCAGAGGTGGCGCGGCTCTCCAGAGGTCGTGGCCGACCCGGGCTGCTCACTCCCAGCCCCACGGCTGACCTGCAGTCTGGACCCCGAATTCGGAGGACGAGGAGCCCAGAGTGAGTTGGACGAGGGAGTCTGGGATGAGAAGGTTCTACAGGGCTGAGCTTCCGAGGGCATTCTGAGGGCGCGGTGAAGGGCAGGGCTGGGACTGGTTAGGGGCGTGGCTTAGCGCTTTCTCGAAGGTGTGTGTGATTTGCTGGACGCTTGCGGGGTCAGAGTCTGCTGAGAAGTCCTAAGGAGGGGATGTCACAAAGAGGGAAATTATTCGGGATCGGGCTACGAGAGGAGGGTTCTGCTCCAGAGGGACAATGAGACACACTGAAGGGAGACACGTCTTTGAGGCTGACTCGATGTATGGAGGGATGAGGGAGCTCTTGTTGAGGCAGTTTGCCTTTTCTCTCCTCTCCACAGCCTTTTCACACCCCTCTCTCGTCCTCCCTCGCCTCTGAGCCTCCCCCGGCCCCGTTCTGCTCCAGCACGCAGACCTCCGCCCTCCTCTGGAGACGCAGCACCTTCTGCCAGACCCCATACCCCCCTGAGTCGCATCGATGTCCGGCCTCCCCTGGACTGGGGCCTCCAGCGCCAGACGCTCTCTAGGCCTCCCACTCCCCGCCGAGGACCCTCTTCTGAGGCTAGAGGAGGAAGGCCCCCCAGGAGTCCTCAGCACTGGAGTCAAGAGGCCAGAACACCGGTGAGCAGAGATGGCAGGGAGAGGGACTACAGCGCCCATATAGCCAGGGGACTGCCTTTCCAGGCCAGTCTCTAAGCCATTGGCCCCTGGGTATCATGGAGACTGTAGTTCAGCATAATCGCAGCTGGGTTCAGATGTGAAAGGGAGAGTGAACTTTATCGCCTGTCAGTTCTCAGGGCTGTCTTCAGGCGGGTCTTTGGCAGTTATTACCCCTTAAACATTATAGAATAGTCCAGAATATGCTCCTCTGATACAATACTGTGAGAGCAGTGTGCATTGCCTCTGGCTCGTGTGTCCAGTTTTCTCTTTCCAACTTGGCCACCTGCTATTTTCTCTGAGCATCACGGGATTGCAGCCCAGAAAACCCACAGCTAACCACAAATGTGAGAGTAAGAGTAGACTGCAACTTTCATTGGTCCCTGGGACTGTTTTCCAGGCTGTTCATTTATTATCATCCTGCGTGTCCCCACGGTGGCACACAGCTGGAGAAAAGATAGTTGAAGTTCTGGCGACCCAGTTCTGAACCTCAGAGAGTCTCCTATGGCACTACAATGCCAGACACATCCTTTCTATATCTGTTATTAAGACATGCCAATTTCTAAACATCTCTATTTGAATATTCCTCCCAGGCCCACTCTGGAACCTCCACATATCTCCAGCTCCCTCCAAGGCCTCCTGGGACCCGGGCTTCCATGGTTTTATTGGTAGGTATCCTGGGGCACCTTGAATCTGCCAGAGCCCCCTCCCATGCTTTCTTTGCTATAGTGAATGTCATCTCATTGACTAGTGTGCCTAGAGAAGGCTGGGCATTTCAAGGTGCCTGCATAGGTGCTATGTTAGTTTCCTATGGCTCCTGAAAACTCAGTGGCATATGTATACAGAATATCTCTCCACCATTCACACAGTCTTCTTGTTCTGTCGCTCAGATGTGTCCAACTCTTTGTGGCCCCATGGACTGCAGCGCGCCAGGCTTCCCTGTCCTTCAACTCCTGGAGTTTGCTCATACTCATGTCCATTGAGTCAGTGGTGCCATCCAACCATCTCATCCTCTGTCATCCCTTTCTGCTCCTGCCTTCATGTCTCTCCCAGCATCAGGGTCTTTCCTAATGAGTCGGCTCTTCGCATCAGGTGGCCAAAATATTGGAGCTTCAGCTTCAGTATCAGTCCTTTCAATGAAGATCCAGGATCGAGTTCCTTTAGGATTGACTGGTTTGATCTCCTTGCAGTCCAAGGGACTCTCAAGCATCTTCTTCATCTTTCCTTTGAGTCTTAAAGTTTTCCCATAGAGATTTTGTGTGCTGTTAGTTAAGATAAGGCTGATAGTTTTCATAGTTATTTGAATGGTGTATTCTTATGTTTTAAAAATTATTTTCTATTAATAGTTATTGATGATGTAGAGATACTGTTTATAACTTCCTTTTACATCGGGCATCCTTGCTGAATTCTCTTGTTTGCTCTAATAATTTTTAAAGTTTTTTTTTCTTTTAATAATCTTTTCATTCTGTTGATTTTCAGGGCAGATGAGTGCATCATCTGTAAATAATGATGGTTTTATCATTCCCCTTCCTACCCTTACACTTTTCTTTTTCTTAAGCTACAGCATCTCTCAAGATCTCTAATACTGGTAAACTGTCACAGTGGCAGTGAGCATCCTTGTTTTATTCTCAATCACAAAGGAACTGTCTAAATTTTCTCCGTCAGTTATTGTATTTGTATAGTTATTTGGTAGCAAAGCCCACTAGATCTTCCTAAAGCCAAAAATCTGGCAATTAGTCTACTGAGGTTTGCTTTGCTAAAGCTTGGAACAAAGCTAATAAGGACAAGGGGTGCCAGCCAGTAGAAATAGGGCTCAGCTCAGCACTGAGCTACAATGAGGACTTGTTTGGGCATGTGACCCCCAACTTTTCTCTTTCTCCTCAGCCAGGACCCCCTCTAGACTCAACCTTCCATCAAAGCTTGGAGACAGATGTAAGCACTCCTGATGCAACCCTTGTTGAATTCACAGAATTGAGGATAGAATGTTTTGGAAGGTGGGAGGGTGGGCGGGGTGAAGAGCCATGTCTGGTCCATAAACAGCTCCTGTCCTCCTTTCTCCAGACTCTGTTGACCAAGTTGTGCGGGCAGGACCGGCTCCTGAGGAGGCTGCAGGGGGAGATAGATCAGAGGCAGGAGGAGAAGGTACAGGACTCTGGGACAGGGGAGGGAGGGACACTTGGCCTCTCCACCTGCCCTTAGCCCATCCTGACCCGCAGGATACAAGGGGATACCAGAAGCCAGCTTTTCTCTTGCCCTGAGGCTGGGTATGGTTTCAGAAGTCTAACCGTCTTCTCCCTTGGTGCAGGAGCAATTAGAAGCAGCTCTGGAATTGACCCGACAGCAGCTGGGCCAAGCAACCAGGGAAGCTGCAGCTCCTGGGAGGGCTTGGGGGCACCAGCGCCTCCTGCAGGACCGATTAGTCAGTGTGAGGGCGACTCTCTGTCACCTGACCCAGGTGAGCATCTGAGAAGGGGCATACCCCAGGACTCTCCAAGTTGTTACTAAAGGGAACTTTCCCCCAAAGACTCTTGGGAGGGTAGTTCTTGAGACTCCCCCTCCGTTTGAAACCAATGATCTTGACAGTCCTAGAGGGTGAGGCGCAAGCAGCCAAGAAACAACCGTATTTAATTTAGCCATTTAAGGGGGGTGATTTTGATATGGACCTCCTGGCTTTGAATCTCAGCTCCCACTCACAGCTGCTGTGTGACCTTAGAAAAGTTACTTAACCTCTCAGGACCTTAGATGCCTCTTCCGTAAACTTGAAATGATAAAAGTAATATTTACTTCTACGGCCATTGTGAAGATTTCATAAGTATATGTAAACGAATCACAGAATATTTAACTTATGCACGTAGTATATGGTAAGCATTACTTGTGTTAGCTGTAATTATTGTTATTGTAAAATGGAGACATTGATAGTACCTACCTCACAAGAATTAAGTGAGAGCTAAGAACAGTGTCAAGTAAATGTGCCAAATAATGTTAAGTAAGTGCCGAATAAATGTTAGCTGCTCTTGTTATTATTGGTACTGGCAAAGAAGTTTCTGCTGCCCAGTGGGGCATAATGTGGCTTTGTCTGTTCCAAGGATTCATTAGATCTGTGGACTCTGTCGCCCTAGAGGAGTGCAGAGGTAATCCAGAAGATTCAGGAAAAGCTGTTCTGTCTGCACTAGCTGTTCACTGGAATGGCAGGTTCCACACAGATGCTGGGGTTCCCAGTAGTCTGAGCAAAGAGGCCCTTGGGATTGTAGTCCATATAGCCCCAGGGGACACTTCCTCCTGCTCAGCTAGGAAAAGATAGAATGGGGAAAGATATGGTGGGTGGGCATGCTAACTGAGTATCTCTCTTTTTCTGGAACCTGAGGAGCGAGAGCGTGTTTGGGACACGTACAGCGGCCTGGAGCGGGAGCTGGGCACCTTGAGAGAGACCCTTGAGTACCTGCTGCACCTCGGGTCCCCCCAGGTACACCCCTGCCCCAAGCCCCCAAGCCCTGCCTTGCTCTCCCAAGTTCACTCGGTCATCTCAATAAATGCAGGAAAAACAGTTATAAAATGTAATATCCTTTCAGGGGCTTCCCTCACAGCTCAGTTGGTAAAGAATCCGCCTGCAATGCAGGAGACCCCGGTTCGATACCTGGGTTGGGAAGATCCCCTGGAGAAGGGAAAGGCTACCCACTCCAGTATTCTGGCCTGGAGAATTCCATGGGATTGCAAAGAGTCGAACACAGCTGAGCCACCTTCACTTGCACTTTCACTTCCAATATCCTTTCATGATAAAATCTCTCAGCAAAGTAGGAATATAAACTACTTCTTTAACCTGTTTAGGCATCGATAACAAACCTACAACAAAGCATTGTTGTCGACAGTGAAATACTGAAGTCTTTCCCCCAATATTCAGAATAAGACCAGGATGTATATTATTGCGAGTTCCAGTTAGTGTTGTACCAAGGATCCTAAACAGTACAAGTGAGTCTAACAAATAAGTCAAAGGTATAAGGACCAAAGAGGAAAAAGTAAAGTTGTTTTTACTTACAGATGACAAAATTGTGTATGTAGAAAATCCAAAATAATCTCCAGATAAACTGTTAGCATAAGCAAATCCAGCAAGGTAACTGAATGCAAAAATAATGTATAAAAATCATCTTCCTGTATGCTACTCCAGTATCTTGCCTGGAAAATCCCATGGGCGGAGGAGCCTGGTAGGCTGCAGTCCATGGCGTCACTAAGAGTCGGACACGGCTGAGCGACTTTACTTTCACTTTTCACTTTCATGCATTGGAGAAGGAAATGGTAACCCACTCCAGTACTCTTGCCTGGAGAATCCCAGGGATGGGGGAGCCTGGTTGGCTTCTATCTATGGGGTCGCACAAAGTCGGACACAACTGAAGCGACTTAGCGGGAGCAACAGCAATGTTTACAATTAACATAAACAAATTAACTATCTGAAAGAAGTCTAATGAAAGATATGCAAGACATCTACCCTGAAAGCCACAAAATGTCATTGAGAGAAATTAAAGAAGGCCTATATAAATGGAGAGAGGGACCATGTGCATGGATAGGAAATATACTAGTATAAAGATGTGGTCTCCGCAGATTGACTTCCCCAGCGGGGATCTGCTGGCCCAATACAACATGTGGAGATTGACAAGCTGACTTTAAATCGTATCTGGAAGTGCAGAAGGCCGAGAGTAAGCCAAGGCAGCCTCCAAGAACAAAGCCCGAGGACAGACACAACTGGATAGTGTCTGACTTTAAAGCTACAGTTAACAAGAAGGCAGTGTAGTCCTGACACAAATTTAGACAGACTAAAGGGATAGAATATTCAGAAACAGACTCATATTTACTTATATGGTCGCCTATTTACAACAGAGGTAACAGTGCAGAAAAAGACAATATTTATGATAAACGGTAATGGGTCAGTAGAATGGGGAAATTTCAGACCCTTTCCATGGCTTCTCGACTTTAACCCTCCTTGCATTTTCCCTCCTTTGAGTAACAGATTCCTTTCCTCTCTCCAGGACAGAGCATCTGCTCAGCAGCAACTGTGGATGGTGGAAGACACGCTGGCAGGTCTGGGGGGCCCCCAGAAGCCACTTTCCAACACTGAGCCTGACTCCCCATCCCCCGCTCTCCAAGGCGAGGAGTCCTCAGAGAGGGAGGTGAGGCCACACACATCTTTCCCACCTCCAGTTTCCTGTCCTGTCTGCCCCTGGCCTAACCCGCTACCCACTCACCTCTTTCACCCTTGGTCGGCTAGCCAACCTCAGGTACATGTCCTCTATTTCCTTATTTGATATTATGGTCATAGTCCAGAGGTGTGCTGGACCCACAACACAACAACTTGGTGAGTTGCCAACAGCTCACAAGGTCCCATTGCCTGCATCTCAGCTCCACAGTGATGACATGTCGGTAGCTTGAAATTGACTGTGGTGGGAGTATTTACACTATGGAAATTGGCAAACTGCTGCAAAGGAGGGCTCTTTTCTTCCAGAGGGCATTTGTTAAACATTTACCAGATAGCACTGATCTTAATCCCTCCCTTGCAGGGTTAATTTAAATATTTGCTTGCAGTTTATTTTGGTTTTTCTAAATAGACATTCACATCTGTAAACAATAGGATTTTGGTTTCAACCCCAACCCCCAATTCCTTACAACTTGTTATTCTCACACATTGGCTAGAATTGCCATTTGTTGTTGTTTAGTTGCTAAGCCGTGTCCAGCCCTTTTGTGACTCCATGGACTGTACGTAGCACACCAGACTCCCTGTGGGATTTCCCGAGCGAGGATACTGGAGTGGGTTGCCATTTCCTTCTCCTGCAGGGCTCTTTAGAAAGAAGACATTGTGACTAGAAAGTGCCTGACATAGAGTAAGCCCTCAGGAACCAGGAGCCATTGCGGTCATAGCTGAGTCGAACAGAGGGGATTCAATGAGAGAATTCTGGTAAAGTAGTTAACACCATGCCAGATGCATAATCATTATAAAACCTCACACGTGGACCAGTGTGGGAATCCCTGGTGGTCCAGTGGTTGGGAATTCACCTGGCAGTGCAGGGGACATGGGTTCTATCTCTGGTTCGGGAGGATTCCACATGCTTTTGGGTGACTAAGCCCAAGTACTCCAACTACTAAAAGTCCGTGCCATCTAGAGCCTGTGCTCTGCAACAAGAGAAGCCACGAGAAGCCCATGCACGGCAACTAGAGAGTAGCCCCCACTCGCTGCAACTAGAGAAAGTCTAGGCAAAGCCACAAAGGTCCAGAAAAACCAAAATTAATTCATAATTGAAAAACCCCCCTCACAGGTTATAAAGACTTGTTATATGCCAGGCACTGTTCTAAGCGCCTTCCTTGTATCCATTCGGTCCTCATATCAAAAGGGTGAAATGCCTACACACAAATGCCTACCTTCAGTAGAATCCCTTCAGCCACAAGCACAGAGAGGGAAAGTAACTTGCCCAAGGTCACACAGCAAGCAAAATGGCAGAGCTGAGGTCTGAAAACAAGGTCTGGCTCCCGGTTTTCAGTCTTAATACTACTTATGTAGTCTCTGTACTGCTACGTGCTTGAAAACTGTAATCCTAGTGATCTATTATCCCCTTTCTTGACCTCCCCAGAGCCTGACGGAGTCCTTGGAACTGAGCTCATCCCGGTCCCCTGAGGCTGATTGGGGGAGGCCCCCAGGGGGCGACAGAGAGCTCTCCAGCCCTCGCTCAGGTGAGCATATGCGGTTGGGAAGGACTCACTCGGCATTCCGCAAGCTCACCACATCCTCACCCATCCTGTTCTGCTCCTCCAGGAATTGGATCTCCAAGGGTCTCCCGGGCTTCCAGCCCCGAGGGTCGCCGCCCCACTTCCCCTCAGCCAGGAACCAAGGTAGGCAGTCCATCCAATCTCCTTGGGTCCATTGTAACCCTTTGCCCACCACGGATCCCCTACTTTTGGGGAAACATGTGGGAGAGGAGCATTCTAAGCCACACCCCAGAGCAGAGAGAGATTTGCGAAGAGCACTGGGATTGAATTTTGTCTCTGCCACTTCTAACCTGTGTGACTTTGGGTTGGTTAAGAAACCTCTCTGCCTCCATTTTCTCATCTGCAAAATGGAGCTGATAGCAGTGTCTACCACCCAGAGCTGATGTGGAGAGTCCAACTAGATGAATGCCCCTGAAGTTTGGAAGCAGTGACTTCGAGCAAGCACTTCATTCATTCATTCATCCATAATTCATTCAACAGATATTTATTAAATGCCCTCTTTGCTATCTAATAAGGTAGCCAGTAGCCACATGAGGCTATTTAAGTTTAAATGAATTTAAATGAAATAAAATAAAAAATCACCTTCATTTGAGGAGTTCAGGTATACAGGAGATACACGTGGCCAGCAGCTACCCTGTTGAATAGTGAAAATATAGAATATTTTCATCATTCAGGAAAGTTCACTCAGGACCCAAATGTGAGCAAGATGAGAAAAATCATCCTTCTGTCATGAATCTGACATTCTAGTGGGAAGAGGCAGATAATAAATAATTGTGAATTATTTTATGTAAGTGCTAAATAAATAAAAACAGCCTGGGGAGGGGATTTGGAATATTGGCGAAGGGATGGAGTTGTGAATGTTTTGGTCTGGGGAGGCTTCTGTCAGGGAAGGAGCCCTGGGGATGTCTGGTGGAAGAGTGTTAAGAGGCAAAGGGAAGAGTATTTGCAAAGGTTCTGAAGAGTCTGGTGTGTTGGAGGAGCAGCTAGAAAATCAGTGTGGTTGGAACCGAGTAACCGAGTAAGGGGAAGTGGTTGCTGATGAGGACAGAGAGGCAATAGGGGCAGATCAGACCCGGCCTTGTGGTCCAACATGAGGACTTTGACACTGGGTAAGCCGGAGCCATGCAGAGTTCTGAGCAGAGGAATGGGAGTTTCCACAAATGGAGACTGGCGCTCTCTGGAGGCCACTTGGGGGAGTGGACTGTGTGGATACCGCCTGAGTCATGGTTGAGGGGGCCAGTGGGATATTTGAGGGGGACTGATAACAATTGTTTGCACTAACTTAGAAGTGGCGACATCAAGAGGGAGTCAGATTCTAGATATACTGGGTTTTCAAACTTTTTAAAAAACCCTTGGGACCTCAGACGCCATTTTTGTTTTTGTTTTGGCCACCCTCCACCAGCTTGCCTGTTCTTAGTTCCAGGACCAGGGTTGGAACCCCAGTCCCGGGCGGCGAGAGCGCCAAGTCCTAACCACTGAGCTTCCAGAGGTTTAAAATGCAAAATTTTGCAGATTCTAGGCTGGTAATTTGGTGCTTATACTGTGTACTGTGTGTGTCTGGAGCAGCGTGTGTGTGCGTGCTAAGTCGCTTCAGTCGTTTCCAATTCTGTGTGACCCTATGGACTGCAGCTCGCCAGGCTCCTCTGTCCACGAGATTCTCCAGGCTAAAATACTGGAGTGGGTTGCCATGCCCTACCCTGTCTGGAGCACATGCTTCATCAAATACATTACCATTTCTCTAATAAAATGTATGAATCTGCATATGAAATGGGATAAAGGCTATAAATAATATCGCCATTTAAATGTCAAGCTAAAAGCAGAGCAGTAAATTACTTAAGTGAAGGAGTCAGTGGAATAAAAATAAATGATAATATCAGCTGCTTTTTTATTTCTCAGGAAAAGGTTTAGTAAACATGTCACACATCCAAGTACAAAGGAAGCCAAGAACCTAACTATTCACACGCAGTGAATGCACATGCCATCTGGTGGCTTGAGGACTCTGGGGACAAAGGTCACTGGTCGGGCCAGCAGTGCCATCATCAAGTTGGACATAAGGAGCAGGACCAGGGGTGGGGCTTCCTGAGGATGAAGCAGGTGACCTCTGTAGAGTTTCTGGCTGTGTCATCTGTTGTTTTTTTTTTTTCCCCCAAGCTGCTTACTTCCCCAAACAGGGAACGGAAAGTGCCAAGTCCTAACCACTGGGAATTCCCTTGTCAGCTCCCTAATAAAGGGTCTTGTCTGGGCCCTGTCCTTTTAATTGAGTACACTGGTTAGAGTCTCTTGGTTGCTCATAAACACAAAGCCCTGAAGGTCAGCAATGAACTGACTGCTCATTTCATCATTTTGTCTGTGGGGAGTTTCCACTCTGTAACCCCAAGGTCATCAGCAGCATTGCTGTAATCTTCTCCCATTTCAGAATCTCAAGCCACAGCCTTAGTTTCTTTGTCTCCCAACCAGTGCCCACCAGGCAAGTCATTGCTGGGACCAGTGGGAGCTTCCAGTTTTACCTGATCACCTTGGGTAAAAAGAGCAAGGATCAGGAACTTCCCTGGTGGTCCAGTGGCTAAGAGTCGTGCTCCCAATGCAGGGGGCCCAGGTTCCATCCCTGGTCAGGGAACTAGGTCCCGCACGCCACAGCCAAGAGTTTGCATGCCCAGACTAGGAGACGTCCCATGTTGCAACTAAAGTTTCCATGTGACACAGAGAAGATCGAAAGTCTTGCAAGCACAAATCATTGGGGAATTCAGGGGATAGCTCCCAAGCAACCTGGGCATGTTGGGGATGGTTTTCTGGAGGCAGACAGACCTTGAAGAAGGAATCCATGGCAAAGAATTTATCCATGGCAAAGCAGGACAACAGCTGGTGTAAATGTCTAGACTGAAGTGGGGATTTAGGAAGCCAGGGCTTCTATTAGCCTACAGGATACCTTTTTGTGAATTAGAGACAGGCACCCCCTTCTACGTGAGCAGAACCTGGAGCCATCAATGGAGGGCTCAGCCCTTGGGCAGTGAGCAACCCATACAACTGCACATGGCCTCTTGGGAGCACAGAGCTCTGACCTCGGAATGCCATCCCCCAACTGAAGGGTAGTTCAGTTCAAGTCAATGAATTTCTCAGACCCTTCCTAACTGCCAGGCCCTACAAGGCAAGATTGCCCAGACCACGTCCTGTTTTCAAGGATCTACATTTCTGAGTTTGCCAGTGTAGTGAATCTCTGCATCACAATCTCTAGTTTAAAAAAAAAAAAACTCTGTTGTTGCTGTTATTTCTTTTGGCTGTGCCACGTTGCATGTGGGATCTTAGTTCCCCAACTAGAGATTGAACTGGCACCCCCTGCATTGAAAGCACCCTGTTTTCCTGTGGCTTCCCACATCCTGAAGGTGGCAAACAGATCCTGCAGGAAAAGTATGGCTGCTGGACTTGGCAGGACCATTCTGATGCCCACTGAACTATCAGCAGATGACCAATCCAAGCAGTGTCAAGAGGAGTTGCTGTTTCTCCCTTTCTCCCTAAACTTTGACGAGTGCAGGAAGAAATCCCAAATTCTCTTATTTGTTCAAGATTCTGATCTTCTAGAGGCCAGCCCTGGTGGAAGGTGTTGGGGGACCTGCCAGGAATTATTCCTGCTGCTGGAGTCTGATGGGAGAGAGGCATAAATGCAATCCTCACACGCATCTAACAGAGTTAAGCTGTTTCCTAGGGGTCTCAGCATTGGGAAGCCTTTTAAATGTCAGGTAAGCAAAAGAGTTGGACATGACTTAGCGGCTAAACGAGGACAACAATAAGCTGTCTGGATGAATGAAGAAACTCTGGCTGTGTAGGAAACAGTACTCCAAAGGGGAACAGGCTATGCATGCAAAGGCATGGAGGGGATAAAGGAAAAAGCAGCTGCTTTGTATAGGAAACAAAGCTGCATTTATTCCCTAGTGGCTCAGACGGTAAAGAAGCAGCTTGCAATGCAGGAGACCTGGGTTCTATCCCTGGGTTGGGAAGATCCCTTGGAGGAGGGCATGGCAACCCACTCCAGTATTCTTGCCTGGAGAATCCCATGGACAGAGGAGCCTGACGGGCTACAGTCGCAGAGTTGGATACGACTGAGCAACTTAGCACAGCACAAGCAAGACAGACCTCTTGTAAGATAGAGCCGATCTGAGCAAAGCGAAGAGTTGATGTCATATGGCGTAGAGTTGGGGACACGGGTGGGCTTGTGAAGCCTGGAGTGTTTTACGATAAAAGGGGGAAGCTTTGTGTCTGTTGCTGATTGGCTGATTTTCGGAAACGCAGGGCCTGCGCTGATTGGCTGGCTTATAGGGCGATGGAATGCCAGTTAAGATTGCTTATTCGAATAGGTTTAAAAGCTTTTCTGTTGCTTCCTTACTATCAGGTGGAAACCAAATACTCAATCTGGCCTTTCTTAGGAAGAGAAGAACTATTTTCAGTGGTGTGTGTTAAGGATTGCTGAAAAGTGTTCGTCGTTCAGTCGTGTCCGACTCTTTGCGAGCCAGGCTCCTCTGTCCATGGAATTTTCCAGGCAAGAAAACTGGAGTGGGCAGCCATTCCCTTCTCCAGGGGATATTACAGACCCAGGAATCGAACCTGCATCTCCCGCATTGCGGGCAGATTCTTTGCCATTTGAGCCATTAGGTTGGGGCTGCACCAAATAACATCTTGGGGGACTTCCCTGGTGAAAGTCCAGTGGTGAAGATCCGGCGTTTCCAATCCAGGGGGTGCAGGTTCAATCCCTGGTCCGGGAACTAAGACCTCACATGCAATGTCGCTCGTCCAAAAAAAAAAAAAAAAAGGGGAATGTCTCCTCCCTCAACCCTGTGGGCAGCTTACATACAGGAGTGGTGCAAGGGGGAGCCAGGAATTTCAGAACTGATCAAGGAAAAAGATATGACCACTAGGTGGCAGTAGCACAAAGAGTTTCAGTTGGTCCACGGCTGACCGGTTTGCTCGTGGAATAAGTCCCTCACAGCAAGGGACCCTCCAGAGGTTACTGCGTGGGGGCCACGGCCCAGGAGGAGAGGGACCGGGGACAAGGGGACTCCCAGGAGAGAAGAGATTGGAGAAAGGACTTAAGGATCTAGGTGATGTGCTTAGCAAAAGAGGGCAGTTTCCTAAGGCCAGCAGCCTGTTGAGGGCGTGGGTGGGGCTTTTATAGCTACAAGTTAATCCTGCTTACCGCTAGCAGATGCTGGTTACAACTTCAGGAAGAATTTAAAGCAGGCAGGCTTCAAATGGCTAAAAATATCCGCCCATGTGGGCTGTCTTTGAAGCAAGTGGATGTGTAAAAGTTTCAGTTTGGCCCTGGAGGAGACTTTCGGGTCAGCGTCTAGCCTGTTGTGAAGAAGTAGGTGATACAGGGCCAGGGAACTCCCTGGCGGTCCTGTGTTTAACATTCTGGGCTTTCACTGCAGAGGCGCAAATTTGATCCTTGGGAACAGAGATCCCACAAGCCCTATGGCTTGACAGGAAAAAAACAAAAACATAGGGCCAATTTCCAGGGGGGCATGTGACCCAGGATCGATCAAATCAAAGCAAGTAAACTGCAGTGATTGGTCCTGCAATAAGCAACAGATCCAAGCTGTCTGCCTAGAATTTTCTAACTGGAGACTGCAGTCAAGAGTTCTCTCCCCACCCCCCTTCCCTTTGTTTTTTGCTTAAACAATAAAGGTATTGTGTTGCAGTTCTGTAGGCTAGAAGCCTGAAATCTAGGTGTCCACAGGGCCACGCGCTGTCTGGAGGCTCTAGGGAAGGATCACTTCCTCAGCTTGTGGCATCATGACTTCACCTGTCACATGGCATTCTCTCTGCGTGCATGTCTGTGCCCAAATTACCCCCTTTCCTGAAGGATAACACACGTTTCCTGCTCCGTTGGCCCCTTTTCTGCTCAGAGCATCCCAGATGTCCAACAGCCTTCCTTCATTTTATCCCCTCTCTGTCTCCTTTGTTTTGACTGGGCAGCTTTTCTGCTGAGCTGGTTTACTGGACTCACATATCACATGCCTGATCTCTTACCAAATGGTTTTCCAGCCACACCCTTGGCATTCTCTTCAGAGCAAGCTTCTTTGCAAAGGAGATAGATTGAGAACATTCCAGATTTCAAGTTCTCCTTCCATTCATCCCCATCCTCTTGCGTTTTGAGTTCCTAAGGCTCTAAGCCCAAGATCAAGGTGTCATCAGTATCATACTTCTGGAAGCTTCAGACAAAGTTCCCTGGCTTGTGGCAGATAACCACAATTATCACAG
Source organism: Capra hircus (assembly GCF_001704415.2). Classification (NCBI taxonomy): domain Eukaryota; kingdom Metazoa; phylum Chordata; class Mammalia; order Artiodactyla; family Bovidae; genus Capra; species Capra hircus. The sequence goes on along the minus strand of NC_030825.1, from coordinate 56,467,717 downwards.
GACACTCTTCCTGTGTGTCTCTTCCCTCTGGTTTTGAGGGCACTAGAGAACTTGTCGAGTCCTCCTTCAGGCAAACCCAAAGTGATCTTCTTAATGATCTTAGTTACACAAGAAATCTCATCCTTCATATTAATGTTTTCAAAGCTGATTGAAACCAGACTTATTATTATTTTTTTTAAATCATGAGCAAACCAGCGTCCCAACTACTACTTCCAAGAGACTTGTTATGTCCAGAGAAGAGTGGGTGTTGATCAGGCTGGCACTACAGGTTCCAATAGAGCAGCTGGTGGGCTTGAGGCCAGACAGATGGGTAGCAACCAGTCACACAGGAACTGTAACACCTTTGTCCTGAGAGCCTTGTGGGATATGGAAGGACTTGAGCATATCCAGCAGAGGGACAGCCTGGGCTCCAGGTGTAGAAGTAAGTTCTTGAGATCCAGGGCTGAACTTATTGGGAAGGGCAAAACACAGGAATTCTCCAGGCCAGGATACTGGAGTGGGTAGCCTTTCCCTTCTCCAGGAGATCTTCCCAACCCAGGGATTGAACCCAGGTCTCCCCGCATTGCAGGTGGATTCTTTACCAGCTGAGCCACAAGGGATGCCCAAGAATACTGGAGTGGCTTGCCTATCCCTTCTCCAGGGGATCTTCCCAACCCACGAATCGAACCAGAGTCTCCTGCATTGCAGGCGGATTCTTTACCAACTGAGCTTTGAGGGAAGCCCACGACAGAGGAGGCTGAGAGGTTCAGGGAAGAGAGAAAAGAGAGGCCATGGTTGGAATCTCTAGATGTTTCTCATCTCCCCAGGTCCCCCTGGCCCGGCCCCGGATGAGTGCTCAGGAGCAGTTGGAGAGAATCCGAAGAAATCAAGAATATGGACGGCCTCTCCCTCGCCCAGCCTCCCCCCGGCTCCTCACCCTGGGGAGGACGCTGTCCCCAACCAGACGCCAGCCTGATGCGGAACAAAAAGTGAGGGAAACAGGGGTGGGTCAGTGAGGCGGCAGTGGGTTCTCAGTTCCTGGTTGGAGCCTCAGTTTTCCTCTCTGTAAAATGGGGATTTTTTCCTTCCTCTATATCAGGTTTACTTGTACCTGTTTTCAATTCAGCATCCTGTCTCCCTTATCAGTGGAGAACAGGATGGGCCAGAGGCAACATCTCCATCCTCACCAGCATTCTCACTCCTCTGGGAGGAGTGGGTTTTAGAGCTGGATTGGAAGCCAAGTTTTCCTGTTCAGTTACTACGCTGTCAAAGGCAAAGAAAAAAAATGTATTTACTGCCATGAAGATCACACTGCCAATCTGAAGATCAGACTGTCTGGGCAGGATGGTTTTTTCACTTGTTTTTTCATTTTGGGCTGTGCCACTGCACAGCTTGTGGGATTTTAGGGCTTGGGTTCAGTCCATGTTTGAGGACTTGGCCGTGGGAGCGCGGAGCCCTGCCTGCTGGACCACCAGGGAATTCCCCATGGATAGTTTCATCTTAAGACTCTTCTAGGAAGGAATTAGACAAGTGGGGTGATTTTGGGGTTGTGATTGTTTTTGTAAATGGGGGGCATCTCAAGTCTGCTGAATATCAAACATTGATCTCTATGTCTAGCTAGTTTTTCGGGGGCAACAAGTTCATTAATCATTTATGACAAAAGGAATGTGAATTTGGAGGGTCTGTTTCTGGCCTCGTCACAGGGGGCTCATCTGTGAATCTTGTCGATGAAAATTCTATTAAAATCAAGTTAACAAGAAAAAAGGGGACTTTTATTTGAGCCAAACAGAATTAGAACTTGGGAGAGAGACTCTCAGAAAGTTCTGAGAACTGTTTCACCATCTGTTAGAAGTCAAGAGGCACACTCGTGTCTGTTTTCCAGACAAAAGATCGAACATCAAAATGACATACTGACAGGACTTTCCTGGCAGTCCAGTGGTTAAGAATTTGCCTTGCAATGCAGGGGACGAGGGTTTGATACCTGGTCTGGGAACTAAGATCCCGCATGTCTCTGGGCAACTAAGCCTGTGCGCCACAACTACACAATCTGCTGTTGTTTAGTTGCTGAGTCATGTACGACTCTTTTGCAACCCCATGGACTATAGCCTTCCAGGCAATCTTCCTGACCCAGGGATGGAACCCGCATCTCTGTTGAGCAAGTAAGTCTCCTGCGTTGGCAGGCAGATTCTTACCACTGAGCCGTCAGGGAAGCCCCATGCACTGTGACAAAAGATCCCACGTGATGCAACTAAGATCCCAAGTGCCACAACTAAGACTTGATGCAGCCAGACAAGTTAAAACAAAGAAGCAAAATAACATAGTGATATTCTACCTAAGCTTCACCAAGGACACATAGTCTAGGGAAGCACATGCAGAGGCAGCAGCAAGTTACTGTGATCCCCTGCAGAACTGTGAAAGAAGCTGTTCTTTTAAGAAGTTACACTGGTAGTGTCAGAAGAAAGGGAAAAAAGAAATGATCTCCAGAACAGAGCAAGCACCGCCAACTCTGAGGAGCTCTGGCTAATGTGTAATCCTGGTGCACACTGCCCATTAGGGATGGAGGAGCCCCAAGCAAGCGCACAGAGGGACTGTGATCTTTAATTTTCCTGTCCTGTCTTAAAATATCAATTTCACATCATTCAGGCTTATCTAAGTCATATGAAGAAGCTGTTTACCAGAATGGGGAAGTGGTTAGGGGTGGTGGTGGTGATTTTCCAAACTCTTACCTCTTTCCCAGGAGTTCAGGTAAAGTTAAGAATTAGCAGTGTCTTTGGGGCAATTTTATCCTCTGAGCCTCTTCACCCTCAAAATGAGAACATGGGAACTTCCAGGGTGAGGAATTCTAATGCCCCCATTCCTTTGCAGCCTGTCCTGGGACACTCAGGAGCCCAGAAATGGCTCCGAAGTTCGGGGTCCTGGAGCAGGTAAGGAATTGGAGATCGAGGCAACAACGAAGGGAAATAAAAAAGAGGAGGGGAGTAGTATTACTGTTAATGTCTTTTGAGTACTAAAGTACAGATCGCAGAATCTTTTAGAGTCGCTTGAGTTCTTGGGGAATCAGAAAACTCTAGTTCGCGGGGAGAACTGCAGTTCCTTGTTCTATATCAAACTCCGCCCCGCTGTCAGGAAATCGGAGAAGTTTTCGGGCAACTGAACTACAAATCCCACAATGCACGCAGGCTTCTAAAAAAGAGGGTCGCTCCACGTTTAAAATCCTTTAGAGACACGTGCTAGGGACTACAACTCCCAGAAGGACACGCGCGGCACTGTGGCCTCTACTGTACTGGCTAATTGAAGTTTCGCCCAAACTCTTTTTTTCTAGTCCAAGGAACACCATCCCTTATTTGCTGACATCCGAAGGGCACCGGGAGCGAGTCCTCAGCCTCTCTCAAGCCCTGGCCGCTGAGGCATCGCAGTGGCGTGGAATGATGACAGGTGAGAATGAGCTGGGGACTTAGGACACCTAGGTTTTAGGGATGGGGGGGTCGGGGGTCTGGAATCTCAGGTCGTGATGGGGAGGGGTCTGAGGGCCCCTGGGAATCCTTTGTCTTGATGAGGGAAGACCTGGACAGGGCTTGGGAGTGCTAGATTCCAGGCAGGAGGAGGCTAAGGTGCAGAAGTGCTGAGTTTGGGAGAGCAGGGGGCAGGGAGGCCGGACTCCTAGATTTGAGAGGAAAGGCCTGGGGGCGGAGGGCGGTGTCTGGACTTCTGGATTCCTGAGTTTGCCATTCTCATTCCCCATCCGTCCTCTCCAGGTGGAAATTTGGACTCTCGAGGGGACCCTCTTCCCCCTGCGCCGCCACCTCCGTTAGATCCCACGCCCCAGGCGTCCTCACCCCGAAGATCTCCTCCAACAGCCAATTCCTGCTCCACGGGTTTCTCCCCCAGAGGTAGTGGGCGCGGCGCAGGCCCCGCCTCCTGGGAAGAGACCTGGGATTCCGGGCCGGCCCCTCCAGCCCGGACCCCCGACGAGGGGGCGTGGCCTCTGAGGGTCACCCTGCTGCAGTCCAGCTTCTGACCCGCCCAGACGTGGGAGCCAATCAGAGCGTGAGGGCGTGGCCTGGACGGACCACCTGAAGATCTGCAGCCTCTCTTCTCCCGTGACCTAGAAATGGTTTCTGTGGCCAAAGTTTGCTTTTCCCGACACTTGTCCAAATTTAGATTAAAACTTTGAACTTTTTAGTCAATAACTTTTTGTCTGTTTGAGGTTGTGACTCTGGTGTCTCTGAGTGGGGGTAGAGCTGGGGTCGTGGATTTCTGGGTCGCAAAGGAGGAGGGGACCGGGACCTTGGACTTGTAGGTCCGAGGAAGGAGGAAATCTCAGGGTCCGGAGTACTGGGCCTGAGGGAAGAGGGGGATGGGGACCTGGATTCTTGCGTCTGAAGGAAGACGAGGGACCTGGACATTTAGGTCCGAGGGCAGAGGGCGGCCGGATGCCAGGAATCCTGAATTTGAGGGAAGAAGGTCTGGGCATCCAGACTCTTGGATCTGAGGGAGGGACCAGGCTTCCAGGCTTCTGGCTTTCCTGGCAACGCCCCCCACCCCCACCCTCAGGGCCGGGCTTCCAGGATCCGGCCCCTGTTTACGATTTGACCCCACTTCCTCACCCGATTTTGGAGGTGGATAGAAGCCCGGAGTGAGTGAAAGAGGAGAGGCGGTGTCCGGCAGAATGGCAACGGGAACGCGCTATGCTGGGAAGGTGGTCATCGTGACCGGCGGCGGTCGCGGCATAGGAGCCGGGATCGTTCGAGCTTTCGGTGAGTGGGGTCTGGCTGGCTCTAAATATTGGGAATCTGGGAGAGGAGGGACCTCCGAGGGCTAACTAATGGGTGTGAGAAAAAGTAGGTCCTATACTGGAGTCTAGATTCTTATCTTACAAGATCCGATTTACAAAGTGAACGAAAAGGTAGGCAGTGGTTGCCTAGGGCCTGAGATTTTGGCATATTTCCAAACGCCGTTTCTGTGGTCTCAGCTGTCTCTGCAAAACAGGCAGTTTGGGGGACGATGTCTCTTGCAGATTTCAGGTTTACTCTGGAACCCAGGAAGGCAGGCTCCGGAGCCCCAGCAGGCACCTAGAATAACCCAGAAGAGTATCTGTCAAAACTTCTGCCCTCTGTCCTAGGGAGTCATCATGAGACTTTGGGGTCAGGAGGGGAGCAGAGTGGGAGACGGGCCCAACCCGCTGTAGGTGGCCACTAGAGGTCAGCAGAGGCCTTCGCCAAGGTCGGCTGGGGGGTAACCTCTTCTTTCTTATTCTCAGTGGAAAGCGGTGCCCAGGTGGTTATCTGTGACAAAGATGGTGAGCGAGGGTCCCTCAGTCCTCATCCCCAACCCTCCAGGAGGAGTCCAGGCCCCCAGACCCCTCCTCTGATAGACCCAGGAGTCCAAACCCCTGGCTTCCTCCTCCCTCAGACCCAGGATTCAGCCTCCCAGCCCCCTCCTCCCTCAGACTCTGAAGTCCAGACCCCCAGCCCTTCTCTTCCTGCAGAGGCCAGGGGCAGGGCGGTGGAGCGAGAGCTTCCTGGCACTGTCTTTCTGCTCTGTGACGTGACTCGGGAGGAAGATGTGAGGGTGAGTGTATTTTCTGTCTCTACTACCCGCCATGTCCAGTTGGTTCTCTCTCCCCACCAACCCCCTCCCCTGGCCGCCCCGAAGGCTTTTGCACATGCTGTTCCCTCTGCCTTTCCCCGTTCAGCTCAGTATCACTTCAAGGCTTTCCCTAACTGTACTGACCAGGTCTTGTGTCTCCTGGGAGGATTTGCTTTTACCTCCCACTCTTTCAAGGCTCTGTCACAGCTGTCACGGGGATTGGGACAAATACATTCCTCACAGGGGGTCTCATTCTTGCAGGATTCTTTTCTCTTTCCTCACTTTCCATTCCTTCCGTCTAGTCAGTGTCTCTGACATCTGTCTCCAGTCCCGGGTCTCTAGGGTAGTGACCGCAGTGTGAATGTCACCAGCCCACTGGGCTCCGGCCCCTCAGCTGTGACTCCTGTCCCCACCTCGCCTTTGGGACCCTTGGCTCTATAAGACCTGATGCCAGCACCACTCACTCAGAAGACCTCTCTCTCCCCAGACCCTCGTTTCTGAGACCATCCGCCGATTCGGCCACCTGGATTGCATAGTCAACAATGCTGGCTACCGTGAGTCGTGAGGCCTGAGGGCCGTTCCCCACTGGTGTCAACCCATCTCCTGACTTCTCACCCCAAGCCTGGCTCTACCCCTGCTGTGTGCTCCCCAGCCTGTGCCCTTAGTCCTATCTGCATCCATTTCTACATTTCTAAAATGAAAATGACCATTCTCATCATCGTTACAGGGTCGTTGTGCTGAACAGCCTCATAATTATGGGAACTGTCTTGGATGAATAACTTCCATCTTGTAGCCTGTTTCTTACCTAGGAAGCAAGGCTGATGGCCCTTCTCTTTTTCCAATACTGGGAAGATGTATTCTCCACACATGGTTTATAGGGCTTGGTGTGGAGGCTTTGACGAGAAATTGCCATCCACTTAATGACTACCCTTTATAACAATGCGTCATATTGCTAAACTGAGACTCAGAGAGGCGAACTGATTGGACTGGGATCACACACTGTGGTAGAAAGAAGCCTTTCTTCTTGGCTGGGCAACGTTGAGCAATTGACTTCCTCTTTCTGGGCTGCACTGTCCTCTTGTAAGGATTTAAAGATATACTCCTCCTTTCTCTCCGTGTGCTTGATCCATTCGGCAGATATTTATTGAGATCTACTGCACTCCACCTTCTGTCCTAGGGACTGGAGATTTAGCAGTGAGCAAAATCCACCAAGCTTTCCTGTCTTCATAGCTCAGTTGGTAAAGAATCTGCCTGCAATGCAAGAGACCTGGGTTTGATTCCTGTGTTGGGAAGATTCCCCTGGAGAAGGGAAAAGGTACCCACTCCAGTATTCTGGCCTGGAGAATTCCATGGACTCTATAGTCCATGGGGTCACAGAGAGTCGGACACGACTGAGTGACTTTCACTTCCTGTCCTCATGGGATTCACATTGTAAAGTAAGGAAATAGACAATAAAAGGCAGATATAGTTAATACTAATTTATTCACAGATTTTGTATTTGTGAACTCACCTACTTGGTGGGGGTGTGGGTTGTAACCTCAGAATCCCACTGCGCTTTCTGGGTATTTGTGGACAAGTTCAGAGCGGCAAAAGTTTGAGTCACCAGCAGCACATGTTCCCAGCTAAGGTCAAACGAAGTGATGCTCTGCCCTCTGAGTTCAGCTTTCAAACAAAGAGATGCCCGGAGGTGGAGACAGAAGAGGGCAGTGTCTTGTAGGCCTCCCTGGGGCTAGTTGGACAGGCTTGAAGCCTAACTCTGGTACCTGGAGTGGGGCAGCCTCAGGCAAGTCAGCTACACTCCGGAATCTCCATTGCTTTATTTGCAAAATAAATGAGTCCACCAGTGCGCATTATTTTGAGGATTTAAGATTATAATCTATGTTAGAGAAACATATAGTTGTAAACATATACATATGTGCATATATGGTCTTCCCCTGTGGCTCAGCTGTAATGCTGTGCAGGAGACCTGAGAGACTCAGGATCAATCTTGGGTCCTGAGGATCCCCTGGAGGAAGGCATGGCAACCCACTCCAGTGTTCTTGCCTGGAGAATCCCATGGGCAGAGGAGCTGGTGGGCTACAGTCCATGGGATCCCAAAGAGTTGGACATGACTGATGCGACTGAGCAGGAGCACGCTATTCATTACACACATAACACATGTATGTCCTGTCTTAGTCTGCTCATGCCGCTATAATAGAAATACCATGGACAGATTGACTTAAACAATGAACATTTATTTCTGGAGGCTGGGAAATCCAAGATCAAGACAGAGGCAAATTTGGTGTCTTGTGAGGCCCCGCTTAAGGTGGAAGGAATGAAGGGCCTCACTGGGGTCTTTTTTATGAGGACACTAATCCCATTCAAGAGGGCTCCATCCTCATGACTTAACTCCCACAGACCCCCACCTCCAAATACCATCTTATTGAAAGTTAGGGTTCTTTTCTTATAACAGTTTATATATCTATATATAGGCTGTGCTGGGTCTTTGTTGATGCACGGATTTTTCTCTAGTTTCAGAGGCTGGGGGCTACTTTCTGGGTGCAGCGCTCAAGCTTCTCGTTGTGGTGCCTTCTCTTGTTGTGAAGCACAGGCTCTAGAGCGAGTGGGCTTCAGTAGTCGTGGCTCCCAGGCTCTAGAGCGCAGGCTCAGGGGTGGGGCTGCTACGTGTGGGATCTTCCCGGATCAGGGATCAAACCCATGTCCCCTGCATTGGCAGGTGGATTCTTCACCACTGAGCCACCAGGGAAGCCCTGAAGTTAGGAGTTGAATGTATGAAATCTGGGGGAGGACACAAGCATTCAGTCCATAGTATGTATATGTTATCATGTAATGTTATATATACATATTTCCCCTTAGGAGCAGTGGGGTCACTATTCACTACTTCAGTGTTCGCTGTGACTTTGTGGACTATAATTGCCTTGAAGAATGAGAATTGGTTGTGTATATTAGCATGTCCCATAGTGATAATGGATAAAGCTGATTGAGGGCTTAGAGAATGGTAGGGGTGGTTTTGGATATGGGATCTGGGATAGATTCTCTGAAGCTGAACTGTTTTCTGAAAGAAACAAAGCCAGAAGCCCTGGGTCTCCGGGAGGAATACCTATTTCCTTAATTGTCCATCATCTTGTTTCCCATCTCTCTTTCCTTTCATCCACTTTTATAATATATTTATTTATTTGGCTGTGCTAGGTCTTAGCTGCCACACGTGGGATCCAGTTCCCTGACCAGGGATCGAGCCCTAGCATTGGGAGTGTGGGATCTTTAGTCACTGGACCTCCAAGGAAGACCCTCTTCATCCACTTTGACTCCTAAAGCCTTTGGAAGGTTTGGGGTCCATTTTTTCCTGTTTTTTTTTTTTTTTTAATTTTCCTGTTCTTGTACCTATATTTCCTGCCTCTTTTCTTCTGAATGTTGATTTTTCTGTCCCTCTACTATCTACCCAGTTCTGTTTACTTAACAAACACATTTATTGTACTCGGTGTCAGGCAGAAATATTGACTTGTGAAATTTCTGAGCTCGAGAACAAGGTGTTATCCTCATTTCGCACATGAGCAAACGGGCACACAGAAGCAAAGTGACTTGCCTAAGGTCACACAGCTAAGAAATGGCAGGGTTGAGGTTTGAATCCAGGTTTTCTGGCCCTGTGACTGCTTTCAAGGTTTTTTTTTTTTCTCTTTTGTTGCTTCTTTTAAATTTTTTAATTGATGTATAGTTGATTTACAGTATTAGGTTTGCAGCATAGTGATTCAATGTTTTTACAGACTGTGCTCCATCGTGAGTTATTTCAAGATAATGGCTATAATTCCCTGTACTATAGAGTATATCCTTGTTGCTTATCTATTTTATACATAGTAGTTTATATCTGGAGGAGTTTGCATACCACTAGCCTTCTGTTTTTGTTTTTTCATCTTGTATACCCCTAATTTGTCCCTCCCTCCTTCCTTCACCCCTTTGGTAACCACAAGTTTGTTTTCTATATCTGAGTCTGTTTCCATTTTGCATATATTATTTGTTAGATTCCACATACAAGTGATGTCATACGGCATTTGTCTTTCTCCATCTGACTCATTTCACTAAGCATGATATTCTCTAGGTTGCGGCAAACGGCAGCATTTCCTTTTTAAGGCTGAGTAATATTCCATGTGTACACATCAACCACATCTTAAATATTCCTTTTTATTAATTTTTGTTGGCAGTGCTGTGTTTTTGTTGCTGTGCAAGGGCTTTCTTCAGTTTCAGAAAGCAGGGGGCTATTCTCTAGGTGAGGGGCTCGCAACTCGTGAGGTGGTGGCTTCTCTTGTGAAGCACAGTCTCTAGGCACAGGGCCTTCAGCAGTTGTAGCCGGGGCTCATTAGCTGCAGCCCATGGGCTTGGTTGCCCCAGGGCATGTGGAATCTTCCTGGGCCAGGGATCGAACCCATGTCCTCTGCACTGGCAGGTGGATTCTTAGCCACCGGCCCACCAGGGAAATCCTAAACTCCATCTTCTTCACCCAGCTGGACTGCCTCTTTTTTTAGTAACCATCATGCAGCCCCCTTTCCTCTTCAGGACCCCTGACCCTCTCGTCTGCCACCCCCCACGCTCTGCCCCCCCCACCAGCCCCCCGTCCCCCATGCCTGTTTCTCTTTCCTGTTCTCCTGTCTTCACGGTGCCCTCATCCTCTCATCCGTCTCTCTCTCACCCGACCCTTAGACCCACCCCCACAGTGGCCCGAGGAGACCTCCGCCCAGGGCTTTCGCCAGCTGCTGGAGCTGAACCTGCTGGGGACGTACACCCTGACCAAGGTGAGGCTGGGGTCCCCACCACCAGGTCTGGGTGACCTCCTGACCCTGAGCTTGTCAGACCCATTTTGTCTAAGAGCCAAATATTTTCTGTGCCTTGCTTTGATCTTATTCCAGAAGGGCTCCATTCTTTGTAGAAAAGAAATGCCCGCAGATCCCAATATCCAGCCAAAGCTACCCGTGTTGGCTACATAGCCCCATCTTCTTAGGAACCTTCCAGCACCATCCAGCATGGTGTGGTGAGGAATGTTAAGGATATGGGAGGGGTTGGGACAAAGAGTCAGTAATAGACAGATACAGCTTTGCCATCCAACGAATAGCTATTAGGAGGAAAGAGCATCCCCCCTCTACCTGTATGCCTTTGCTCTGAAGCTTGCTATAACCGCCTCCTATTTGCCGACTCAGTTCAAATACCACATCTTCAGAAAGGCCCTTCCCAATCATCCTTGCTAATGTGGCATCTATGCCTATATGGGGCTTCCCTGGTAGCTCAGCTGGGACAGAATCCACCTGCAATTCAAGAGACCCCGGTTCAATTCCTGGGTCGGGAAGATCCCCTTGAGAAGAGAAAGGCTACCCACTCCAGTATTCTGGCCTGGAGAATCCCATGGACTGTAGAGTCCACGGGGTTGCAAAGAGTCGGATGCAACTCAGCGACTTTCACTTTCACACCTATATGTTCATTCTCTATGATAACAGCTTATTTTCATCAAGGTATTTTTTAAGATTATAGTTTACTCTCATTTTTGCTAAGGCTTTTTTTTTTTTTAATGTAGACCATTTAAAAAGTCTTCATTGAATTTGGTGCAGTATTGCTTCTGCTTTATGTTTGTTTTTTTTTGGCCAAACATAGGCATGTGGGATCTTAGCTCTCTGACCGAGGTCAAACCCTCACCCCCTGCATTGGAAGGTGAACCACTGGACTTCCAAGGGGGAGCCCCATCATTAGTAAATAAAATAAATAAAATTTAATTAATTTATTACATCTATTTTTTATCATAATACATTTGGGGGGGGCTACTTAGCAGCTTGCAGGATCTGATTTTCCCAACCAGAGATTGAACCCATGCCCCCTGCCGTGGAAACTTGGAGTCCTAACCACTGGACCACCAGAGAATTCCCCATCATAATACTTCTGTATTCACTCACTCAACAAACATTTATTTAGCACCAGACACATGCTAAGCACTGGCCGTGCAGCGAAACAGACAAAGAGCTGTGACCCTGGGGAGCCAATATTCTCATGGGGGAGACAGACAGTAAGCCAGGAAATATGATATAACGTCAGGGAGTGATAAGTGCTGTGCCAAAAAGTGAAGGGAGGTAAGGGGATCAAGAAGTACGGGCAAGTGTAAATGCTATGTTATAAAACTTTTTCTTGTGGCATTTTACAAGCACACATGGAAACAGAATCGTATTAATATTACTGAACCCACATACCCATCACCCAGAGCTAACAGCCAGTATTCTACCATTCTTGCTTCTTGTCGACGCCTCACTTGTTTCTTTTATCTTTTCTGGAGTGAAAAGTGAAAGTGTTAGTGGCTCAGTTGTGTCCAACTCTTCGCAACCCTATGGACTGTAGCCCGGCCAGGCTCCTTTGTCTATAGAATTCTCCAGGCAGGAATACTGGATTGCCATTTCCTTTTCCAGGGAATCTTCCCAGCTCAAGGACGGAACTCAGATCTCTTGCATTACAGGCAGATTCTTTACCATTTGAACCACTACGGAAGTAAATCTCAGATATCGTATTTCACCTGTAAACAATTCAGTGTAATCTTTACCAGATAAGGTTTTGTTCGTTTTTTGTTCGTGCGTGTGTATCCGTGTGCTCTTTTAGACAGCGTAGGTAGTCAGAAGGCTTCTCTAAGAGGTGACATTTGAGTCAAGCCCCCAAGGAGGTGTGTGAGCAATTGCCATCTAGCAGAGGAACAGCCAGTGCAAAGGCCCCGGGGTGGGAATCTACAGTGAGAAGGGAGTTGGACGACACAGGCGAAGCAGGGAGAGGACAGAAGTTGACCGCAGATCATGATGGGGCTTGGGAAACCACAGAGGGGACTTGGCTTTGACACTGACCGAGCCAGGAGCCATTTATTTTCTTGGGCTCCAAAATCATTGCAGATGGTGACTGCAGCCATGAAATTAAAAGATGCTTGCTCCTTGGAAGAAAAGCTGTGACCAACCTAGACAGCATATTAAAAAGCAGAGACATTACTTTGCCGACATAGGTCCATACAGTCAAAGCTATGGTTTTTCCAGTAGTCATGTATGGTTGTGATAGTTGGACCATAAAGAAAGCTGAGCGCCAAAGAATTGATGCTTTTGAACTGTGGTGCTGGAGAAGACTCTTGAGAGTCCCTTGGACTGCAAGGAGATCAAACCAGTCAGTCCTAAAGGAAATCAATCCTGAATAGTCACCGGAAGGACTGATGCTGAAGCTGAAGCTCCAGTACTTTGGCCACCTGATGCGAAGAACTGACTCACTGGAAAAGACCCTGCCAGTGGGAAAGATTGAAGGCAGGAGGAGAAGGGGATGGCAGAGGATGACATGGTAGGATGACATCACCGACTCGATGGAAAGGAGTTTGAGCAAGCTCCAGGAGTTGGTGATGGACAGGGAAGCATGGCGTGCTGCAGCCCATGGGGTGGCAAAGAGTCGGACACAACTGAATGACTGAACTGAACTGAGCCAGGAGCCATAGAGTGTTCAGGGCAGAGGAACTCGAACTGCTGTAAGTGGGATATTGTGCCATCTGGTGGCCACGTGGGGAACAGAGTGGGGCGCGAGGGCGGAGGCCTCGAAGCCAGTGAGCAGGTGATGATGGGGTGGTCCAGGCCCAAGGAGGTGATGTTGGAGGCCAATAGTCTGGTAGATCTGGTGAGAAACGGTCCGATTCTGTATGCAGTATCATGGTGGACTTGTAAAGATTTCCTTATAGTAGACTAGATGTGGGGGCTGATTTGCCAAAGAAAGGGGCGGTGCAGTTTGTTTCTGATTCATTTGTTTCCCTCACCCCCATCCCCAGCAACTGGCAGAAGTGTGTGGCCATCCACTGCCCTGGGAAAGCCGGGGGAGAAGTACACAGCCTGGGGACTGTTGAATGAGAAATGCTAACCAGATGCCCACGTGGGAGCCCTGCACCTAGGGCAGGGGTTGAGGCTTGAAGACATCAGTTTGGAGCCCGCTAGCCCAAGGCTAAAGGAGCTCAGAAAAAAACAAAAACAAAACCAAAACCTGTAAACTGGAACTTCCCTGGTGGTCCAGGGGCTAAGACTCCACACCTCCAATATAGGTGGCCCACATCCCATCCTTCATCAAGGAACTAGATCCCACAGGCCCCAACTAAAATATCCCGTGTGACGTAACTAAGACCTGGCACAGCCAAATAAGTAAATATTTTAAAAAAACCACACACAAAATAATCAGAGGGCACAGGCCCACTCTGTGGGCCAGGGGTCACCTGTGTGGGGATGCTCAGGTGCTCTCCAGATCCTGTCAGAGATACAGGTGAAATAGCCCCGGGGAAACTGGATAATCTGTTGCTCAACCAGTCAGCCTTGGCTCCTGTCCCCAATTTCTGTTCAGGTTCTAAGATTGGTGCCTAGCTCAGCTGGTGAAGAATCCGCCTGAAATGCAGGAGACACTGGTTTGATTCCTGGGTCAAGAAGATCCCCTGGAGAAGGGATAGGCTACCCACCCCAGTATTCTTGGGCTTCCCTGGTAGTTTAGACCAGTAAAGAAACTGCCTGCAACGCAGGAGACCTGGGTTCGATCCCTGGGTTGGAAAGATTCCCTGAAGAAGGGCATGGCAACCCACTCCAGTATTCTTGCCTGAAGAATCCCTATGCACAGAGGAGCCTGGCAGGGTACAGTCCATGGGGTCAGAGAGAGTGGGACATGACTGATTGACTAAGCACAGCCAGAGTTCCCTGACGGTCCAGTGGTTAGGACTCTGTGATTTCATTGTCGAGGGTGTGGGGTTAATCCTTGGTCTGGGAACTAAGACCCTGAAAGCTGTGGGGCATGGCATAATAATAATAGTAATAAGAGGAAGATTAGTACCTCTGTACAGTAAGACAGCCATAAATCACAGGCCGTAAAGGATATGTGTGTGCATATATACATATTTTTAATTTAGTTAAATTTTTTTGGCTGTGCTCAGGCTTTTCTTTAGTGGTGGAGAGTGGGGACTACTCTGTAGTGGTTGTGAGCGGGGCCTCTCACTGCAGTGGCTTCTGGTGCTGAGCGCGGGCTCTAGGTTCCTCGGGCTTCAGTAGTTGCAGCATGAAGGCTTAATTGCTCCACAGCATGGGGGATCTTCCCAGACCAGGGACTGAACCTGTGTTTTCTGCATTGGCAGGTGGATTCTTTACCACTGAGCCCCACCAGGGAAGCCCTATATATATATATTTTTTTTCTTTCTCTCCCTCCCTCCTTAGCTATCAGCATTTTAAAAAGGGAGAGATAAATTTCTCATATATAACCGGTTTTCTGGTTTCTCCTGGAAATTTGGCCAGCTGGGCCCACCGGGAGGGCAATAGTCAGCCAGATGCGGCCTGGCTCTACCAGTCCCAAGCTCTCCCTCTTGGGTCTCCTTCTCCTGACTCACCTGTGACAGGCTGGTGCGGAGACCGCTGAGGGTCTAGATCTGGCGTCTGCCTGCCCGGGGTTCGCTATCACTTCTTGCTTGTAACACTGGGCAAGTTACTCGGTCTCTCTGGATCTAGGTTTTCTCATCTGTAGTAGGAAGCTAAATAGCATTAGCTAATTCACAGGGTTGTCCTGAGGATTGAATATGATTAAATTAATACCCACAAAACCCTTAGAACATGCCTGGCACCCAGGTTACTCTCTGCAAGGTATCATTGTTACTGTGAATCTTGCTCCATTTCTGTTTCTTGTGGCTCCTCCGTCTGTGGTCTCTGGTACACATATTGGGCAAGTGAAGCCTGGGAGGAGTAGAAGGGAAAGGTTAACGTTTGAGCTGAACTTTGAAAGGAAGCGAAGGGAGTAGAGAAACAGGACGTTTTGCTTGCCAAAAGCGTAGCAAAGGCCCTGGGGCAGAAACCACCCAGGTGGATTTTCAGACCAGGAAATTCTCCATCTCCATTTGCCTTTAGCAATTATAAATATTTGGCAAGGTAAATGTATTTTATTGATTTTTGGCCACATCGTGTAACATGTGAAACTTCCCTGACCAGGAAGTCTTAACCACTGATCTTCAAGGAAGTCCAATTATATTAGAAACATTTTGTTAAGCTCGTTGTATCCATTGCCTTCTACCGTCCCCTACCCGGACATCATATAATTTCATTAGTAAGAATTTCATGAATACTACCAATGTGTTAGAACATTTAGTTTTATTTTGACATAACTTAAGACTTACAGAATATTTCCCGGATAGTACAGAGAATTCCTGTATATCCAGACTCCCCGTTGTTAACACTTTTTTTTTTTTAAACCACATTTGCTATATCCTTCTATCTCTGTATTTGGGAATAAGTTGCAATCTATTTTGAGGGCTTCCCAGTGGGGCAAGTGTTGAAGAATCCGTTTGCCAATGCAGGAGCTACAAGAGACTTGGGTTCTACCTCTGGGTTGGGAAGATTCCCTGAAGAAATGGTACTCCAGTAGTCTTGCCTGGAGAATTCCATGGACAGAAGAGCCTGGCGAGCTACAGTCCATGGGGTCGCAAAGACATAACTGAGCCCGCATGTATACATATGACGCCTCTTTACCCATAGTGCTTTGGAGGGTATTTCCTAAAATCAAAAGAACATTCTTTTATGAAATCACAGTAAGACTAACATTGATACCATGGTCTTAGCTAATCTTGAAACTTTCTTATTCAGATTTTTAGAATTCTTATCATCACCTGTGTTAGCTGGGGTTCCCCCAGAAGCAGAGCCTAGGTGGGGATTGAAGGGCAGGGTGGATGGAAAGCGATCCCTTGAATCGCTGTCTTCAGCCTGGGGAGTAGTTGTCAGGGAGCCAATGAAGGGTATCACCATGCAAGTTACCACCAGGGCAAGTGGGGGCCACTCCCTGGGGACACTCTGGGAGTCACAGAGAAACATAAACCCAAGAGTTACCCCCCACTCCCAAGAGGCAAAGGAAAGCCAAATATTGTTTTAATTTAAAAATACATTTAGGGAATTCCCTGGTGGTGCAGTGGTTAGGACTCAGTGCTTTCACTGACAAGAGCCCAGGTTCCATCCCTGGTCAGGGAACTAAAACTCCCACAAGTGGCTTAGGGTGGCAAAAAAAAAAAAAAGAAAAAAGAAAGCAAGATTAACAATGAAAAATTTGACTTCATGTTAAAAATTAAGACTTTTTTACATGACCAAATTACTATTAGATCTCCTAAGAAAATGAACAGTAATTTCTTAATACCATTGAATGCCCAAGCCCTATTTAAATTCACCTAGATGTTTCCAAATGTCTTATTATTAATAACAGTTGACTTGTTCACACCAAGCTCCAAAGTCTGCCCATTGCATCTGGTTTTTCAGAGGGCAGAGACTTTTGTCTGCTTGTTCTTGCCTCTATCCCAGTGCCTATTGCAAAGAAGCATGCATAAGTTGCTGCCCTTGCCATCACTGTCGTTATAACCATCACCACGACTGCCATCGCCATCTTCATCATCATTAACCTCATCATAGCCATCGTCACCATGATGACCACCATCACCACCATCCTCATCATTTACCATCATTATCATGACCACCTTCATCATCATTGCCATCATCCTCCCACCATCATCATTATTACCTTCATCACCATCATCATCATCACCACCAGCATCCCTTGCAAGCCCTTTATTTATTTTTTAAAATATTTATCTGTTTATTTGGCAGTGCTGAGTCTTAGCCGTGGCATGAGGGATCTAGCTCCCTGACCAGGGATTGAACCCATGCCCTCATGCCATGAGTCTTAGCCACTGGACCATCAGGGAAGCGCCACCTCCCAAGCTCTATAAATATTGATTCTTGGGACCCCAGCCCAGGCCTCCTGAGTCAGAATCTCTGGGTTTTTTACCTCCCTGGTGAATTCTGACGCAAAGTTAGCCACTCCCCAGGTTAGAGAAAATGCCAGAGGAGGTTGGGATATTTATATAGTTAAGGAAAGCGAATCTTGTCAGGAGGGCATTCACTGAAGGCATTTGAGCACTGGAGTGTCCATTGTAAGTGCTCAAAGAGCCGGATTGGTTCTTAGAGACCCATCCATTCATTTATCTATTTACTCATCAAAGACTGAGCAAGCGTTTGTAGGTGCTGGTGGTGAACCACATGGTGTTTGCCCTTGTGGAGTTTATAGTCACAGGGCAGCCAAGTGTTACCAAATAAACAAGAGACGAGTTTATATGAGTGAGTGTGTTCTGGAAGTCATGGTAGGCTTCCTGGAGGAAATGAAAGATGAGAGATGTTAACCCAAGGAGAGGTGGGGGAGACTGGTGTCTGAAGGGGAGGGAGTCGGGCTGTTAAGAGTCCGGTGAGTCCTTAATGGAGGTACACAGAGGTGCAGAAGTTCCCGGAAGGGAACAGGCTGTGCAGAGGCCTGGCCCTGAGAGAGAATTAGGAGCCCAAACACGCTATGGAACATTCCACAGCGCACTTGCATTTGCTTCTGGCTGCCTCCCCACGCAACTTGAGCTCCTTGAGGGCAGAAATCTCTCCCAGTCTTGTTTCCTGCAGTATCCCCAGCTTTTACCCCGTTATCTGGCACATAGTAGGTCCTCATGAAATGTTGGTTGAATGAATTAATGAGCAAGGGAACCGTAGAGATTCAAGAGTGCCTTGGTCTGTTGAGGACCCAAGGCTGAGGGAAGGGGTTAGTGCAGGAAGGGGTTGAGGAGCACATACATGGGGCCTGGAGGGCCCTGCTGAGGCATCTGGTCTTTTTTTTTTTTTTTTTTTTTTAAATTTTTCAGCCATGCTGAGTGGCACGTGAGATCTTAGTTTCTTGACCAAGGATAGAACCCGTGCCTCCTGCATTTGGAAGCATGGAGATTTAACCACTGAACCACCAGGGAAATCCCTGAGGCATCCGGTCTTGATGAGCATCCTCCTCAAGAGCAGCAGGGAGGCATCGAAAGCATTTGAGCAAGAAGGTGGTGTGCATGCCACGTCGCTTCAGTCCTGTCCAGCTCTGTGTGACCCTATGCACTGTAGCCCGCCAGGCTCCTCTGTCCATGGGGACTCTCCAGGCAAGAACCCTGGAGTGGGTTGCCAGGCCCTCCTCCAGGGGGTCTTCCCGACCCAGGGATCGGATCCGTGTCTCTCGCGACTCCTGCATTGGCAGGCAGGCTGTTTACTACTGGTGCCAGCCAGGACGATGATGTTAGCCCAGGAATACTAAGATCGTTACTAATAACAGACCTCTCTGGCTCTTGTATGAGGAAGAAATCAGAGGGCAGAGTGGGGTAGGAACTGACATCAGGAGGCGGTTGCGTTTGCGCACATGCATTTCAAGGCCTCTTGCAATCTGACCCCTGTCACTCCTCTGACCTCACTTCCCTACACAGTGGCCTCGTTGTTGCCAAACACGCTCCACCTGATCCTGCCTCAGGGCCTCTGCACCCTGTGTTCCTGTTGCCTGGTCTGGTTTTCTCTAAGAGATGCCTACAGCTCACGCCTGGACTCAAAATGCTCAAATCTGGGATTTCCCTGGCCATCCAGTGAATAGAGCTCCGTGCTTCCACTCCAGGGCGCACAGGTTCGATCCCTGAGTCAGGAAGATGCCCTGGAGAAGGGAATGGCAACCCACTCCAGGATTCTTGCCTGGAGAATCCCATGGACAGACGCGACTGGAGACTTAGAGTCCATGGGGCCTCAAAGAGTTGGACACGACTGAAATGACTGCGCATACACGTGCTTTCCCAAAGCCTTGCCTCGGGCACCCTGTTTGAAACTGCACCCAGCCCAATACTCCCATTCTCCCTTATCTTGCTCTCCTTCTGGTTCTGTGTCCCCAGGCACACTCTTTATTTGTTGTTTAGTTGCTAAATTGTGTCCAACTCTTTGCAACCCCATGGGCTGTAGCCCACCAGGCTCCTCTGTGCAGGGGATTTCCCAGGCAAGAATACTAGAGTGGGTTGCCATTTCCTTCTCCAGGGGATCTTCCCAACCCAGGGATCTTCAGCTTTGGCAGGCAGATTCTTTACCACCAAGCCACCTGGGAAGCCCAAACTCACTCCAGAACATTCTGCAGTGCACTTGCATTTGCTTCTGGCTGCCTCCCCACACAACTTGAGCTCCATGAGGGCAGAAATCTCTCCCAGGCTTGTTTCCTGCAGTATCCCCAGCTTTTACCCCGTTACCTGGCACATAGTAGGTCCTCATGATATGTTGGTTGAATGAACTAGTGAGCGAGGGAATTGTAGAGATTTAAGAGCACCTTGGTGATGGGTCTGTTGAGGACCCAAGGGGGAGTCTCCTGAAGCCCCACCCCCCAGATCTCCTGAGACTCTGGTTTAAGAGGCTGAGTGGGAGTGGACCCCACATCAGAGACTGGGGGTCAGGGATGGGGGCAGGTTTGGGAGGATCCAACACTTAAGTTTTGCCCTTGAGACACAGATGGAAATGCCCGCAGGTGGCAGGTCAGGAGCTCCACAAGGGGGCTCTGAGGGAGACTTAGGAGGTGCCCATGGAAACCCAGGAAAGCGGGCCTCCCATGGCAGAGCAGGGAGGGCAAGAAGCGGACCCAGGAACCTCAACATTTAGGGGAAATGGAGTCAGGCCAGGGTGAGGCTACAGTGTGTCTGCTTGAGTGAGCCAGGCTCTCTCAGGTCGCGTTGTCCAAGGGAGGGAGGCACAGAGGTCAGGCGGATAAGAGACTAGCAGGTCCTTGATGTAGCCACACAGAGGCATAGGTGACCTTGGTGGGAGGGGTGGGGGGGAGCCAGCACGTGGGGGCGGGGGGGGGGGAGAGTGCATGTGAGGGTTAGACAGGGGCCACAGGAGTGTAGGACAAATATTTATTGAACACTAGCTGTGTGCCAAGTGCTGAGATGAGGTGGCGAATAAGCCTGGCTCAGTCCCCACGGGCCTCACCTTGCCAGGGTTGGGGAGAGGAGGGAGTTAAATGGCTGGGGACCCAGGGATAGGCAGGTTGCAGTTTTAAATAGAATGGTAGGGACTTCCCTGGTGGTGCAGTGGTTAAGACTCCGTGCTTCCTCTGTAGGGGTGTGGGTTCAATCCCTGGTCAGGGAACTAAGATCTGAGGTGCTGCCAAAAAAGAAAGTCACAGTGTGTTGGATGTATGTGTGAATGGCCACTTGGGATTAATAAGCCAAATCCCTACAGAGCTGGACACCTAGCCATCCTTTAAAAAAATATGATGTTTTAAATAGAATGGTCAGGGCAACCTCACTGAGGAGGTGACGTTTGCAGTGAAGTTGCTGAGGGGATAGGACTGTCCCCTTTCAGCCCTGAACTGAATGTCCCGTGTCCTCAGAAACCCTTCAGTCCTGGACAAACTGGGGAGAGTTGGTCACCCTAGGAGTAAGTCACGTGCTATATCAGGAAAAACATTCCAGGCAGCGAGAATAGCAAGTGCAAAGGCCCTGAGGTTGGGACACATGGGGGAAGATCTGAAGATACGGCACTGAGGTTGGAGCAGAGGCTGTTTTGTGAGGGAGTGGAGGTCTGCAAGAGCTGGTGGGGTGATCCGGAGAGGGAGCTAGATTAGCTTTCTATTCTGAGTATTCCTTGGGGGGAGCCACCTTGTACCCATTACTCAATCTTTAGCAATAGGAATGGGCCTTGCCCAAGGCAAGCAAGGGGAGGGATAGAATTGGAATTTATTCAAGGTCATGCATGACTGAAGAGCACAGAGACAGACTGGGGTGAAGAGAAAAGGAAAGGGAGAGAGAGTTGAGAGTTAGTTTAAGGATCTCCGGGTGGCCAGAGGGTTGGAGGGTTGGCAGAGTAGGGAGTTCATTTCATGAAGGTCTCCCATATCACGTTTTGACCACAGCGTTTTCCCTGAAACTCAGAGAAATTATCTTCCCCTTCATGTATAAAAGATTCCTCCCTTTTTTTTTTTTTTTTGGTAACATATGCAGCCATCTTGGTCTATCTTTCATTTTCCTAGCTTGTGATGGACAGGAGTTTGAGTAATATACAAAGAGCTAGAGAGAGAGGCACAGGGACCCTGAGAGAGGGGGTCAGGGACACAGAAGGGGGAGGCAGAGACAGAGAGAGGCAGAGAGAGAGAGAGAGAGAGGCAGGCAGTAGAAGAGACAGAAGGATCCTTTCCAGGACTTCCCTGGTAGTCCAGTGGTTCAGAATCTGCCTGCCAATGCAGGGGACACACGTTTGAACCCTGGTCCAGGAAGATCCCACATGCCTCGGGGCAGCTAAGCCTGTGCACCACAAGAGAAGCCCTGTAGAGAGTAGAGAGTAGCCCCCACTCTCCTCAGCTGGAGAAAGCCTGCCTGCAGCAACGAAGGCACAGTGCTGCCAAAGAAAGAGAATAAGAAAGAAAGAGAAATTCCTTTTAGATAAAGATAGATTCCTCAAGGGCTGATATTCAGAGACAATGGGGCAAACCACAGAAGGTGCCCTGGAGCCCTGGCTGCTGTCCGTACAAGGCACCCAGATCCACTAGTGAGCACATCAGGGAGATGGCCAGGAGGCATTTCAACGGGGCTGGGGGAGATCCAGGGGCTTGGGCGGCTTACTCCGCTTTCTGTCTCCCCAGCTCGCCCTCCCTCACCTGCGCAAGAGTCGGGGAAACGTCATCAACATCTCCAGCCTGGTCGGGGCGATTGGCCAGTCCCAAGCGGTTCCCTACGTGGCCACCAAGGTACACTGCCGAGACACCCTGCCCCTTCCTTCAGGTGTCTCAGCCCTGAGGTATGGCCCGAGGCATGGCCACCTGGCCTTCCAGGAAACAGAGCCTAGTGCAGCAGGATGCAACCTGCAGGGAGAGCGTGACTTCCCTCTTCCGATGCCCCTTCTTGACGCCCCCTGGTTGGGTGCATGTGTGCCAGGTCGCTTAGTTGTGTCCGACTCTTTGGGGCCCCATAGACAATAGCCCGCCAGGCTCCTCTGTCCATGGGATCCTCCAGGCAAGAATACTGGAGTGGGTTGCCATGCCTCCTCTCCTCTGGTCTGAACTTTCTCCGCGCCCCATCTTCTGCAGGGGGCAGTGACAGCAATGACTAAAGCCTTGGCCCTGGATGAGAGTCAGTATGGCGTCCGTGTCAACTGGTGAGCAGCCTCACAGGGGTTGAGAGCCTCTTGGGGGAGTGAGCCCAAGGAGCAGTGTGTGCACTGGACTTCCCTGACCCCCTCTCCTCCCCCACCCCAGCATCTCCCCTGGAAACATCTGGACCCCTCTGTGGGAAGAGCTGGCGGCCTCAACCCCTGACCCCACTGCTACAATCCTAGAGGGCACTCTGGCCCAGGTAGGAGTGGGGGCCGGATCGAGGTGGTGTCAGGGTGGAGGTCAGGCGGGGGAGGTCAGGCACGGGCTCCTCGTGACTCTCCTTTCCCCCTTGTCTCTCCCCAGCCCCTGGGCCGCATGGGCCAGCCAGCTGAGGTGGCGGCTGCTGCTGTGTTCTTGGCCTCCGAAGCCACCTTCTGCACCGGGACTGAGCTGCTCGTGACCGGGGGTGCGGAGCTGGGGTATGGGCGCAAGGCAGGCCAGGCCGCCCCAGCGGAGGCCCCCACCAGCCCTTCCTGATCTCCCACATTTCCACCTGGGCCTTCCTGACGAGGGTTCTCCCACTCCAAACTCAAGTCTCCCAAACTCCAGTTTCCACCCTCTGCCTCTCAGGTGCAGCACCCCACCCACCCCAGCCCCGGCTGTAGATATTCAGACCACTCACCAATGTGCCAAACCACCCCACAGTTTCCCATAAAAGCACTTTGCAACCAGGAGGAGGAGGGCATCATTGCATTTATTTCCGGCCCTTTACTAGTCCTACCACGCCAGGACCGGGTCCCCCGCCCCCGCCCCATCCAGCTCCCACGCATTCCCACGCGTGGCTTAGACCCGAGGGACTACAACTCCCGGCAAGCCTTGCGGTAGGAGACTGCCGTCCAGGGCTCCTGGGAAAAGTTGCAGGTCGGCTTCACCCGGCGAGGTAATTAAAAAGGCCCGCCAGGGAGAGTCAATTAAGCTCTAATTAGGAGATAATGGAGGGGGTTAAGCAAACAGGCCTCCACTTTATTCTAGGCCCTTAGGGAAAAGGAGCTTTGACCTCGCTTGCGGCGGAGTAGGAGGCTGCCCAGAACCAAAAATAATGAGGGAAGGGGAAGCTAGGGGGTTGACACTCCCGGCTCAGAGGTAGAAAGGGCTGGGATCTGGACTCCAGGGTTTGAGGAGGAGGGAACTAGCCGGTGTGGACTCCCCGGCTGGGAGGGAGCGGAGTCTGGCCGCCCCCCCAGATAGGGCGAGGGGCCCTATCGGGGGTAGATCCCCCGGGTGCGGAGGTGGGGCTGCATTGCTGCTGCGGGATTGGCCGAGGCGGGGGTGTGTGCGGCAATCCCTGATTGGCCGCGGCGGAGGCGGGGAGCCGCCTGGGCGCCGCACCCTTGCGGCTCCAGCCTAGGTGGTAGGGGAGGAGGACTGGGCAGGTGGGAAGGAAAACAACGAGACACCCTGTGGGGAAGGACTCAGAATTTGACTGCCCGGGCCTGTGGCTTTTCGTACAGGGGTACCAGAATTTGGGAACAAAATGTCTCAGAGTAGAATTACGCAGACACAGTGACCTCAGGAGCGGAGTTTGAGGATACAACAGGAACAACAGTTTGGTGTCACAGTAACCTGGATGCAGGAGATGGGGGAACTTTGACCACGGAAGATTTTTTTGGGGGGGAGGGGGAAGCGCACGGTGACCTCGGGGCACGATATAGGGAACACTGAAACAGGTTTGACTTGCTCGCGATTAGAGAGTTCCTGAGGGGCTGCAGGGCTTCCCAAGTGGCTCAGTGGGTAAATAATCCTCCTGCAATGCAGGAGAAGCGGGTTCGATCCCTGCTGAGTCGGCAAGGAGGAGGGCATGGCAACCCACTCCAGTATTCTTGCCAGGAAAATCCCATGGACACAGTCGGACACAAATGAAGCAACTGAGCATGCACGCACTCAGCAGGGACTGTAGTCGACTGTCTCCCTCTGAGGGTCATGAAATTGGGGAGGCAGTCTAGAAGGGGCGTAACCAGGGAATCCTGCCTAGAGGCTGCTCACTGAAGCTCATTGATGAACTGGGGAACTGAACAATTTCAGGCGTCCCTGATGAAAAGGGCTGGAAGGAGGCATGGTGAACCTTGTGTGTTTATCTCTTTAAAAAGTTACAAAGAGTACACGTATATCTTCTCGTTGGAAAGGAAACCTATATTCAAACAGGGAAGTATCCGGACAGAGTCAAGCTCCCCCTTCATCCCTATCTGCCACCCTCTTCGGAGTCCTTTCCCTTCAAAAGTGTACTTTTACATAACATCTGCGCCCACCGACCTTAATTGCGTGGTTTTTCTTTTCACCAAGAATTGCGATATGTGAAGATTTCTGCTCCCCACCCCTCCCTTCTTTTCCCTTTAGCTTTCCACCACGGTACTGTACCTATTAAAATGCATTTCTGAAAACCGCTGAATGCACACTCAGGCGTCGGGGCTGGAAGGAGGATGTGTTTCAAGTTACTCCCTTCTGCTCGCGGGGTCTAGCGCATGCGCTCTGCGGTAGGGCCCTGCTCCCCGCGGGCGCCCTGCAACTGGGAAGGCCAGGCCCGCCTGGGGTGCTAGGCTGACAAACCATCCCACAGGAGGAGGCGTGAGCGGGGCGGGGCCGGAACGTCTTTATCCCGGGCCGCTCCCTGGGCGGGCACAGATCCCAGCCACACAGACCATGGCTGCAGCGGCTTTGAGGCAGGTGGGTTCGCGGCCCAGTGCCGGGGTCTGGGGAGCTCTTAGGGGAGGCGCACTTCCGGGTGGACCACTCGCCGGTGGCCCATCCGGTGGGGCGCAGGTACTCCCGCACTCAGGTTCCGCTGCAGGGAGCCAAGGAGGAGGGAGCCCCTTAGAAAGGAGCACGAGGCTTTAATGGGGATGAAGGGAGAGAAGTAATCGGTGGGAAGGGGGACCCAGACGGGACTTCTAGGGATGGATATATAGAAGAGGAGACGGCAATGGGAGAAGCATGGGACTGGGGTGACGGGATGGATTAGGAGGGAAGAGAGCCTTTGGGGGCTCCAGAATAAGATTCCCAGACCCTCTAGGTAAGTGGGAGCAGGATGAAGGCAGAGTTCAGTTTCAGATCTGGACTGGGACTAGGACCCAAGGCCCTATCTTCTTGGCACTAAAGATAGAGGTAGAATGTTGTGTCCCGGAAACCCCTTATCTGAAACTCTGCGCCAGGGTTGAAAATAGAGTTAATACCTCATTGTCAGCGACAGAGATTCTCCTGCTGAGAGTGGGACCCTCCATTCTTACTGATACATGTCAACAGGCAGAGCTTCGGAGAGCCTGTGATTTGAGAGAACAGGGTTTCTCAGTGAGGAAGGAAACAATAACAACTCGAAGAAGGGAGTCTTTATAACCCTTGACAGCTGCAGCTTAACGTTGGGAAAAATGGTTTCTGTTAACTTTGTACCTGACTTTATATGGGACTCTTAGCTTGATGGATAGCAGGATAGATGTTTCCTTTCTGAGTTGAGACGGAGACCAGCCTGGCCTGTGCCTGGGGCAATCTTGACTTTGTGAAGACACTCCTGGGCGATGGTGGTAGGACACCCTTGGGCTGTGAGTGCTGGGGTCAGTGAAGATTCCATCATATTATAGAGCCCTGCTCTGTGCATACCCTACCCCAACTCCAACTCCAATTTCTCATTTCCTAATTCAGCCCCAGAGCTTTTTACAACTATTTCCCGAAAGCTCAGCGCTCATCTGAGATCTCCTTGGGGCCCAATCCCCCAATAGTTTGGGGTATCAGGTGGTGGATCACCTTCCCTGAGGAGGGGTGAGACCCCTGCCCCCAGAAAAATATCCTGGGAGGGTGAAGGCAGCTTCTCCCAGTGTGACAGTGTCTCTATGGCCACTACAGATTTATAATCTCCTGGAAACAGTGCCCGGCACCTCTTCTCTGCCTTGTGGGTGTGTTTTCCTGCTCCTCCTCTCTGTCTCTCCTGGGTATCTCTGTCTCCAAGCATCGCTGAGGCAGCTTCTCTCCAGGTGTTGGCATTGCCCTGTCTCTGCTAGTCTCTCCTCGTTTCCTAGGCCTCCCTTTCACTTTGTGCTGTTCCCCAACGTTGGGTCTTGATCTATTACTCTCCTTTCTCCTGTTCTCTCTTTCCTATGGCTTCAGTTCATCTTGCCCTCAGTATTTTTTTTTTTCTTGATTTCTCCAGGCTTTGCCATGCCTGAATTTCCCTCCCTCGTGTGTCTTGTTTCAGTCTCTCTCTATATATGGTGGTGGTGGTGGTGGTGGTGGTGGTTTAGTCACTAAGTTGTGTCCAACTTTTGCAACCCCATGGACTGTAACCTGCCAGGCTTGTCTGTCCAAGGGATGTCCCAGGCAAGAATACTGGAGTGGGTTGCCATTTCCTCCTCCAGGGGATTTTCCCCTCTCTCTGTATGAAAGTGAAAGTGTTAGTTGCTCAGTCGTGTCTGATTCTTTTTAGCCCCCTGGACTGTAGCCCGCCAGGCTCCTCTGTCCATGGGATTCTCCAGGCAAGAATACTGGAGTGGGTTGCCATTCCCTTCTCCGGGGGATCTTCTCGACTCAGGGATTGAACCCAGGTCTCCTGTATTGACAGGCAGATTCTTTATTGCTGAGCCCCTCTATGATCATATCTAATCTGACTTCTCTTGGCCTTGGATTCCTGTTCCTTAATGTCCATGTCTTTTACTTCCTTGTCTCTTATTTTTTCTCATTCTTCTTCTTCTCTACTTTTTTCCTTTCTGCCTTCCTCTGAGGGCTGCTTTCCTGTCCACCTGCTGCCTGCCACCGCCCTGCCAGTTGGTCTTATCTCTATGCCAGGGGTGTCTTGTCCCCCTCCTGGCCAGTAACCCGCCCCTGGCTTGGGCAAGCCACAGAGCGCCACCTAGAGGCCATGCCCAGGACCCACACTGCGATCATCCCAGTAGCTCTCCGGCGCTCATAACATCCAGGACCATTCCTCAGACTTCATGGCCTAGACTTTGGGAATTCCAAACCCACAGCCCCCGTCTCCCCATGACTCACCTACTGGCCAGTGACTTCGGCCATTCACATCTGTTCTCAGTTCCCTCAGCTCACAGGGCAGGAGCAGGCTAGGCTGTTCTGTCGGCCAAACCTCATCACAGCTGCCTTTCCACCGGGCTGAGGAAAGAGGTATCGCGAGATCAGAGACTGTGGGGGAGAGGCCATCCTGCTAGACACAGACAGACCTTCTCTCCCCCGCTGGCCTTGGGCCGGACCACAGGGGAAGCGTTCATCCGAGCAATGTCTCTTGATGACTGGGGTGGTCCCCAAGTGTATGTGGCTGCCCCTCAGTTCCCTACAGCCCTGGGAACCATAGGGAATTGGAATTGCTGGTGTCCAGGGTGTGGGACTGGGGCCTCGATTAAGCTGAGCCCAGTTGATCTAATGCCCCCAAAGGGAAGGACTTGCAATTCTGGGTCTGAGGGTGGAGGGGGCTGGGGGTCTGGATCCTGAGGTGGGGGCCTGGAATCCGGGGTCTGGAATAGCAGGGGCTGGGGCCCTGGGTCCTGGGTCCTGGGGGAGCGTGACCTATGGGCCCTCCACTTTTCTAGCTCTTTCCAGGATTTGAGTTCCCCGGGGAGGCCTTCACTTACCTGCACACCTCTTGTCGTCCTCTGTCTGATCTGGGCTCAGGCAGGGCTGGGGCCAAAGTTCCCTGGGGTAGGAGGCGCCTGTATTTGACTTTGCCCCAGCTTGGAGGAAGGGATGGGAGCCGATTCAGCTCTTTATTGAGATGGCCCTTGTCGGGGCAGGGAGCTGACTTGGCCTCCTTGTGAACCTCCTGCTCCATGCTGATCAGGACAGGGGAACAGACCTGGCCAGGGCCGTGTGCTCTGTCTGGAAGCACTGGGCCTGAGACAGAGCATGCCCAAGGAACATCCCGAGTGCAGGTTGTGGAAAAGATGGGTGCAAGGACCCCTGCTCTCCCTGTCTCCTGGTCTCATCACCTCTCTTACTTCTGTCCCCACCCTCAGATTTGGATCCCCAGATTTCTCCCTGTTCCTTGGTTTCTGTGTGGTCCCAGAAGATATGCCTCATCCAGTTTCAAGGTGACAGTGGGGATTAGGGTTTGGATCTCAAGGAAGAGGGGCTGGGGGCCTGGACCAGTGGGTCTGAGGGAGGCAGGGGCTGGGAGCTAGCTTTAGTCATCTCCAAAAGATCCAGGGTCCGAAGGTGAAGGGTGGCAATGGGTTAGCCTAATTGCTTGCCATCAGGCTGTGGGAAAGTAATGAAACTGCATGTCCCAGAAGCCTCTGGGACTACAGATCCCTCTTCTCTCTGGTTCTCAGCCCCAGGGCTTTCTGGGAGTTGTAGTCTTTCAGATTGGAAGCTGTGGTCAGACTCCAAGACGCCTGTCTTTTCTCAGGCTGCTGACCTGCAGCTGGAAGTGACACAGGAGCCTCATAAGAAGCCTGACCCCAGCCAGCCCCTGCTGTTCGGGAAGACATTCACCGACCACATGCTGATGGTGGAATGGAGCCAGGAGAAGGGCTGGGGCCAGCCCCGAATCCAGCCCTTCCAGAACCTCACGCTGCACCCAGCCTGCTCCGCTCTGCACTACTCCCTTCAGGTGGCAGGGCAGCGGCCCTCCCTCCCCTGTCTCTCCCTGCGTCTCTACCATCTTGCTGGGTCTCTTGCTGGGTCTACCTCCCTGGGTTTGCTTTATGTGTGTTTCTCATTTCCACGCCCTCCTCACCCATTTTTCTGAGGCTTGTCATGTTCCAAGTCCCACGTTGGGTGATGCCGGGTCCCCAGAGATGAGCAGACCCAATTCCTTCTCTTGAAAACCCCACGCTTTGGTGCCCACCCAGGGGGATCTGGACTCTGATGGAGGCAGCTGAGGTATTATGGGAGGCCAGAAGAGGAACGCCCACCCTACCTCTTATTCGACCGAAAGTGGAGTCTTTCCTGGCAAAGAGGGGAGCCGAGGCTCTTAGAGGGAGAGGCGACATCAGTATAAAGACACAGTCCAAAGAAGAGCCTGGTATATTTGGGAGGGAAGCGTGGGGTTGGAGACTACGGGGAGGCTGAGGATGTCAGAACCCCAGAGAAGCTGGGACCTTGCCAAGGGCACTGGGAGCCCCGAGGGCTCTGAGCAGGCATACAGCAGGTAGAGTAAGACCCTTCTCAGGCCATGTGAAGGATGAGCTGAGGTCAGAGCCAGGGGGATCGCCAGGAGGGGATGGGGCAGAGAGATTCAGGGATACCAGGGATGGACCAGCGGGGCTAGGGAAGGGCAAGGAGGGCTGAATACTGTGCCCAGGGGTTTAGCTGTGTAGACCACGGGACCATGCTGATATGGGGACATAGGAGGAGGAGGATTGGCTTTGTGGGACTTGGTGAGGGCCCACGAGGAGAGAGACGCAGGAGACATTTTACCCAGTTACCAGCTTCAAGCTATGGCTGAAAGCAAAGTCTTTCCCAAAGAAGCTTTACTTGTTGCCAGATTTTGGAGGGACACACTGCAGTTCTAGTAGCTGGTTGGCACTTTGACTGATTTTTGTCCCTTACAGAGTCATTCTCCAACGTTAGGCATGTTCCCCACCCCCCTACCCCCCTACCCCCCCACGGCCCGCCTTTTTTTTTTTTTTTTTTCTCTCTTTCTTTTCTTTTCAGAATTTTGATGGTTTTCCTTCCCACCTACTCTGGACATTTGATTCGAATGGATCAGTTCTGTGCAGAGAAGACCCAGCGTGGGGAACAGATACAAAGGACAGATGGTCAAGACGTGTCTACAGAGTCCCCCCCGCCCCCAGGAAGGTGGCTTTTGGAGATCACCATTTATTTGGCTCTCCTTTCAGCCCAGCATGACACGATGTCCTCCAACAGTACTTTTGGAGGGCAAAAGTACTTTTGGGGACCCAGTACTTTTTCTTTAGTGGAGTGAGTGAAGATGAAGGGGTTGAGCATCCAAAAAACATGTCTTTCACGATAGCTCTCACATAGCGCTCCCCAGGTGGCACAGTGGTAAAGCATCCGCCTGCCAACGCAGGAGACGCAAGAGATGTGGGTTCGATCCCTGGGTTGGGAAGATCCCCTGGAGGAGAAAATGGCAACCCACTCCAGTATTCTTGCCTGGAGAATCCCATGGACAAGAGGAGGCTGGTGGGCTACAGTCCATGGGGTCACAGAGTCGGACACGACCGAGTGATGGACACTTTCGTTTTCCCTTCTTTTAATGTAGCCTAGAGATTCTTGGGCAGCCCTTGAAGAGCTTTGTCCTCCTTTTCTGCTGCTCTGTAGTATTCCATCCTAAAAATGCCTCCTTTAGGCGATCACCTGTTGCTGGACACTTAGGTTGTTCCCAGGCTTGTGCTATTATAAACAGCACTGCAATAAACTGCAAACACTTCACTTCCTTTAAGAGCAAATGTGTCTCTCCTTTCAATTTCTGGAACTGTTGGCTCAAAGGGTGTATGTGCTTGTAATTGCTGACAGACAGATGTTGAGTCATCAATATCTTCTGTGACAGATGTTGTGACAGAGCTGTGTCAATTTCCACACTTACCAGCCAGGCTTGTTTTCCCTGTACCCTGGATGACCCTTGTGAAACTTTTAGATGTCTTGTAACCTCCTAAGTGTTTTTAAAGGTACTTCAAGGTAATTTTAATTTGCCTTTTCCTTCCCATTATGAATGGAGTTGACCATCTTTTCACAATGGAAGAGCCATTTTTAGTTCCTTCCTGTGAACTGTCCATTTTCTTGGCTGATTTTTCTATTAGAGTGGGTTTCTGTATTTATTTGTAGGAGTACTTTGTGTATTAAAGATAAATCATTTGTGATGTGAGTTGAAAGTTTCTACCCAGTTTTCTTTTTATTTTTATGCAGTCTTGTCATTTTGATTTCTGTGATTTGTCATATTTAGAACACCAGCCCCAATTCAAAATATAAAATGGTCCTTTTGTGTTTTCCTTTACTGCTTATGGAAGAAATTTCATTTAAACCTGAAAATTTTCCTGATGTGAGGTATGAGGTTGCTGCTGCTGCTGCTGCTGCTGAGTCGCTCCAGTCGTGTCCGACGCTGTGCGACCCCATAGACGGCAGCCCACCAGGCTCCCCCGTCCCTGGGATTCTCCAGGCAAGAACACTGGAGTGGGTTGCCATTTCTTTCTCCAGTTCATGAAAGTGAAAAGTGAAAGTGAAGTCGCTCAGTCGTGTCCGACTCTTTGCGACCCCATGGACTGCTGCCCACCAGGCTCCTCTGTCCATGGGATTTTCCAGGCAAGAGTACTGGAGTGGGTTGCCATTGCCTTCTCCGGTATGAGGTAGGGATGCAACTTAATTTCCGACCCCCCCCCCCAAATATCCAGAAATGGATATTTGGTTGTTCAGCACCATTTAACTGAGCTGATCTTTTTTTTTTTTTTTTTTTTTTTTTTACAATTTTTACTGAAATACAGTTGGGTTACAATATTGTGGTGGTTTCAGGTATACAGCAAAGTGATTCAGTTATACTATAATCCACTTTCTAGTCTCTTGCGTTGTTTGACCTGTCAGTTCATTTGTCAATGTCACTTTAAGTGTAGATTTATAATCTGTTTTCATATGTGATAAGGCAGCTTCCCACTCTTACCTCTGCCCTTATTTTTACATTTTTTCCCAAAATACTCTAATTATTTTTATTTTGCATTCTTCATTCATTTATTCATTCATCCAGTCAATAGAAACCTACTATTCACCAAGAACTTACCTGGGCTTAGTGGGAGTAGGGGGGGTGGTTCTTTAGTGATATCTTTATTTATATATTTGTTGATGAACATTAAAATTGCTTCCATATCTTAGTTATTTTAAATAGCACTGCTGTGAACACAGGGGTGCAGGCATCTTTTTGAATTAGTTCTGTCTGATATATGCCCACAAGTGGGGTTGTTGAATCATACAGCACCTCTATTTTTAATTTTTTTTTTTTTTAGGAACCTCCATACTGTATTCCATAATGGTTGCACCAATTTATATTCCCACCGACAGTGTAGGAGGGGTCCCTTTCTCTACACCCTCTCCAGCATTGGTTATTTGTAGACATTTGAATGATGGCCATATTGACCTATGAAGTGGTACCTCTCTGTAGTTTTGATTTGCACTTTTCTAATAATTAGCGATATTGAGCATCTTTTCCCTGTTGGCCATCTGGGTGAACATTGTATGATTTCATCCATGGCTATTAAAGTATTTCTCTAAAACACAAAAAGGCTATTTAAAAAGATAACTTCTGGGAATTCCCTGGTGGTCCAGTGGTTAAGACTTTGAGCTCTCACTGCCGAATGTCCTGGGTTCAATCCCTAGTCGGGGAACTGAGATCCCACAAAGCATGTGGTGTGGCCAAATAAATAAACAGGTAACTTCCATGTCATCCTCATTCCTGAGAAATGGTCCCAGTAACATGGAAAGGGTTTAAGCAAAGCGTGCTCCTTGCTCTGGGTCTCTCTGTTCTGCTTTCTCTGGCTTCTGTCCCTTGCTGTCTCCTCTCCTGGTCTGTCTGGATCTTTCCTCTCCTCCTCTGTGTGCTCAGTGGGTTAATCTCTTCCCTGCTTGCTGTATTTTTCTGTGTCAGTATCCCTGTGTATCAGCCTGTGTCTCTCCCTGGCTGGGTGAGCTGTCTCCCTGAACCCTGACCTTCCGCCCTTCCTGTCCCTGCAGCTCTTTGAAGGCATGAAGGCGTTCAAAGGCGGGGACCAGCGCGTGCGCCTCTTCCGACCTTGGCTCAACATGGAACGGATGCTGCGCTCGGCCCTCCGCCTCTGCCTGCCGGTGAGGGGCCCCAGGCTGCCCTAGGAGGGTGGGGCAGGGGGGCATGGATGGGGGCCAGGGTCGCGAGGGTCCCCTGACTCATCTTCATCCCACCCAGAGTTTCGACAAAATTGAGTTGCTGGAGTGCATCCGCCGGCTGGTGGAAGTGGACCAGGACTGGGTCCCTGGCAGCGTGGGCACTAGCCTCTACGTGCGGCCCGTGTTGATCGGGAACGAGGTGGGCCGGCTACGGGGGCTGCGGAGCCACACTTGGGGGGCGGGTTGCCTTCCTGAAGGAGAAGGGCCGGGGACCCAGGCATGGGTCAGGGAAGGGGCTGGGGGCCTGGACTCCTGGGTCCCTGATGCCCCCTTCCGCCCATCGCAGCCCTCGCTAGGTGTCGGCCATCCTACTCGAGCCCTCCTGTTCGTCATTCTCAGCCCGGTGGGCGCCTACTTCCCTGGAGATGCCTTGAAACCTGTCTCCCTCCTGGCAGATCCATCATTCATCCGGGCCTGGGTGGGTGGGGTCGGCGACTACAAGCTGGGAGGGTAAGTAGTCCTTTGCCCACCCCTTGGGTCTGGTGCACTGGGTGTCAGAGACACCGGTTGTGTTTTTGGATGGCCAGTGGTGAGACTCAGATTGGTTCCCAGGGAAGTCTTTAGAAATGAATTCACACTTAGCTCACTGGTCTCTCCTCCAGGTAGCCTCCCCTGAAAACCCAACCTCCCTCAGCTCCTATAGTACCCAGGGGCTCTGGCATCCACCACCCTGCCTGTGGACTTCCTGTGAATTTATCTGTCTTGCCAGGGGCCTCGGCTCAGCAGGGCAAGGAGGGTTAGGATGGGGATAAGGCAGAGGGCGGGCTTAGGGTGTGTTGGGACAGCAAGTGTGGCCCAGCTGGGAATTCATTCAGGTCCTTTCAAAACATCTCGTTGAGGTTTCCTGAGGGCCAACGTGAACTTCTCGATGATCACGCTGGTTTTAGAAAAGGCAGAGGAACGAGAGATCAAATTGCCAACATCTGCTGGATCATCTAAAAAGCAGGAGAGTTTCAGAAAAACATTTATTCCTTCTTTACTGGCTATGCCAAAGCCTTTGACTGTGTAGATCACAATAAGCTGTGGAAAATTCTGAACAAGATGGGGATACCAGACCACCTGACCTGCCTCTTGAGAAATCTGTATGCAAGTCAGGAAGCAACAGAACTGGACATGGAACAACAGACTGGTTCCAAATAGGAAAAGGAGTACGACAAGGCTGTATATGGTCACCCTGCTTATTTAACTTACATACAGAGTACATCATGAGAAACGCTGGGCTGGAAGAAACACAAGCTGGAATCACGATTGCCAGGAGAAATATCAATAACTTCAGATACGCAGATGACACCACCCTTATGGCAGAAAGCAAAGAACTAAAGAGCCTCTTGATGAAAATGAAAGAGGAAGTGAAAAAGTTGGCTTAAAGTTCAACATTCAGAAAACTAAGATCATGTCATCTGGCCCCATCACTTCATGGCAAATAGATGGGGAAACATTGGCAGACTTTATTTTCTTGGGCTCCAAAATCACTGCAGATGGTGACTGCAGCCATGAAATTAAAAGATGCTTACTCTTTGGAAGAAAAGTTATGACCAGCCTAGACAGCATATTAAAAAGCAGAGATATTACTTTGCCAACAAAGGTCGGTCTAGTCAAGGCTATGGTTTTTCCAGTGGTCATGTATGGATGTGAGAGTTGGACTATAAAGAAAGCTGAGTGCCGAAGAAGTGATGCTTTTGAACTGTGGTGTTGGAGAAGACTCTTGAGAATCCTTTGGACTGCAAGGAGATTCAACCAGTCCATCCTAAAGGAGATCAGTCCTGAGTGTTCCTTGGAAGGACTGATGCTGAAGCTGAAACTCCAGTACTTTGGCCACCTCATTCGGAGAGTTGACTCATTTGAAAAGACCCTGATGCTGGGAGGGATTGAAGGCGGGAGAAGAAGGGGACGACAGAGGATGAGATGGTTGGATGGCATCACCGACTCAATGGACATGAGTTTGAGTAAACTCCAGGAGTTGGTGATGGACAGGGAGGCCTGGCGTGGTGCAGTCCATGGGGTTGCAAAGAGTCGGACAAGACTGAGCAACTGAACCGAACTGAACTGGGTGAAGCTGGGGACACAGATGAGTCTGATCTGGGCCCTGCCCTCCAGGGGCTCCCAGGCTGGTGGGAGCCCCGGTATCCAGGGCAGCACGTGCTCTGATGGGGATCAACGGAACACAGGAAAGTCTTCACAAAGGAGGTCCAATGGGTAGGGTGGAGGTGGTTTCCTGGATACAAAAGTGGTGTGTATGTGAGTCGCTCAGTTGTGTCTGACTTTTCACCACCCCATGGACTGTGGCTTGCCAGGCTCCTCCGTCCATGGAATTCTCTAGGCAAGAATACTGGAATGGGTCACTTTCAAATCCTGGGAACACACCAGTGGAGGCATCAGGGAGGGGCATCACCGAAGTTGTCAGAGAAGAAAAATAAGTCTGGCTTTTGCAAAAGGCGTAACAGGTAGTCCCAGACCAGGCCCAGCCCTGAATACTGGACTGAAGGGCTGGGATCTTGTCCCAGAGGCCATGGGGAGCCCTGGGAGGCTTGTGAGCAGACGGGGAGCGAGGTCAGCTCTGGGTGTGTTAAATCAGGGCAAAACGGGAAAGCATCAAGGTGGCCAGTTGATCGCAAGAGCCCAAAGGAGGCTTGAAACCCAGCCCGGAGGTTCAGTAAGCCTCTCAGAGGGGGTGACGTCACAGGTGGTTTTGAAGGACCTCACAGCTGTTTGTGAGTGGGGCGGGAGCAGGATGAGTGCTGGTCTGGAAAGACTCACATCGGGCCACGTCAGGGGAAGGCTGGGGGTCCCTTGACCTGTTCCACCATGTTGCTGTCCACCAGGAATTACGGGCCCACCGTGTTAGTGCAGCAGGAGGCACAAAAGAAGGGCTGCGAGCAGGTCCTCTGGCTGTATGGGCCTGATCACGAGCTCACGGAGGTGGGCACCATGAACATCTTCGTCTTCTGGACCTATGAGGACGGGGGTGAGCCCACCCATGACCAACCCCAGGCCGGGTGGAAGTGGGCGGGAGCAGAAATTCTTAGTGGCTGCAGGTCTTGGGGCTTGGCTGTGAGTGGGGTGGCTCCTAAGAGGATGGGATGGTGTGAGGTAACATGCTCCCTCCCCTTTCTCTTCCATCTGACCCAGCGCTGGAACTGGTGACCCCCCCGCTGGACGGCATCATCCTACCTGGAGTAGTCCGACAGAGTCTGCTGGACCTGGCCCGGACCTGGGTGAGAGCATGCTGTCTCCGGGTGGCCAGAGTGACGGGGTA
Organism: Capra hircus; assembly: GCF_001704415.2. NCBI lineage: Eukaryota > Metazoa > Chordata > Mammalia > Artiodactyla > Bovidae > Capra > Capra hircus. Next base: position 56,431,101 of record NC_030825.1, on the reverse strand, counting down.
CTGCTGTGTTGCAGGACTGGAGTACTGGGGGTGGTGGAGGGGACGGGGCGCAGTGGCATGCCTCTTTCTCACCGTCCACACGGCGGGCTCAGAGGTTATTTGTCTCGCCCCACAGGGTGAATTCCGAGTGACAGAGCGTAAGATCACCATGAAGGAGTTCCTGCGGGCGCTGGAGGACGGCCGGGTCCGAGAAGTCTTCGGTTCAGGCACCGCTTGCCAGGTCTGCCCCGTGCACCAAATCCTGTACCAAGGCAAGGTGAGGAAGGGCCAGCTTGGACCGTGAGGGAGAAGAAATGGGTGGGGGCCCGTCCTTACCACCCTTTCTTCCCCAGCATTTCCACATTCCCACCATGGAAAACGGGCCACAGCTTATCCTCCGCTTCCACAAGGAACTGAAGGCGATCCAGGTGAGGTGCACCTGCTGGGAGCTGGGCTGGATGCTTGGTTGCCCAAGAGAAGTTCACAACCCAGAGGCTCTGAGCTGAGGCTTCCTGTCCCCCACCCCCATCACCCACCACAGTCCCACCAGCTGAAAATGGCTCCGTCCATCGGCCTCTGGGCCTCCGACTGAGTTTGCTTTCCTCAAGGCCCTGTGGCCTAGAACACTTCTTGGGACTAAATGGTGCTTCTCTGTGAGCCTCTGGAGCTCTGGCTTGAGAAATTCCCTTCCCATGAGCCTCCGGGACCCCAAGCCAACCTTCTGGCTGCTGAGTTCCGAGTCCCAGGGATCCCCAGGCGCCCAGGGCTATTTCGCTGGCTTGAGAAATGTTGCTCCTACCAGCCTCTGCACTCTGCCCCGACTCTGTGGCCTAAGTGAAAGTGAAGTCGCTCAGTCCTGTCCGACTCTTTGCGACCCCATGGACTGTAACCTACCAGGCTCCTCCATCCATGAGATTCTCCAGGCAAGAATACTGGAGTGGGTTGCCATTTCCTTCTCCAGGGGACCTTCCCGACCCAGGGATTGAACCCCGGTCTCCTGCCTTACAGGCAGATGCTTTAACCTCTGAGCCACCAGGGAAGCCCCCTGCGGCTAAGAACGTTTCCTATCATAGGCCCGTGGAGGTACTTTCATACGTCTGAACCGAGCTATCTTGCCTTTCCTGGCACTGGAACTGGAGCTCCTTTTCTGTGAGCTTCTGTAAATTCCAGAGTATCCGGACCGAGAACTACACCTCCTGCCTATCCAGGTTTTCTCAGCTGAAGAACTCCCCCCCCCCCCCCCCCCCCCCGAGCCTTCAGGGCCTCACAACTCCTCTTCGCAGAACTACAACTTCTTTGGGCCTCTGCGCCGCCTTTGCCACGTTCGTTGGGCTTCCGGGAAGTGGACTACATTTCCCATGAGGCCCTGGGGCGTAACTTTGCCTGCAGTCAGGCTAGGATGCCCCAGGGCCTGCTGGGAGTTGTAGTGTGATTTCCTCTCACCTCCGCCTGTGTTATTCTATAGTACGGATCAAAAGCCCATGAATGGATGCTCCCGGTGTAATGCTCTGGGCTTCGCCGGACCACTCCACGGACCACCGCCGTGTAGCATCCAGCCCCTGTTGGACCATCACCTCCGTACCAATGACTCACCTGAAGTGCAATATGAAGTAAGAGACGGGGGAGCCAGGACGCCTGGATCTCCGGTGCCCCCATGTTACACTCCCAAAGCCATAAGGGCCTGACCCAGGCGTCTTGGCCCCTAGCCCCGCCACTCAGGCCTTGGGGACCCGTACTCCCCGCTGCTCCGTGTTGTGGGTCAGGTATATACTTTGACCCCAAATCAGCATCTCCGTTTTCAGGCCGGATCTCCCGGTGCTGCAGTTTTTTGTTTTCTGTTTTTTTGTTTTTTCCCTAGCTGCGATTTTGAAATAAAATGCCAAAGAACAAGACATTAAGTTTCATCTTCAATGAAGCAATTCAGCGGCTCTAGCGTCTTAACCAGGAACCCACATGTTCAACCCATTTCATTTTCAAGGGCCCAGCAATCCAAACCCTCCAAGTCCTGGTGGTTTCTCAGATGGGGAGATTTTTCCACTTGTCACAAATTGAGCTTAGCATCTTCCCTCACTAAGATGGGACCCACCTCCCCATCTTGCAGGACAGCCCCACTGTACACTCCAGTCACTCTGCCAGACCCCTCTGCTCTGTACTCCCCACAAAGCCTCTGAGTCCCCAGCCCTGTCCTCTTTTCCCAGACTCTGTTTTCTTGGCTTCAGCTCAGATCTTGTCTCTTGCCTGGCTTCCAATTTGACCTGGAAAGGGTCTTTCTATACTCAGAGCTGCCCTTAACTGGCTACAGATCTGAATTCTGGATTCTAACTTTCTTCTGTTACCTGATCAGTGTATAACCTGGGGTATGCTGCCTGAGCTCTGATCCTGGGGAGACCCTGTGGGACTATTGGGTAGACTCTGATTGTGGCCTGTCCAGCAGCCATCAGCTTTGGTACCAGGATTCTGATCTATTGAGACAGCAGGCAACCATTGCCGCACCCCTCCTCATTCTCTTTTTCAATGGTTGTTCAAGGGAAGGTCATGGGCCAAGGGGATACAAGAGGAAATTTGCCTGGAGGCCTCTGGGAAAGTTGTCCTTCCTAAATTAATCATTCCAGAAGGGCTACGTCTGCTTTTCTTTCCTCTGTTTTGGCTTAGTTACAAGTGTGATGCCTGGAGCTACTGCAGCCATTCCATGGCCAAGAGTGTCAGGCCTACTCTGAATATAACAGAGCACAAAGAGAGATCCTGGCTCCTCCAACTGGGAAGCCTCTGATTTCTGGATTGTTTTGTTAAAAAAAAAAAAAAAAGTCAGAACAAAAAGCCATTTAAGTCACTTTTGTCAGATGGTTTATCTTTTGTTATTTGTAATTGTTTTGTGTGTGTGTGTGTGTGTGTGTGTGTGTGTGTGTGAGAGAGAGAGAGAGACTTACAGTCAAAAACTTCTTTGCTTCCCTGGATCTTCTGTTGGCCAGGGCTGATCACATCAGGAAGAATTCCTGATTCTAGTTGCCAGGTCCCAAATGAAGACCTAGGCCAGATTTTTATCTTAGATTTGAATCCTGTGGGAATGATGAAGAAAGGGTAAGTAGCTGTCGCTTAAAAAAAAAAAAAAAAAAAAAAACTCCGAATTATGCTTTATTTGGTGGACAAAACTGAGGACTTAAGCCAAAGACATGGCATCTCATATAATGAGAGATGCTTCAAAGAAGCAAAGAGTGGGGGAGCCAGGATATATAGGAGTTTTTGCAATGAAAACTAGGTAGTCAAAACATCAGGAGATTACTGTGAAATATGGTGGTCCAGTGGCTAAGACTCGGCGATCTCAGTGTGGGGGCCCTGGATTGCATCCCTGATCAGAGAACTAGATCCTGCATGCCACAATGAAGATTGAAAATCCTGTGTGCCACAACTAAGACCCAGCACAGTCAAATAAATAAATAAAAATAAAAGTTAAAAAACAGTTTATGTGTATGCTCAGTCATGTCCAACTCTCTGTGACCCCATAGACTGTAGCCAGCCAGGCTCCTCGGTCCATGGGATTTCCCAGGCAAAAATACTGGAGTGGGTTGCCACTTCCTTCTCCAGGGGATCTTCCTGACCCAGGGATCGAACCCAAGTCTCCTGCCTCTCCTGCACTGGCAGGCGGGTTCTTTCCTACTGAGACGACCCACCTGGGAAGCCAAAAACAGAGATGACTGTCAAAGAAAACCAAATCCCTCAAGTTAAGGAATTTAGCCCTTTTCTGTGTATGGTAAGATGCAAGAGTCTGCTCCCTGAAATCATTCGTTTGCTATGCTCCTTAGCTATCTAGGATCAGTGTCTTATTCTTGTCCATCTTTGGTCTCTGGGTGCATCGTTGGGGAGAAGAGCGGCTGTAGCAGCTGACTGGTGGCAGGCATTCTGTTTCTACCCTGAGTTCCCTCAGGTCTCACTGTCGGGGGGACTGTGACATGCTGACGTGGTGGCTGCCATATCCTTTGTTTATCGAGGTGCAGGCAACATTTCCAGGGCTTCCCCGGTGGCCCTGCTGGCAAAGAACCCACGTGCCAGTGCAGGAGACATAAGAGCCCTGGGTTCAATCCCGGGGTCAGGAAGATGCCCTGGAGGAGGGCATGGCCACTCCAGGATTCTTGCCTGGAGAATCCCATGGACAGAGGAGCCTGGCGGGTACGGTCCATGGGGTCGCAGTGAGTCGGACACGACCGAGTAACAGCACGCATGCGCATGTTTTGTTAGTCTTCTTTAGCCATTATTAGGAGACAAGGCAGAAGCCCCTTGCAGTGCAAGGGCAGAGTATTAACCCCTGGACCACAGCTGTGTGTGTGTGTGCACACGCCTGTGTCTGACTGATTGCCATTTCCTTCTCCAGGGGATCTTCCCAATCAGGGATCAAACCTGTGTCCCTTGCGTCTGCTGCAGTGGCAGGCGAGTCCTTTACCACTGATACCTTTGCTTCCCTGCTGGCTCAGTTGGTAAAGAATCCGTCTGCAATGCAGGAGACCCCGGTTCGATTCCTGGATCAGGAAGATCCCCTGGAGAAGGGATAGGCTACCCACTCCAGTATTCTGGCCTGGAGAATCCCATGGACTAGTCCACGGGGTCGCGAAGAGTCGGACGCGACTGAGCGACTCTCACTTTCACATTTACCACTCTACCGCTAGTGCCACCTGGGAAGTTTCTCGACTCACTCACTGAAAGTCGCTTGAGATAGTAGCATCTGAGATTAAGCAGAGATATATGTTTGACATGCCATCGGCTAAGGATTGTTATCTTTAAATGAATGAATATTTTGTTCGCCTTCTGTCATAATGTCTAATTCTATAAATATTAATAGATGTAACCCATATGAACTGAAACTCTTAATGGTTCTCAGTGATTTTTAAAAGTGTAAAGTGGCCTCAGGTCCAAAAAGTTTGAGAAATGCTGTCCACGGACAATGCCTGACTGTGGCAAGCTGATGTGACCATTGGTTAAATAACAAAATAAACAACAAATCTGATCCTGTTGCAGTTTATCACAGAAAAGAACTTTGTTTCTTGTTTTGCATTCGTAGACATTTTCAGAGCCTTTTCTGTCTGAGACAGACATTCTGTAGGAAGATTCCAGTAGGCTTACTTGGCATTATTGCTTCATTTGATCACTTTTCACAGTGGGTAAGACACTCAGGTTGCAAATGAGAATTATTAGAGTACACACATTCACATTTCAGATACCCTTCATACTTTGCCTAATTAAAAATCAACTTAAAAAAATTCTCTAATAGCTGTGTGATGGGCTTCCTGGATGGCTCAGTGATAAGCCTGCCAAACATGAGACTTGGGTTTGATTCCTGCGTCAGGAAGATCACCTGGAGTAGGAAATGGCAACCAAACTCCAATATTCTTGCCTGGAGAATCCTCGGAGAGAAGAGCCTGGTGGGCTACAGTCCATGTGGTCGCAAAAAAAGTCGTCAGATATGACTTAGGGACTAAACAGCTACAACAACAAAGCTGTGTGATGTTGGGGAAGTGAGTGCACCTCTCTGAGCCTCAGTTTTCTCATTTCAAAAATGAAGATCATAGTACCTACCTATTAAGGCCATGTCATTGTTGTTTAGCCACTAAGTTGTGTCTAGCTCTTTTGAAATCCAATGGACTGTAGCCCGCCAGGCTCCTCCTCCTTGGAAAAGACCCTGATGCTGGGAAAGATTGAGGGCAGAAGAAGAAGAGGGTCACAGAGGATAAGATGGTTGGATGGCATCACTGATGCAAAGGACAAGAACTTGGGCAAATCCCGGGAGACGGTAAGGTTCAGGGAAACCTGGCTGCCACAGTCCATGGGGTTGCAGAATCGGACACGACTTGGTGACTGACCAACAACATAAACAATGTTTCGGGGACTGTAGATCTTAATGGCTTAAAAAATTGTGTGTGTGTTTTCAAAATATTATGTCGTCTTCATGCTTAAGGATGTTCTTCATTACAAAATAAAAAATATACACTAAGTGGAGAGAGCAAAATGGGAATTTTCATTTAGTTTATTCAGAATTCTGAAAAGTTCACCAAAACTCCTTGGATTAATATATAATAAAACCATTTTGAACTTCCCTGGTGGTCCAGTGGTTAAGAGTCCATGCTTCCACTGCAGCGGGCGCAGATTCCATCCCGGCTGGGGGGATAAGATCCTACATGTATGGTGTGGCCAAAAAGAAAAAATAAAACACTTTGTAAGTTTGAACGTCTGCAGCTGTAAATACCCGTTTCACTAATCATGTTCAACAATCATGCTTTTGTATACAAATATTTTCATTGGCTTCTTAAAAACAAACAATGAATTCAAAAAATCAGATTTAGTCTAACTGTGAATGCTAAACTCTAGTTCTAAGGGATGAAAAGATCAGAGAAACTTATAAACATCACTTATGTTCTATGTAGGAATATCCATTAATATGGAAAAATCGTGATATAAATAAATAAACAAGACAAAATAATGAAGAATAAGATTAAACTGAGGAAAAGAAAAACTGTTTTGAAAGTAAATCTCAGCTAAAGTAACCATCACTGAGAGATCCGGCCTTAGGCGCCGCAGGAAGTGCCTCTGGCGCCATCTGGCGGCAATGGTGGGATAAAGTCTCAGAGGTGGAAGGAAGAGCAGAGAAAGTCCAAACAAAATTTCAGCAGTTTCCAATGTGATTGGTTAAAAACAATTTTATTGCATTATAAAAATTTACAAACATCTGGAGGGACACTGTTTGGGAAGGCTCTTTTTCGGAGATGTGTAGGAAACAGTGGTTTGGGATGGGAACGGAAGGATTAAGAGTTTGGGGTGAGCTATTATACATATGATGGATAGACAAGGCCTTACTGTATGGCACAGAGAACTATACTCACGATCCTGTAATAAACCACAATGCAAAAGAATATGAAAAGAATGTATATATGTGTGTAACCAAATCACTGTTCTGTACAGCAGAAATTCACACAACATTATAAATCAACTCTAATAAAATTAACAGCAACAACAAAAAAGAAACACTGGCTTGGGTATATAAGACGGACTGTCAGCAAACGTCTTACTAAATGGTGAAAGACTGAAAGTCTTCCTTCTAAGATCAGGACAAGAAATGACGCTGCCTTTGCATCTTTCACTCAAAAATGTAGCCGAAGTTCTATTCAGAGCAGTTAAGCTAGAAAAAAATGAAAGGCAGTTAAGCTGCAAAGTTGTTAGGTTATCTTTATTTGCAGATAACATGATCTTATACATAGAAAATGCTAAAGGGGATGCCCCTGGTGGGAAGTCTCTGGTTAAGATTTCCCAAACAACAACAGCTAAAGAACCACACTAAAAACCTATTGTGAATGCACTATAGCCTCCCAGACTCCTCTGTCAATGGAATTTTCCAAGCAAGTATACTGGAGTGCATTGTTATTTCCTACTCCAGGGTATCTTCCCAACCCAGGGATTGAACCAGCATCCCTTGCATCTGCTGCATTGGCAGGCAGTTTCTTTACCTTTGCGCCACATAATGGGGATATGTCCTGAATTCATGGATTGGAAGGCAGTATTATTAAGATGGCAACACTGAGCCTTCCCTGGTAGCCCAGTGATTAAGACTCCTTGCTTCCAATGCAGGGATGAAGGTTCCATCCCTGGTCAAGGAATTAACATCCCACGTGCTGGATGGCATGAGAAAAAAAGAAAGTCCCCAAAGCAATAACGCAATCTAAGGACCCAATGTAATCTCTATCAAAATACCAAATAAGATGAAACAAAAGCCCAGTCCTTACTTGCAGAATGGAAGACATGACTCTAAACCTCATAGGGAATCACAAGGGACCCCACATACCAAAACAGTCTTGGAAATGAACACGGTTGGAGGATTCACACGTCTCGATTTCAAAGCTGACTTACAAAGCCACAGTAATCAGAACAATATGGTGCTGCCATAAAACAAGAGTAGATGCAGAGTCCAGAAATAAGCCTATCCATCAATGGCCAGTTGATTTTTGATGAGAGAGCCAAGTCCATTCAATGGCAGAAAGAGCTGTCTCTTCAATAAACGGTGCTGGAACAGGCAGCTACCCCCTTGCAAAAGTCTGAAGTTGTACCCTTTACATCATACCATATACAAACTTTAAACCATCAAAGTCCTAAATGTAAGGACTAAAACTAGAAAACTCTTAGAAGGAAATACTGGGCTAAATCATTATGACTTGACTTGATGATGAGTTCTCAGGACACCAAAAGCACAGGCAACAGAAGAAGAAAACAGGAAAACTGACTTCATCAAAATTAGAGATTTTGTGCATCAAAGGACGCTATCAAGAGAATGAAAAAACCCACAGAATGGGGAAAGTATTTGCAAATCATATAACTGGTAAGGTCTAGATTCAGAATCTACCAAGACTCCTATAAGCCCCCTGTCCCCAGCAGGGCTCCCACAACTTGACAGAAAGACAGTCCAAAATAAAGATGGGCACACCTGGAGAAGGAAATGGCAATCCACTCCAGCATTCCTGCCCGGAGAATCCCCAAGGACAGAGGAGCCTGGCGGGCTGCAGTCCACGGAGTCACAAAGAGTCAAACATGACTGAGCAGGCACGGGCACGTCATGTTACATAAAAACGGGGAAGTGCTGCTAGTTAGCGAGGCAACAAGGATGCTGGAATAGGGGTCCTCTGGTTCCTACACCCAGCGTTCTGTCCTGGACGGTGGTATTGAATGTGTTATGTAATGATGAATCCTTAATTAGCAACAAGCAGTTCTTGAAAAAAAATTTTTTTTATTCATTTATTTATTTTGTCTGTGCTGAGTCTTTGCTGCTGCACGTGGGGTTTTCTCAAGCTGCAGCAAGTAGGGGCTACTCTCTAGTTCCCCAGCGCCAGCTTCTCATTGCTGCGGCTTCTCTTGTTTCGGAGCACAAGTTCTAGGGCCACACTGGCTTCAGTAGCTGCAGCTACTGGACTCTGGAGCACAGGCTCAATAGCTGTTCAGTTCAGTCGCTCAGTCCTGTCTGACTCTGAGACCCCACGGACTGCACAATGCCAGGCCTCCCTGTCCATCGCCAACTCCCGGGAAGCTTACTCAAACTCATGTCCATGGAGTCGGTCATTCCATCCAACCATCTCATCCTCTGTCGTCCCCTTCTCCTTCCGCCTTCAATCTTTCCCAGCATCAGGGTCTTTTCAAATGAGTCAGCTTTTCACATCAGGTGCCCAAAGTATTGGAGTTTCAGCTTCAGCATCAGTCCTTCCAATGAATATTCCAATAGTTGTCATATATGTTTATATATTAGTAAGCATTTTGGGGAGAAGGCAATGGCGACCCACTCCAGTACTCTTGCCTGGAAAATCCCACGGACGGAGGAGCCTGGTAGGCTGCAGTCCATGGGGTCGCTAAGAATCGGATACGACTGAGCGTCTTCATTTTCACTTTCCACTTTCGTGCATTGGAGAAGGAAATGGCAACCCACTCCAGTGTTCTTGCCTGGAGAATCCCAGGGACGGGGGAGCCTGGTGTGCCGCAGTCTATAGGGTCGCACAGAGTCGGACACGACTGAGCGACTGAACAACAGCGAGGTTGAGGCCAGAGCCAGGCCTTGTCCGTCAGTAAATGGGAACAGGCGCCCTCTGGCGGCCGTGTGCAGGAATCGCCAGAGGGCGGTGAGGGCGGTAGCGGGGAGCGTCCCTTGAGGAAGACGGTGAAGAGTCCAGGCGGGGGACTATGGCGACTGCGGTGACTGCAGGACCAGGGTGGTAACTGCGGGAGGAGCCAGAAGTGATTGGATCAGGGTGCCTGTCGGAGATCAGACCATCAGGATTTGCCGAAGTGTTAATTCACACCCCTACCAGCCACATATGGGGGGAGAAAGGGAAATAAAATAGGACTTCCTCAGCTCAACATTCTTTTATGAGATTTTTTTTTTCATGCTGCGTTGTGTTAGTTGGCTCATTGAAAACTTCAACTTGCTGCGTGCTGGCAGCTATTAACACAGTATTTACGTGATAATCATAACTGTTTACACTGCATTTGCATTGAATTAGGTATTATAAGTGATCTAGAGAGGATTTAAAGTAATATGGGAGGTTGAAGTCACGGTGGAAAAAAGTATTGAGGTTTGTCAAAAATTACAAATAGAACTACTCGAGGTTCCACTCCTGGGTATACCCCCCCACCACCACACACACACACACACAAAGCCTCACTAAGTGGAAAAGATACATTCACCCTGATGTACATAGCAGCATTTTTTTTTTTTTTTTACAATAGCCAAGATATGGAAGACAGAGGATGAGATACTTGGAATGGCATCACCAACTCAAAAAACATGAATTTGAGCAAGCTCAGGGAGTTGGTGATGGACAGAGAAGCCTGGCATGCTGCAGTCCATGGGGTCGCAAAGAGTCAGACACAACTGAGCGACTGAACTGAACTGAAGATATGGAAACAATTCAAGTGTCCATCAACCAATGAACTTAGTGTTTTCAGCTTTTATTTCCAATTTAGTTTAGTTTAGGAAGTCTTTTTGGGAGGGTGTATTTTGTTTTTTTATTTTGTCTTTCCTTGCTGGGGTGCTGATTTTTTTCTTTCTTTTTTTTTTTTCACAGGTCAACTTTTTGATTTGGAATAACTTCGTATTTACAAAGAGAATTTGCAGAGCTAATACAGAGTTCCTATACCCTTCAACCCAGCTTCTCTTAATGTAAACATCTTAATAACTATGGTGTATTTGTCAAAACTAAGAATTAACGAAATGCAGGCTTTATTTGAATGTCATCAATTTTCCCACAATTGTCCTTTTTCTGTTCTGAGATCCATCCAGAATGCCACATTGCATATAGTCATCCTATGTCCTTAGTTTTCTTCAATTTGTGAGCTTTCTGTTTTCTCTTGTCTTTCCATGACCTTGACAGTTTGGGAGGATATTGGTGGAGTATGTTGTGGAATGACCTTCAGCTTCAGTTTGTCTGACATTTTCTCATGAAGACTCCACAGCCAGAAATTGGGGGAGAAAATGTTCTATTGCTTAACCTGGGTGGTGGTGGCTAAAGAGTTTGTTTCATACTTATTTCTTAAACAGTACATGGTAGGCTGAAACATGTCCTAAGTGGGATTCAAGTCTAAGCCCTGGAACCAGCCAATTTACCTTATATAACAAGAACAAAAAAAAGATTATTGCAAATCTGATTAAATTAGGCCTTAAGATAGGTGATTATCTGGGAAGATTCTTTTTGTTTTTTTAAAGATGTATTTATTTTATATTTTGGCTGGGATGGATCTTCGTTGTTGCACGTCGCTTTCTCTAGTTGCGGCAAGCAGGTGTTGCAGAGCATAAGCTCTGGGTGCAAGGGCCTCGGTAGCGGCAGTGCATAGGCTCAGTAGTTCCGGCTTGCAAGCTCTAAAAAGTGGGCTCCGTAGTTGTGGCACACGGGTTAGCTGCTCCATGGCAGGTGGGATCTTCCCACACCAGGGATAGAACCAATGTTTGCATTGCATTGCAAGGCGATTCTTAACCACTGAACCACCTGGGAAGCCCTGGGCAACAGGCAAGTCCTAAATGCAATCAGGTGTATCCTTTTACAAGAGAAGCAGAGGCATATTTGACACACACGGAAGAGAACGTGATGTAAAGATGGAGCAGAGAGAGATTTGAAGATGCTGGCTTTGAGCATTGGAGTCATGTGGCCCCAAGCCAAGGATTGCTCATAATTATTGAAAACTGGAGGAGATAAAGAAGAACAGATTCTCCCTTAAGAGCCTCTGGAGGGATCAAAGCCCTGCCCACACTTTGATTTCCTTTTTTTTTTTTTTTTCAGTTTTATTTACTTATTTATATTTGGCCACAGCAAGTAGGCTTTTACTTCCCTGACCAGGGATCAAACCCATGCCCTCTGCAGTGGAAACATGGAGTCTTAATCACTAGACAGCCAGGGAAGTCCCTACACCTTGATTCTGACCTGGTGACTCTCATGTTGGACCTCTGGCTTCCAGAACTGTGAGAGAATAATTTCTTTTCATTTTAAGGCACCCAACTAATAGTAATTTGGTCCAGCAACCAAACATTTCAGTTTTATTCGTGTGCTATGTGTTTATGTTATATGTCTGCATGAAAGGTTTAAAAATTAACCTAACAGCTTTCCCTTTTCTTTCACTGACAAGAGTAATGTAGACAATTCTTTGGGGAGATCTTTCTCAATCCATTAGCCCATACCACCTCCATTTGATAAGGCAAATGGATTTTAACCTCAGTTGAACTTTCTCCTGCTGGATATTTCAAAATAATGATGCTCTAATTTACAGCCCTGTCTGGCATGGTTAAAGCAGCCGCCAACTAGCCTGGATACCTTAAAAGAGCAAAATGAATTGAACAGAGTACCCAATACACCCTGCACCTCATTGGTCTAAGGGACATATTTTATTTTTATTTCATTTTATTGCACTGTGTGGCATGTAGGATGTTAGGTCCCCAACCAGGGATCAAGCCCTCACTCCCCTGCGTTGAAAGTGCAGAACTTTAACCATGGGATCATGAGGGAAGGCCTAAGGGGCACGTTTTAACATCTCTGAGGTAGAGATGTATCTTATAACCCTTGGGATTGTATAGATTTTTATTGCCTGCATGTGTGTGGACATCAAAGTTCCAGACTTTACAGTACTGGGTGGAGATCAGCAGCCTGGAAAAAAAAAATCCCTGAAGTGATACTGAAACTCACTTTAGGAAGCAGGGTTGTGGGGAAGATGAAGATAGCTGGTGAATCCGACGTGTTTAGTGGCAAACCCAACCCTAGTCCCTATTTTATACATTTCAGTGAGAATCTAGTAGAGTGAGAGTTGTTACTGAGAGTGGTATGGGCGAATGGACTGAGAAAGGTCTCCCCAGAAGGGTGACGTTTGAACCAGATCATGATGGAGATGACTCCTCCAGGCAGGGGAATGCTGGTGGCTGAGGACAGCTGACTACCAAGAATGTGTGTTCCCCTCGCATAGTGCCCACGGAGAGACTACATTTCCCAGCCTTCCTTGCAAGACGGTTCGGTCATGTGACTAGTTTCTGACCAATGGAATGGAAGCAAGAGCGCCCTGCTCCACTTCAGGTCTGCTTAGTAAAAATGTGTGTCCATCTCTCTTCTCCACCTGCTGTTTGGATGTGGGTGCCAGTGCATCAGTTATGCTGTGTAACAAATTATCCCCACCCCAATTCCTCTTAAAATTGGAGCTTTATTTTTAAAATGTCAAATAACAAACATTTACTACCTCATGTGGTGTCTGAGGGTCAGGAATTCAGAACAGCTTCAGCTGGGTGGTTCTGACTCAGGCTTTCTTATGAGGTTTCAGTCAAACCGCAGTCATCTGAAGGCTCAGTGGGGCTGGAGGAGTCCGTTCCAGGCTCACTCATGGGGCTGTTGGCTACAGGCCTCACTTCTCTGTCTGACGGAGTCTCTCTAGGCTATTGGGTGTCCTTGGAACCTAGTATAAGAGCAAAGAACAAATCTGACTCCATATTGGACTTGTTTCTTTTACTTTAACCTTTGTGTTTTTTGCTTTTACTACAAGCTAATCACTACAGGGATGTTTCCTGTAAGGATAAATTATACAACTCGGGGAACACTTCCTCCCAGGTAATGAGTGTTAAGCTAATATATCTTTAGTTATTTTAAAAATATCTCATTGTGATCTACGTTTTTGTTTGACTTATTTATTCAGTAGTTGTGACACGCAGTCTCTAGAGCACTGGGTCAGTGCCTGTGGTGCACACACTTAGTTGCTCCACAGCATGTGGAATCTTCCCAGACCAGGGATCCAACTTGTCAACTGCAAACTGGCGATTCCCACGGGAATTTGTTGTTGTTCACTTGCTGGCCAGTGCTCTTGGCGAATGCCAGTGTGTCGCTGACACATGTTAAGACGACAGAATTGGGCTTCCTTGGTTGTTTGGTGGTAAAGAATCCGCCTGCCAATGCAAGAGACACGGGTTCCATCCTTGATCTGGGACGAGCCCACATGCCTCGGAGCAACCCAGTCGGTTGTTGTTCATTTGCTCAGTTGTGTCTGACTCTTTGCGACCCCATGGACTGCAGCACACCAGGCTTCCCTGCCCTTTGCTATCTCCCAGAGTTTGCTCAAACTCATGGCCATCGAGTTGATGATGCCATCCAACCATCTCATCCTCTGTCGCCCCCTTCTCCTCCTTCCTTCAGTCTTTCCCAGCACCAGGGTCTTTTCCAGTGAGTCGGCTCTTTGCATCATGTGGCCAAAGCATTGGAGCTTCAGCTTCGGCATCAGTCCTCCCAGTGAATATTCAGGGTTGATTTCGTTTGGGATTGACTGGTTGGATCTCCTTGCTGTCCTGCTAAATCTGTGCACCCCAAGTATTGAACATGTGCTCTAGAGCCTGGGAGCCGAAACTACCAAAGTCCGCGTGCCCTAGAGCCTGTGCTCCGCAGCAAGAGAAGCCGTGGCAATGAGAAGCCTAGCACCGCAACTAGAGAGTAGCCCTCGATCGCCGAAGGTAGAGAAAAGTCCGAGCAGCAACGAGGACCTAGCACAGCCAAAATTGAATAAATGAAATCATGTATTAAAAAAAGACAGCACAGCGGCCATGAGCCTGCGTTCCTGCCCCTCTTTCACTCTGATGACTGGACTTCATATGAAAGGAAAATGAAAATTGGTGCATAAACCATTGACATTTCCGAGCTTATCAGCCTCGGTGATTCATATTGCTTTCACTAACTACAGGAATCAGTTGCCAAAGGAACAGGTGTGGAAGTTTAAAGAGAACACAGCACTCTGTGACTTTACCCTGTACATATATAACTTTGATTAAAAAATAAACATGCAGTTACACGCTAATAAAAAATAAGTATGAAAAAAGGAGAATAAAGACAACCCCACAGGGACTTCCCTGGCAGGCCAGTGGTTCAGGGGAGTGGGTTTGATCTTTGATCAGGCAACTAAGATCTCACGTGCCTCTCAGCATTGCCAAAAAGAAAGAAAGGAAACTCCACAAACCCAATAGAAGGGAGGAAGAGAAAAAATAATATTCTGGATAAACTCCAAATGGATCTAAGGTATCAATGTAAGATATGAAAGCATCAAAGCCTTTATCACCTGAATATGGAGAAAACCTTTGAACTATGACTCAAAATCCAGAAGCCGTGAAAGAAAGCACCGATACATTTAAATGCATGAAACAGGATCAAATGTTCCTCCTCTTCTCTCTCCTTTTCTTCCTGAACAATACAGCCCTAAGGCCGTTATATGAGGCAGGCAAGGTGGGGTTGAAGACAATGGCCCAGCATAGGGGCCTTGGTGGAGTAAGCAGGGTTATCTATGAGCAACTCAGCCCAGTGGGAGGATCTAAGTGGGAGACGTGCTAGAAGAGGGGGCCCTCTGGCTTGGGGAGTCAAAACCCCAGTTGGGTGATAAGGGTAGGGGTGGAAGGGTGAGGGAAGGGCCGGGTAAAGTACAGGGGAGTTGATGAAAGAAATAAATTAAGGGGATTTCCCTGGTGGTCCAGTGGTTAGGACACCACGCTCTCACTGCTGAGGGGCCAGGGGTTCAATCCCTGGTAGGGAAACTAAAGCCCATGAGCCATGAGGCATGGCAAACAACAACAACAAAAAGTTAAAAACTTGAAAGAGGAGTAGGGTATGCAAATGGCTTCAAAGTATCTCTCTACAGAGTGCTCATTAGTCACAGAGGCAGAAAGAGGAGTAACTTTGCAATTTGTAAGACTGTCCGATGCCACATTGGAGTGAAGGAAATACCAGGTCTACGCAGAGAAGGAGAAATCGGGAGCCCCTGATGTGCAATGAGAACAGACCACATCAGCAGTTTTGCTGCTGAGGAATTTGATCCGGAGGAAAACATCAGACAAACTCCCAGTGAGGGAGATTACACGAGATAACTGGCTTCCAGTCTTCAAAAATGTCAAGGTCAGGAGACACCAAAGAGCTGTTCTTTGCTGGGAGAGCTGACACCAGCAGCAAGGCAGGGTTCTGAGCTTCCCTCTCCTGCCAGAAATGGTATTATTGGAGCAATTGCGTCCCAGCTGGCTCAGTGATTGAGAATCCACCTGCAAGGCAGGAGACAAGGGTTCAGTCCCTGGCTGGGAAAGATCCCCTGCAGGAGGGCATGGCAACCCACTCCAGTATTCTTGCCTGGAGAATCCCATGGACAGAGGAGCCTGGCAGGCTGCAGCCCATGGGGTTGCAAAAGACTCGGACACAACTTAGCAACTAGACAACACTGGGGCGATTGGCGAGACTTGAATGAGGTCTGAAGACTCTGGGATAGTAAGCTGTTATTCTGCGGTTGCGCTGTGGTTCTTAGGAGAATGACTGTAAGAAATACAAGTTCCGGCATGTTATTAGCGTGATGATGAGACGTCAAGTGACTGAATTACGTGCACATGGTTCTGGAAAGTAAGAGCTGCTTGTACTGTACTTCCACCATGAGGTGTAAATTTGTGATTGTGTCCAAGTTGAGAAAAATATTGTTTTCTTTTTCTTAAAGAACAAACCTTGTGTGGCAAATGAAAACACCTTAAGCGAAACTCAAAAGGTAAATAACAAATGGGGAGATGTATTTACAACTCGTATGGATTTCTAATATGCAAAGAACTATGGAAATCGTTTCTGCTAGGACTCCACGCTCCCAATGGAGGGGACGGTGTTTGATCCCTGGTCAGGGAACTAGATCCCATTCACTGCAACTAAGAGTTTGCATGCCACAACTAAAGATCTTGCTTGCTCCAATTAATACCCGGCACAGCCAAATCAAAAAAAAAATCAGTATGAGAAAGACCAACAACCCATTACAAATACAGGCAAAAGATAAATACACAAAGTTCCCTGAAAAAGGAAATTAAAATGGCTTGTAAATCTATGCAAGGATGCTTGACCTCATTGACAAAAAGAGAAATGCAAACAACTAAATACCATTTCTGTGTTTCCGAGTGTCAAAAATCCTAAAGTCTGATAACACACTTTATGGGGGAAAGGAATGCATGGATTACGGGTAAGTATACAAACTCATGCTACTTTTATAGAGGGTAATTTGGCAATATCTGTAATACTACAACTGGATTTATCCTTTGATTTGGTCATCCTGTTTTGGAGGATTTAGCTTACAAGCTGGCTATATGTATATGCGTGTGTGTGTGTGTGTATGTATGTTTTATATAGATATACATCAAATAAAGTTTTTACAAGGTTGTAAATGGTTCCATTCGTTGATGTGGCAGGTGATTAGAAACAGCTCAAGTATCCGTCAAAAGGAAGCAGATTTATGGTACATGTAAGCAGTGTAATTCTATGTGGCTGTATAAAAGATGAAAAGCTCTCTAGGTATCCATACAGAAAGAGCTCCAACATATAGTGATAGGTGAAAAAAAATCAGGGGCCAAAAAGGATTCTTAATATTTGGGGTGTTTTATGAGAAAAAGGGACTTCCCAGGTGGCGCTAGTGGTAGAGAACCTGCCTGCCAATGCAGGAAACGTAAGAGACAAGGGTTCAAACCCTGGGTGGGGAAGATCCCCTGGAGAAGGGCATGGCAACCCACTCCAGTATTCTGGCCTGGAGAATCCCATGGACAGAGGAGCCTGGTGGGCTACAGTCCATGAGATCACAAACAGCTGGGCTAAATCACCATGGGAGCTCTGGTCCACATCCTGACGTGTTCAAAAATACTGATTCTTGACATTACATTGTTAGGCTGGGCATGAAAATGAAGGATCACATTTTATTTCCTTGTGGTCATGACCAGCACTGTTCCACTTTATCTTGAAGTAATACTTGCTGTGTAAAAGTCTGAGGCCATGCTTCTTTTAGTTTCTCCTGGTAAGTTACATTTAGTAGTTCTTTTTTTTTTTCAATTTGACTGCCTGGGCTCTGTCTCAGCACATAGTGGTTGTGCTTGAAGGATCTTTACGTTGAGGTGCACGGACTCTCTTGTGTCTTCAGTCGTTTCAGCACTTGGGCTTAGGTGCATGTGAGATCTTAGTTCTCCCTACCAGGGATCAAACCTACATCGCCTGCATTGAAAGGTTGACTCTATCTCTAAGCCACCTGGGAAGCCCACTGCAAGTCCTATTTTGTTCTTTTCTAAACCTGCCTGATCTTTTAATAATGCCGTGACTTTCCTCATTTCTGATCCTTTTTTTGTTTTAAGTCTTTAAATATTTGAACATATTCATTTTGCAGTTGTTAATATTGTCCATCTTAAGCTTTCTTAGAAAGATAAGCTATGACTTCAACAGTAACCAAAGGCTTTCAATCAAACTGAAACCCCGGACCAGGTTTCTTGGTCTGCTGAGGAAAACAGAAACCTCTCCAGGTATTTAAAATACAGGGAATTTATTAAGGGGAATTGGCTACACACATACTAAGAGGCTGGAAGAACCAGACATGATCCTTGAGGTAATAGGGGCAATTATGACCAGAAGTAGCTCAGATTTCTGGGGCTGTGGGTTCCCCGGTGGCTCAGATGGTAAAGAATCTTCCTGCAATGCTGCAGCCCCAGGTTCTGTCCCTGAGTAGGGAAGATCCCCTGGAGGAGGAAATGGCTACCCACTCCAGTATTCTTGCTGGAGAAATTCATGGACAGAGGAGCCTGGCGGGCTACAGTCCATGGGGTCACAAAGAGTCAGACAGGATTGACGGACCTATATCAACACATCTGGGGCTGTAGGAGCTCAGAGGATAGGTACAACTGTCTACCAATCCAGGGTTGAACTCAAACCTCTGAGCAGGGGGCTCCAGGCAGCTGGTGCTCTGGCCCATGGATGATAATACCTCTGTCCAAAGAAACTGAAAGTCTCCGTGCAGCCAGCTGTAGATGGACGTGCCGGAAGTAACCGGTAGCACGAGCCCTTGTTGCCTGTGGCTGCTGGTGAGATGCAGACTGGAGCTCGGAGCAGGTGAAAGGAAGTTCCTTAGGCTCTCCTCTTGCCTCCTGCTCTCCTGCCAGGTCCTTCCTGCCTCTCTGGTCGGTTGTCTGAAGGGATCACAGAATGAGAAGGTGAGATTCACGCTGCAGAGCCCGCGGTGCAGCCTCCCCAGAACAAACGGAGGGAAAAGTCTCACCCTGTGTGCAAAACAAAGAGGAAATATTCCACACATTTAATGGGATAGGCTCCAGGACAAACAGCCGCTAAATAATCTTGGCTATTAAACTGACAACGACTCTTGGGACATGTTGTTCAGGCTGTTCTACAAGGCGGTGACACTCTGAACAAACAGTGGTGGGAAGTAAATCAGGATCACCCAAGTCAGTTTCCTAATTCTGGCGGTCATGTGGTCACAACAAAGTCTAATTGTCCTGGAACTCAGGCTTGGTGTGAGTCAATTTTGGAAGAGACCCCAGGCCTGAATCTTCAGCCATCAAAACTGTTAACCCAGGTGGTAGACAAGCAAAGCTGAACTTTCTGGTAGGTAAGAAACATCACAGGTAAGTATCAAGACTGTGGAATTAGGACTTCGCTGGTGGTCCAGTGGTTGAGAATCCGCCTGCCAATGCGGGGGACGTGGGTTTGATCCCTGGTTGAGAAGCAGATCTCACATGCTCTGGGCAACTAAGCTCCAGTAGCCTGAGGCTACTGAGCCTGAGCTCTGCAACACGGAAAGCCCGAGGGCCTCTGGGAAGACCCAGTAGAGCCCAAATACGTAAAATAAATTTTAAAAGGTTGTTGAATCAAAATCTTTGATCAAAATTGAAGCACCGAGGAAACACATGTATATCCATAATATAAATATGACATAAAAATATTTGCAACCAGTTTTAAAAAATCAATTTCTTTTTGGTTGCTTTGGGTCTCCGTTTCTGAGCGCGTGCTTTGTCTAGTTGCGACCACTGGGGACTCCTCTCTAGTTGTGGTGCTGAGGCTTCTCATTAGAGTGGCTTCTCTTGTTGCAAAGCATGGGCTGAAGAGAGCAGGCTCAGTGGTTGTGACCCGTGGGCTAAGTTGGCTTCTGAGATCTTCCTGGACCAGGGATCGAAGTTGAGTCCCCTGTATTGGCAAGCAGATTCTTAACCACTGAAGTTCCCTTAACCACCAGGGAAGTCCTGCAACCAGCTTAATGTAAGCATACTGATGAATATGATCATCACTGTTCTATTTGTGGGTCTTAAAGGTCCATCTAGTCAAGGCTATGGTTTTTCCTGTGGTCGTGTATGGATGTCAGAGTTGGACTGTGAAGAAAGCTGAGCACTGAAGAATTGATGCTTTTGAACTGTGGTGTTGGAGAAGACTCTTGAGAGACCCTTGAACTGCAAGGAGATACAACCAGTCTATCCTAAAGGAGATCAGTCCTGGATGTTCATTGGAAGGACTGATGCTGAAGCTGAAACTCCAATACTTTGGCCACCTCATGCGAAGAGTTGACTCATTGGAAAAGACCCTGATGCCGGGAGGGATCGGGGCAGGAGGAGAAGGGGACGACAGAGGATGAGATGGCTGGATGGCATCACTGACATGAGTTTGGGTAAACTCCAGGAGTTGGTGATGGACAGGGAGGCCTGGAGTGCTGCGATTCGTGGGGTCGAAAAGAGTCGGACACGACTGAGCGACTAAACTGAACTGAAGGTATTTACAGTGCTTATGAGAATCTGCTATATTAGACTTGTGAATATATGCTCCAGATGATATTATTCTGGGCTGCTCTTGCCTTCTGAGAGGGACGGCATTCTGCCTAGGGAATGTTTCTCTCTTTCAATAAACCTGCTTTCACTTGGAAAAATAGAAAGATTGTATGACTCTTGTGCTTCTCTTCAAAGTTCTAGGTTTATTTAAGGGACTCTGAGGTCCCAGATTTGTAAAGTTTGTTTATTAAATTTGCAATCCTTGTTCAAATGTTTTGGGAAGTCTGAAATTGTGAAACTGGCGGCTTGCTATTTTTAGGTTTCAGAGTAGTCAGTGAACATTTAGAGGAAAGCTGATGGTTTGAAAATTAATTAATCATTACCCCCAGATCAAATAGTTGTGAATATTTGTGCCCGTATACAAAAATTCTTCTGGCATTAAAAGATATCATCACAATCGTTTCAGCAAACGGTGCTGGGAAAACTGAATGCCCACGTGCAAAAGAATGAAGTTGGACCCTAACCACTGACAAGCGTACAGTTCAGTGGCTGTCCGTGCATTCACACTGTTATGCAACCATCCCCGTCAGCCATCTTCAGAACCTGATTTCATTACTGTAACTCTGAGCCCATGAGACAACTCCCCACCCCTGCTGCCCCTGGCTGCCACCGTTCTACTTCCTGGTTCTATGAATCTGGCTATTCCAGATACCTCTTTATCAGTGCAATCATGCAGTGTGGCTTTTTTCACTTAGTAAAATGTCTTCAAGATCCAGCTGTGTTTGGCATGCTTCAGAATACCCTTCCTTTTCAAGGCTGAATAATATTCCATTGTATGCGGGTTGGTGGGGTTGTACACTTTCAGTCACATTGCGTGCCTTTGAGCCTCACCTTGAAAACCTGTCCTGTCACAGAATCAGGGAAGCCGGGGGCCCGCGTGGTGGTTCACACTTTCCACTTGGCGTGTCACACCTTTCTTGCATTTTCTTTTCCCCCTCCTGTCCCTCGTCCTCTTCTTTCACCTCTGTTCTTGCCTCTTTTTCTTTCTTTCTCTCTTTATCTTTCTTTCTTTCTTCTCTCTTCCTTTCTCTCTCCCTCTCCCTCCATCCTTCCCTTCTTTCCTTCCTTCCAATCCTTTCTTTCACAGGTGGGATGGGGAGAGGACCTGAAAATTTCTCTTTCTTCTTAGAAGCGGCATCAAAGGATGTTTGGAAAGAGGCCAGATAGCAGAGGCGGCTATAAATAGCATGGATTTGTTTGGGTTGGGGGGCTGGGAGTAACTTTTACCTGATAGAGTCTTGAACCTATAGAAAGTTTCAAGTTGCAGATAAGGAGCAACATAGGAGCAGGCGATTAAGGGGCACACACCACTGGGAATAAAACAAGTAATCTACAAGAAAATACTGTATAACATGGAGAACACAGCCGATATTTTATAACAGGAAATGAAGTCTATCCTTTAAAAACTGCGAATCACTGTCTTGCACACTTGAAACTTATATTGTACATCAACTATATCTCAATTAAAAAAAAAAGATTTGTACAAAGAACTCGTATAATCTTAACTAGGCGCCCCAAATGATCGCTATTCCTGTTCCTTTTTGCTTTTGAGAAAGCAGGCATTTATTCTCTATGTCTATATATTATTGTGTGTTTGCCTTTCCAGAAATATTTGAGAAAGCACTGGAGATACCACGCCCCTTTGTCCCAAAGTACTTTAGTGTGTATTTGCTAAGAACAAAGACATCCTGTTTAATAACCACAGCACAATACACACAGTAAAATAACCACAGCAAATGTTAACATGGATAAATGACTACTTTCTAAAGGACAGAACTCATTCAAGTGTTATCAGGAGTCTTGTTAACATCCAGGACAACACCTGGATTGCTCAGCCAACCGCATTTCCTTGTGCTGACTCTGGTCTCTGTTCATGTCAACAGTTCTCCCACCTTCTTCTTGACCTTGACATTTTCCCAGAGTCAAGGCCAGTTGGTTTAGCTGAAGGTTGCCGATTGGAGTTTGTTTGATGTTTCCCCGTGATTAGATTCGGGTTAGAGTTTCTTAATCTTCCCAAATGCCACCCCTCCCCCCAGAAAAAACAAACCATGGGAGAGCCAGTAGGAGAACAGAAGCTCACAAACAACACTTTTCACAAAACCAGCAGACAGTGGAGCTCCAGGAACCCCGAAATATGAGGGGGCGGTGGAGCCAAACCAGTGCCAGTACAGGAAGTAAAGCAAAAGTGCTGTGAATTTCCTGGGACTGCCTGGTGGTCCAGTGGTTAAGAATCCATCTTCCAGGACCTCCCTGAGGGTTCAGGGGTTATGAATCCACCTGCCAGTGCAGAGGACACGAGTTCCACCCCTGGTTCGGGAAGATTCCACCTGCTGTGGGGCAACTGAGCTCACACACCATAGAACCCGTGCTGCGCAACAAGAGAAGTCACCAGAATGAGAGGCTCGTGCACCCCAATGATGAGTAGCCCCTGCTTGCTGCAACTAGAGAAAACTTGCACACAGCAATGAAGACCCAACACAACCAAAAATATAAATAAATACAAATTGAAAAAAAAAAAAAAAGAATCCACATTATTCCAATGCAGGGGATGTAGGTTCAGTTCCTGGTTGGGGAATAAAGACCCTATATGCCGTGGGGCAGTTGAGCCCCCAGGCTGTGACTACTGAGCCCGCCTGCCACAACAGCACTGCCCCAAACGAAAACAAACACACTAGAAACCCCATACAAACAAAACAAAATTGGAAATTTCCCACCAGTCCTCACCCCTAGAGAAGAAGTTGCTCTCTTGGCTGAAAACTTGGTGAGATAATCTGAGAACAGCAGTGTGTGTGTGTGTGTGTGTGTGTGTGAGTGTGCACGCACATGCGCAGCTTCACATATTCCAATTAGTAGTTAGATATTGGATGCTATGGGAAGGTTGGAAGATGCTGGGGTGGTCTGGGTCCTCAGAGATCACAGAATTACTCAAGGGAATCTCTTTCAGAAGAACAAAACTCCATAGTTTAAAAAAAAATTACCCTTGAAATCTACTGACAGATAACATTGTATAAATTTAAGATATACAATCTGTTAGTTTGATACATTTATATCTTGCAGTATGAGTGCTATTGTAGTGATAATTACACCTATCATATGACATAGTTTTCTTTTGAGTACGTGGACAAAGCTCCATTCTTGTGAACTAATAGAAGCAAAATCCAAATTGATTTTGGCAGGAACTCCAAAGGAGAGAGAAGGTTCAGGTACGGGTGGGGAAGTAAACAGAGGAGGTATAGCTCTCTCTTTGAAATATTGGCGGCGTGGCTGTGCTGAAAGGTTATATTTTTTCATACTCTATGGAAACAGCAAAGAGTGAACTCTGAGAACAGTGAGGCTAGGAAAGTTATCCTGGGCCACCCCACTCCCTACAAAGCGATTTTTTTTTTCACTGTTTAAGGAATTTTTATTACAGCAAGAATTTTATAATCCAAATTACGTTTCCTTGCTCAGCTATCAATTCTGTTATTTAAAACAGAAGTGACATTCTGAGCTATTCCACAGTAAAGAATTACAAAATTAAAGAAAGGAATGCTTTAAATTTTTGTACTTTGCTGAAAATTATTTTTCCCATGGTCTATAAAACATTAATTTGTTTTTATATTTTAAAGCGAATTTTTAAATGTACTTTCATGAGAGGGGCTTTCCTGATGGCTCAGAGTGTAAGGAATCTGTCTGCAATGCAGGAGACACGTGAGATGTAGTTTCAGTCCCTGAGTCAGGAAGATCCCTTGGAGGAGGAAATGGCAATTCACTCCAGTATTCTTGCCTGGGAAATCCCATAGACAGAGGAGCCTGGGGTGGTGGGGTTGGGGTGGGGGTGAGGTAGGGGTAGGTGGGGCTACAGTCCATGGGGTTGCAAAGAATCAGACACGACTGCGTGACTAACACTTTCATGCTTCAAGACCATAACTACTGTGAGGCTGCAGTGATCAGTCAGAAACCTGGGACCCCACCAAAGCTGACCCAGCCTTTCTTCACCCCTTCCCTGGCTGACCCTCAGTGTTTGGCTCCACTAAGGCGTCCCCAGAGACTCTGGACTATCCTTGCCCTTTGACAGGACAGTATTTGTTATTCTTCCCTCACCCCTCTCCCTGACCCCAAACACGTGTTTGTGTTGTGGAACTATTTCTCTGCGGTAACTCAATAACGGGACATTTTTTTAAATGACACAAGCGGACCCACACCCTCATGGGAGATGTAGTTTTTGGAGGGTTCATTTAGCACTAGGGATGGTCCTAGGAAGTGTAGTCTAAACTTTTGTCTTCACGTCTTTCCCAACTGGAAAATAGCTTGAAGAGCAATATGGAAATCCAGATGGTGGAAAGAAGTGGGGATGGGCAACTTGCTCACTGAGATTGGATTCTGGGTCAGTCATTCTTCTCCAAGGTCCATAAACACCTGGATGGAAGCATTTAGATTCTCAAGTCCTTTTTCTGAGATCCAGGACTCTCAATCTCCAGTCCCTCCTCTCTCAGACCACGATGCCCAGATTCCCCTGCTCTCCTGGGATCCAGGTGTCCAGATGTCCAGCCCTCTGAATCCTCAGGACCCAAAAGGGCCTTCCTAGCAACGACTTTATCTCCAGAATGCAAGAGTCCTTGCCCCAGCCCTGAGGACCATTCCTAGCGCTAAATGAACCCCCCAAAACTACATCTCCCATAAGGATGTGGGTCCGCTTGTGCCATTTTAAAAAATGTCCCCACTATTGAGTTACCGCAGAGAAATAGTTCCACAACACAAACACGTGGTTGGGGTCAGGGAGAGGGGTGAGGGAAGAATAACAAATACTGTCCTGTCAAAGGGCAAGGGTAGTCCAGAGTCTCTGGCGACGCCTTGATAGAGCCAAACACCGAGGGTCAGCCGGGGAAGGGGTGCAGAAAGGCTGGGACCTTCTCATAACGTGGCTGGCAATGGAGGGACAAGGAGAGACGCGGAAGCAGACTCCCATTTTCTCCCTCAAACACACAACTCACTCTGATCCTCCTCTCAGACTCTTTATTATCTCAAGTAAGAAAAATAAAAAAAATAAATAAGATAAAAAATGCAATAAATAAAGAGGAGACCCAGTACTGCACAGCGGACGTCTTCAAGAAGTGTAGCTGGGGCTTCGGCCATACGAGGGTCCCACCATACTCAGGGGATCCGAGGAGCCCACGTCGGGAGGCTCGGGGGCCAAGATCCCTGGAGGATCCGGGGGCGCCGGGGGCAGGCCTGGCAGCGGCAGGAAGCGAGCAGGTCCCCGCGGGGCCGGGTCCCGGTTGGATGAGCGCTGCGGGGGCAGGCGGAGTGGAAGGCCCAGGGTCTCCGACTGGTAGACATTGTACCCATCTTCAAGAAGCAGCTCCCGGAAGCTGCAGGCTTTGGGGTCAAAGTGCAGCTGCGGGGATGAGAGTCAGGTCAGAAGTGTGGGGGTTCTGATACCCCCTTGCTTCTGTAGGACCCCGAGCCCCAACCTCTCCCAGACTCAGGAGTCCAGGCCCCCCAGTCCCAGGACTGCTGGGGAGCTGGGGGAACCGCCTCCTTTCTCAGCTTTATCGTCTCGGTCTCCCCAGCCCCTTCCTCCCAGACTCAAAACCACGGAGGCAGGTCCCTCCTTAACCCCTAGGTGGCGCTGCGAGACCCACGCACTTCCCCGCCCCCCACCTCACAGAGAAGAATATTCCAGCCCAGGGATCAGAGGAGGCTCTCTAAGTCCTGGCAGGGGCATCTGGCTAGCGCCCAAGGTCATATTCACTTTACAGGCCATCGATTCCCGGAGCGACCCTTCGCCCAGCATGAGCCAGGCCTGTGGGAACCCGTGTGGTCAGCTCAGGTTAGGAGTCACAAGACTCAGCCTCCCGGGTCATTGTCATTCACGGGCCTTGTGACTTGGGGCCGGTGGTTGCCCTGCCAGAGCCTCAGTTTCTTCTTGTGAACGCTGATGACCACAGGGCCCTCCTCTGGGGATTGTGGCCAGGTTTGGGGCATGCAGAGAACATCAAACCAAGCCTGACCAACATCAAAGGTGCAACCTGGTCCCTCAGATTGTGAGGATGGGTGGCGGGCAAGGACGGGGATCCTGGAAACTCACCGATCCGTACAGCTTCCCATCTGGCCCCTGGCACAGGAACCTGGATGTTTTAACTCCAAAGATCTGAATGACGCCTGGCTTCAGGGCTTTCAGCTCCAAGAGACCTGAGGGGAGAAAGTGGTCAGGGGCTCAGAAGGCCTTTCCCCCTCCTCCCCCAGACTCAGGAGTCCGGGCCCCAATTCCCTACTGCTTCAGGATCAAGCCCTACCTCCCCACACATATACTCACTTTCGGGACTCTGGCGGGCCGCCCCCACCACTGTGCCATCGGCCCTGATCTCCAGGTGGGCCTCTGTCTCCTGGGCATCATCCGTGTAGAGGTACCGCTGGCGGACTTGGCCCCCAAACTGGAGGAGGGGGCTGGAGTCTGGAATGGGATGCGCCCGGCAGGTTCCTAGCAGGAGGACAGCCAGCACAGGGACCCACAGTCCCAAGTGCTTGAACTTGGCCTCGTCCCAGCCCATCAGTGGTTCACGTCCTCAGGTGGGGTCTGGGGTCTGGGGTCTGGGGTTTGAAGAGCCGAATGGTCTAGATCCTGTTTCGG
Source organism: Capra hircus (assembly GCF_001704415.2). Lineage (NCBI taxonomy): Eukaryota > Metazoa > Chordata > Mammalia > Artiodactyla > Bovidae > Capra > Capra hircus. Next base: position 56,403,892 of record NC_030825.1, on the reverse strand, counting down.
AGTCCGGTTGCCCAGGAGAGCAGGTTCTCAGATGGCTGCTTCAGTAGCCTGGGCCCCCTTGCACATGGACTCACAGCTGACAGGACACCCAGATCTCTTGGGATGGATGCAGACGCTCCGGAATTTATATCCAGACAGACCCGCCCCATCACCTTCCCGACGCCTGACCCGTGATATTTGACCCACTTGGCAGATGCTAGGATTCCACGGTGTCCAGGTCAACCTGGACAGATGATGCAATCGGGGGTCCTTCCAGCTGGGGGCCTGGCCTCCACCATGTGAGGCACCAGGGGGATAGAAATCTGATGAACTGGGACCTGGGTGAAAGCAGCTAGAGGGCCCAGACTGTTTGGCCTGAGGAAGGAGGGAGCTGGGGTTTCAGAATCCTGGGTCTGAGGAACGAAGGGGCTGGGGACCTTGACTCTGCAGCCTGAGCAGGAAGGGAACGGGGACCCGCCTTTCTGGCTAACTGAGGCAGATCGTGCCCAACAACTGGAATTTCCGCATCTCCCCTGAAGTTTTGGGTTTTCTGAAGCTTGCTGATCATCAGGAAAGCAGCTAGCTCCACAGGATCAAAGCGTCCTCCTCAAGGAAACAGGTGTCATGATCTGGAAGTTACAAGACAAGCTCCTGAGTAACTGCAGCCCAGGCATTCATGCCCCGAAACATCCCAGCCTCCTCCTCCTCCTGGGTCCTGATGCAATCCCGATGTTTCTTTCACCACAGACGCTACCCAGGATCAGACAGGTGCCCTCAAAATAGCCTGGGGAAGTGGGCGGATGGTGAGAGTCTTTGACTCAGAGTTGGCAAATGACCCAGGCTATTCCGGGAGAAGTTAGACCCAAGATCCCAAGGGGAATGAGGGGGTGAGCAATTTCCTGGAACCGAAGGGTGCAAGGTCCGTGGTAAAGACCACCTCCCAGGTGGCTCTGTGGCAAAGAATTGGCCTGCTAGTGCAGGAGACGCAGGAGACACGGGTTTGATCCCTAGGTCTGGCAGACTCCCTGGAGGAGGAAATGGCAACCCACTCCAGTATTCTTGCCTGGGAGGTCCCATGGACAGAGGAGCCTGGCGGGCTACAGTCCATGGGGTCGCACACGCCTCAGCAACTGAGCAACAGCAACAAGGGTACTAGAGTCTGAACACCAGATCTGACTGAGGGTGACTGGAGGGGCCAGATTTCTCAGTCTGAGGAGGAGGCTGGGGGCTGGGGAGTCCTGGATCGGGAGAAATTATGATCACATCTCTGGAAAGTCAAGTCCAATCCCTGGGTCTTTGATTTCTTGAATGGCGATAGTCAGACTACTCGGGCCACGGGGGGGATGGGCACAGGTGGGGAGCAACCGTCGACAGGGGAAATGGCTTCAGGTCTGCAGAACTAGCCCAGCGTTTGTTTCTTGAAGAGGCCTGCTGCGACCTTTGAGGCAGGCAGGGAGGAGAAAATCTATTCTACTTCTGCTTTCTCCACTCCTGACCTCGGCAGGGGCGGGACATGCGCTTCTAGAAAGTAGAAAGTCAGGCGCCGGATACTGATTCCTTCTAAAGGACAGCCTGGGACTCTGGAATTTGCGAGTGCAGGGGGGCGGGGGCGGGATCAGCGGCCCCTGGGGGGCGTGGGGACACGTTCGGGCCGGAGGCTCTCACGCCGGGATCCTGAGAGCTGGAGGAGGCTTTGCATCCGCGCGTGGAACAGCCTGGCGACCAGGTTCTGCACCCACACACCCACCCCAACTCCCGGAGGGAGCACGCGGCAGGGGGCCGAGGATCGCCCTCGCCGCCGGCACCAGGATGCCCGGGCCAGCTCCAGACGCCTGGGCGTGGCCGGACTCGGAGCATCCACAGACACCGGAGTGGAAGAGGGAGAAGTCGACGGACCGGAGCATCCGGATCTAGCATGGCAGTTGCAAGCTAGATCTCAGTGTCCACGAGAAGATGCGGCTGCTAGGGAGGCCAGGTAGGCTGCCTGCAGCTGGAGGTGGGGGTGGGCGTGGGAGGGGAGCGGGCTGAGGCGCAGGTTCTCCGGGTCCCGGGAGGGCAGAAGGCGGGGGCTGCGGTTCCGGACCTGCGGAGCCGGCGCTTGGCGCCAGGGATGGGGCGGGGCGCTGCCTCTCTCAGCTACCAGCCGGGCCGGGGAAGGGCAAGGCTGTGATTCTCGGAGCCGCGCCCGCTCTCCTACCTCTCTCCTCCCGGAACCTTGGCAGCCAGTCGCGGGAGGAGGCGCGGAGAGGGAGGCCCGTCGGGTCTGGGAACCTGGAGTCCAGGTTTCCGAGGAGGGGGGCGGAGGGGGGCCCCCAGCGGGATGTGGTCTGCACTTGCAGCCGGAGCGCTCCATTCAAGCCCAAGCCGGCTGTGGGCCGCCACTCGCCAGGAGCTCAGGTGAGTGAGAAAAGCAGACGCCTCGGACCCAGGAGTCCCTCAGACCCAAGAGGTGCACCCCCAACCTCTAACTCTCTATGGCACCTGGGAGTCTCCTCCACCCCCGACCCCCCAACTCCTGCTCCTCCAGGAATCAAGGTCCACCCCCTCGAGGCCTGGGCCTCTGGCCTCTCACGTTCTACTTGATGGTCGCCTCCTATCACCTCTGTGGTGGCCTCTGCCCCTCACACACAGGTGCACCCAGAAAGGAGTCATCAGGGCACCCGAGACACTGAGATTCCTTGACATGGGGTCAAGCTGGTGGTTCCTGGATCACTCTCATTTTGGAAACCACTAATTTTCACCATCTTCCATTCCTGGAAATTCCAGGCCCTTAGCTCCTCCTCACTCAGATCCAAGAGCCCGGATTCCTTTTACCCTCAAGCCCAGGAGCCCAAACTCATTGTTTCCTGCTTCCCTCAGCCCTCTCTTCCCTGATAGTCATTCTCAAGCTGTAATATCTCCTCATCTGCTCTTCTTGACCTGCAGCCATGTGGGCTCCCAGCCATCGTCACCTCTGTCTGATCTTCCTGCTAGCCTGTGTTTTTGCCTGCGTCTTCTTCCTCCTCATCCACCAAAACCTCTTTCACAGTGGCTTAGACCTGTTCCTGCTGTGTCCAGACCGTAGCCGGGTGACCTCTCCCGTGGCCATCCTTTGCCTGTCAGGCACACCAGTGAACACCAACGCCACCTTTTCCTGTCCCAAGCATCCTGCCTCCGTCTCAGGAACTTGGACCATCGACCCCAAAGGCCGGTTTGGGAACCAGATGGGGCAGTACGCCACGCTCCTGGCCCTGGCCCAGCTCAATGGCCGCCAGGCCTTCATCCAGCCCTCCATGCACGCCGTCCTGGCCCCCGTGTTCCGCATCACACTGCCTGTGCTGGCGCCCGAGGTGGACAGACACGCTCCCTGGCAGGAGCTGGAGCTTCATGACTGGATGTCGGAGGAGTACGCCCACGTGAAGGAGCCCTGGGTGAAGCTCACGGGCTTCCCTTGCTCCTGGACCTTCTTCCATCACCTCCGGGAGCAGATCCGAGTTCACCCTACACGAGCATCTGCGGCAGGAGGCGCAGCGTTCGCTGAGTGGGCTCCGCTTCCCCCGCACCGGGGACCGCCCGAGCACCTTCGTGGGTGTCCACGTGCGCCGCGGGGACTACCTACAAGTGATGCCTCTCCACTGGAAGGGTGTGGTGGGGGACCGCGCTTACCTCCAACAGGCTATGGACTGGTTCCGGGCCCGGCACAAAGCCCCCATCTTTGTGGTCACTAGCAACGGCATGGAGTGGTGCCGGGAAAACATTGACACCTCCCGGGGGGATGTGATCTTTGCCGGAGATGGGCAGGAGGGTGCGCCCCACAAAGACTTTGCGTTGCTCACACAATGCAACCACACCATCATGACCATTGGCACCTTTGGCTTCTGGGCCGCCTACCTGGCTGGTGGAGACACCGTCTACCTGGCCAACTTCACCCTGCCTGATTCCAGCTTCCTGAAGATCTTTAAACCTGAGGCTGCCTTCCTGCCTGAGTGGGTGGGCATTAATGCGGACTTGTCTCCGCTCCAAGGGAAGGCTGAGTCTTGAGGAACAGGGAGACTTTCTGAAATAGCCTGATCCACATAGGGCCAATAGTATGCATTTCTGGAAGCCCAGAAGATTCTAGAGAAGCCTGTGGTCCTGCAGGTGGTGGACACCCATTTCTAGAGTCATTCTAGTTGGCTAGACTTGGAGAAAAGGGGCATGGGTGTTTTCTGCCACTGCTGGAACATTCTAGAATCAATGGAAAAGCTTTGCATGGTGGGTGGCGATGTCTGGAAAAGTTCGTGGCAGTTCTAGAAGGCACAGTGCCCACCTGTTCTTCCCAGGCCATAACCAGAGTACTTCTAGATCACTGCCCCCAGTAACAGGGAATTCACCATTCCAGTGTTGACCATCCTGGCCTTTTTTGAGAAGAGAGAGTTCTCTTCTCTGGGTCAGCAGGACTGAAGGAACTCATGGGTGTTCTACAGAAAGCACCCACCAACTCCCCTTCTGTGGTTCTGGAATGATTCTAGAGGGGTGGGGAGATGTTTTCTGGAGAGGGTCAACTCTAATGCCTATAAAGAACCCTGCAGGGCCCTTCCAGAGGGGATGGGATTCTAGAATTTCGGGTAACCTCAGCAAGCTGCTGCTGCTGCTAAGTCTGTTTAGTCAACTCTATGCGACCCCATAGACGGCAGCCCACCAGGCTCCCCCGTCCCTGGGATTCTCCAAGCAAGAATACCGGAGTGGGCTGCCATTTCCTCCTCCAGGGCATGAAAGCGAAAAGTGAAAGTGAAGTCACTCAGTCGTGTCCAACTCTTCATGACCCCATGGACTGTAGCCCACCAGGCTCCTCCATCCATGGGATTTCCCAGGCAAGAGTACTGGAGTGGGGTCCCATATACAATCAGTAGATCAACAGCTCACCACCGCTGGAAAGGTGGAAGACAAACTTATCTGTAGCTGGGACAGTGTGTGAGCAAGGTGGAACTTTACTTAACATTTCAGCCCTTGAAAAACCACAGATATGCTAAAGTATGAGATGGGAGGGGGAAGAGATGGTGCTGAATGCTTCAGCCTAAGCAGGAAGGCTCTGTAAAAATATCCGGACACTTAAAAAAAAAACAACTCCAAAACTGCCAAAGCTAGACGTGCACACGCTGGCTCCAAGTTCAGTACTAAGGGAGTTTCCTCCTCCATAGCTGGGCTGCTGCGGGTGCTGGAGTTGATTTACTGAGGTGGCTAGTGGTAAAGAATCTGCTTGCCAATGCAGGAGATGCAGAAGACTTGGGTTCCATCCCTGAGTCAGGAAGATCTCCTGGAGGAGGAAATTGCAACGCACTCCAGTATTCTTGCCTGGAGAATTCCATGAGCAGAGGAGCCTGGTGGGCTACAGTCCATGGGGTCGCAAAGAGTTGGACATGACTGAGTGACTGAGCACGCACAGCACACCGCTGGCATAAGGGTGCCTTCTGGGCTTGCAGAAAACAGTGGGCATTGTGTCCCTTGCCAGCCACCCTCTGTCCCTGAATTCACAGAACCTCTAAGTCTGGCTTTGGACAAGTGTAGGATGAAAGAATAAGAAAGTATGCAGACTCCAGACAGGTCTCCAACCCAGGCAGTCGCACAGGGTCTGGACAAGAGGATGGGGTTTTTTTGGCCATTCAGGACAGCATGGGGGATCTTAGTTCCTCAGCTAGGGATGGAACCTGCAACCCCTGCATTTGAAGCTCAAAGTCTTAACCACTGGACCACCAGGGGAGTCTCAGAGAATTATTGACTCAGATTTTTAGAACTTCCATGAGGCTTTTTGAAAGAAATGAGGGTGGATACCTTTATTACAGAGTTGTCTGAGACTTTGAGACCTTTTGTAGTTTTCTCAGGGGGTTTTGGGGGACCAGTCCCGGACTCTACCGTAGGTGGGAGAGAGGGATGTATGAATTAAAATCCACACCACCAACACATCTCTGCAGGTTTTTTTGGGACTTGTGTGCATGAGGGTGTGTGAGTAAGAGTAAAGGTGTGGAACTTCCGGGGACTTCTCATTTCTTGGGACATGAGTTCCTTCTTTTTGGGTGCCCTACTTGTGTGATTTGTGGTCTCAGAGACCCAATCCCTTCCTCGGAGACTCTCTGCATTGGCCCCCAGATCTCTTTCCCCTGGGACCCTGGTATCCAGCCCCATAGGCTGGAGAGAGAAGGTGGGGTGGGGCGTGAACAAAGATTATAATTCTTGAACTACATTTCCCATAAAGCTATGGGGTCGGCTGCTGTAATCAGCTAGGGAGACACCCGGGGCCTTCTGGGAAGTGTAGTCCTAGGGCTAGAAAGGATCTTTTCCTACGTTTTCGTGGCTCGACGACAGGGTTTCCAAAGGGTCGTGGGCATCTAGCCGAAAGCCTGAGTCGGGCCCCTGAGAGGGGAAGAGACTGAAGGCTTGAAGCCCTTTCCTTGGCTCCGGAAATCAGAGTCGACAGGGATCTTCCCCTTCGGTAGATGCTGGGAAAGTTCTAGTCTGAAAAGGCAGCTGTGACATCATGGAGCGATTGGCGGGGCCTTCCCTTTGTCGCGATCCAATCAGACTAAGAGTTGGGATTCTGGGCGGGGCCAAGGAAACTCCAGGGACTCTCTCTTGGGAATCTGGGGCCTCACGTGGGTAGCCGGGAGGAGGAGGTTGTGGGCGTTCCTAGTAAGGGACAAACCGTGACTGTGACCCCAATCAAGAGCTTTCTCTACCACGCAACCAACCTTACCCCTCACCCCCAACAAAATTCTTAATTTTAGTCGTGGGAAAAGATTAGAGTGGGAAGGACGTGGCTTGGTCATTCTCTCTAAAAGCTCTCAGAACGTGGGCTCTTCAGCGAACCCTAGTGTTCGAGGGTACAACAGTCAGGAGTCAAGGTCGGGGGTAGAGTGCTTCAAGACTCCTCGGTTCTCTGATGAGAAGTGTACGCCCTGCCGACTGGGGTTCCGTTAGTCTCGGGGAAAGGCTTCTCTCCATTTAGCGTTCACCTTCTCGGGTAGGGGTAAGAAGACCCTCCCCGGAATTCGGCACGGACTGCGCACTCTGGTCGCAATGGGGCCGTGGGGGCTTCCCCTCCTGGTGGCGACTCTGGCCGGCTGCGTGTTTCCTGCCAGGGGCTGTGTCATTTGTGATCCAAAGGTCAGGGAGGCGCTAAACTCCTTGGAGGCGGATTACCTGCCTGGCCACCTGGAGGCCAACCATCAGAAAAAAGTGATGGAAAAGATAAAGCAGGCAGTGGAAGATTTCAAGGACCTGCCGATTGACGAGGACTCCTATATGGGGGTTGTCGGTGAGAGCGGAGATGGACTCCTGGATCCTGGGAAAGGAAGGGTTCTGGGGCTAGGGTCGCTGGGAGGTGCTGGAGAGAAAGGACTGAAGGCACAATCTCCTAGGTTCGGGAATGGAAAAGGCTGGGATGCAGATTCTGGGGTTCCCCAACGGCTGGCAAATAGTTTCCCTACCTTTTATCCTGCAATTTTATGTAACAAAACTACAACTCCCAGAAGGCAAAGGGGTGGGGTAACCCTTTTACCAGACCTACCCTTGTCCACTGGCCCCATGGGTACTGTAGTTTCTAAGGCTAGGTGAGTGGATGAGACAGTAATGCTTGGAATCTGGGGGTTATCTCTCTACCGCCCCCCCCTTCCCCCCCGCAGATGAGGCCACACTGGAAAAGGCATCCTGGAGTTTGCTGAAGGATATGAAACGCATCACAGATAGTGATGCAAAAGGTAAATGCTCAGAGCGGGCCAGAGAGTGTTTCCAGAAACTCAGGGAAGTGACTGCTGGTGACCCCTGGTCTGGTGGTCAGGTACAGGACTCTGGAGCCAGTATTCTGTTAAGTGGTCTTTACATTTTTATTGTCCTAACCTGAGAAGACCGGAAAGCTGAACTCCAGGCTCTGCAGACAGAGGCCAACTTCGGCTACCTCAAATCTGGGAGGGGCAGGAGGGTGGGAGGTGGGGAGTATTCTGCAGTCTGCCTGCTTCTTCCCAGGTGAGCTCTTCGTGAAGGAGATGTTATGGATGTTGCACCTGGCAAAGAATACCTTTGCCAGCTACGCTGCTCAGTTTCAAAAAGAGGGTGAGAGAAGATGGGAGTCTGGCACCACAGGCTTCTCCTTTCACAGTCCTAGAGTCCTTGTCCCCCGCCATGTGCTTCTCTGATCCATCAGCTCTCCCAACCCCCTGCCCCCTTAGACCCAAGGATCCAGATACCCATGTCTTTCCTTTCTCGAATGCAAGAGCCCCAGCCCTAGCCTGTTCTTTCACCCCTTCTCTCATCCCCTTTAACTTAGAAATCTTATTCTCTCTCTCTCTCTCTCTTTTTATTGTTTCTTCCGAGGCAGCTTTTTGTCCCAACAAATGTGGTAAGTCTCGATTATGGGAAATGGTCGCCCATCCCTCATCCCTGCCCTGTCAATACCCAGTCTCTCTTTTGGGTCTGTGTCTCATTCTCCCCGTCGAGAGGTTCCTGGGTCTCCAATATTTCTTGGAGTTCTTGGGGGGAAAGGTCATAGTTTTTGCACTCTTTACTGAGCCTAGTTAGAGCCGACTTTCTACAGGGCTATGTTCCAGCCCCTGACTGACCTCCTTGGAGATTCGGCTGATTCCGCCCCAGCCCTTGGCCCTGCCCTCCTTTTAGCCCCGCCTCTTAGTTGGGAGAACACAGCCTCGATCTTGCCCTTTCAGGTTTGATGTTGCAGCCTCTCATCTGGTGCAGTACCTGCCAGAAGCAGGTTCACGCTTGTCGAAAGTCTAAGAATTGCGGAAGTGAGAGAGGGGGGCCCAGCCGGAGGGGTTGGCGCCAGAGGGGCGGAGCCAGAGGAGAGACCGAGTCTTAAAGAGGGTGGAGACTGGAGCCAGACCAGGAGGCTAGGCGGGGCGAGACCAAGTGGAAGTGGGTTGGTAGAGGGCCGAGAATCTTGAGAGAGCACCCCACAGTAACCCCCTATTCCCAGAGCGCGAAGTCAAGGTCCATCAAATGGAAGACATGATCCTGGACTGTGAGCTCAACTGGCATAAAATCTCTCAAGGCCTGACCGATTACAGCTTTTACAGGGTGGGGCCCTCCAACTCCCGTTACCCTTGAACTCCAAGCCCATCAGGCTTGTATGAGTACCCCTAGCCCCTGTATCCACAGGCCTGCATCCACAATGCCCATGACCTATGACCGACCAAGTCTGACTTCCTTTTATCCCCTGGGACCTCACGTCCTGAACAGTACACCCTGGACTCCCACCTCCCCACTGAAGCCCCATGATCGTCTCACCCCTGTACTCCCCTAATCCCTGAATTCCCCAGGCCTCTGTGACCCCTTGAGCTTGGGTCTAGGTTTGGAAGAACAATTCTGAGACCTTGGTGTCCAGGGGGAAGGAGCCCATCCTGACCAAGACCATGGTGCGCCCAAAGGATGCAGGTACCTATCGCTGCGAGCTGGGTTCCATACAATCCAGTCCAGCCACGATCATCTATTTTCACGTCACAGGTCAGTGTTGCGGAGTTGAGAGAAGTGGGATTCAGGGTCCTGAGTTTCTGGGGCGCCCGGTTCTAGGCAGGTGGCTTGCTTCAGGGGCGTGGCCTATGGGCATAACTTCCTGTCGGGGTGTGGCTTCAGGCCACGAGGGTGTGGCTTCCTGCCCGGAGTAAGGCTCCTGGTCACCCGGCCAGGGCGCCCCTCTGGGTGTGTCCCGGCTTCAAGCAGTTGGAGGCGTGATTATGTCCCGGAGGGCCTGGGTCCTGGGGTGGCTTGCCGCGGGGAGAACTTGCCTTGGTCTTGGCAGGACCTTGGCGCTCTCCCAGGATCGCTTCTTACCCCTCCTCTGTCAGTATTGCCCAAAAGAATCCAGGAGGAGATACCGTCACCAAACACCGAGACTCAGGATGAGACGGCCCTGGGAGAGGTGGCTGTGGATCTCCCCCACACAACCGTCGAGCCACAGACTCCGAAGCCGGAGCAACTGCTGAGAAGACGCCTGTTCGGGGTGCTGATCTGGGGCTTAGTGGTGCTCACAGTCTGCGTTCTAATCGCGTGAGCCGCCCACTGAAGAAGGCAGGGCTTGGAGTGAGAGGCGGGGTTTCCCGCTACCCAATGCAGGCGGGGGCTGCGAGCCGAGGAACGCTGAGAGCTGGACTGCCTTTGGGAGCCGGGCTCACCTAAGGAGGGCGAAGCTTGGATCACTGCTAGAATAAGATCAAACCTAGGGAGGCTGGGAGGGGTGGTCCTCACTCAGTGAGAACCTAACCTGTTTCCGCTCTGTGTACTCCCATCAGGATCCTTTTCTCTCGGTCTGGCAAAGTGGTCGATTTCATAAAGTCCCGGTTCAGCTCTGGCAGTCGAGCTGCTTAGGACTCGGGGATTTCAAAGGAAAAGATCAAAGAATCCGGGAGAAAAATAAATATTTATCTGGTGGTCCAAGTATCTGACTCACTCCCTCGGACTGATTCTAACTTTTGGTCACCTCCCACCCCCAAGAGAAGTTTGGGGATGGTCTTCTGTCCGAGAAAGGAGGGGTGGGACCCCCGGGCCCTGTGGTGCCTGGAAGGGGCCAAGTGGCGGCGATGTGATTCCAGAATCAAGGAGTGGGGCAGGGCCAGCCTTCCCCAGATCTCCTCCCCCAGGCCCGGTCCCCTCACAGGACGCCCCCTCCCCGCTCTTCCTGCCGGTTTCCTCTTGCCTTTTCCTGTCCCCCACCCAGTGCTGGGAGCTGGGGCAGAGGCAAAGCTGAACGGGAGCCGCGGGGTCAAGAGCCAACCAGGGCAAGCGGAGACAGGGCCCCCAGGTGCTGGCGGGACCCGAAGCAGGGTAAGAGCCCGGGGACCCAGGAGTCCAGTCGCTGCCTCCCTTCCTCAGACCTAGGAGTCAGCCCCCAGCCACCCTCCATCCCAGCAACCACAATCCGGGTCCCATCCCCTCCTCCAACCAGACTCTGGAGTCTGAACCCCACACCCCTCCTCCCTCTGACTCAGGAGTCCAGGTCCCCCTCCGCCCCATCCCTACCTCTGGAGACCTCGGGAACTGGGGTCCTCCCCACACTCCCTTAGGGCCATGCTGTCTGGCGAACGGAAGGAGGGCGGAAGCCCCCGCTTCGGGAAGCTCCATCTCCCAGTGGGCCTGTGGATCAATTCTCCCCGGAAGCAGCTGGCCAAGCTGGGGCGACGCTGGCCCAGCGCCGCCTCTGTCAAGTGAGTGCCCACCTCCTCAGACACTCGCCCCTGCCCCACCTGCTTCCCACCTGCCCCTGTTTATGGTCCAGTCCCTGCTCTGGATAATGCCAGGGACCCGGAAAGAGCTGGCTCCAGTTCCTGTCCTGAATGGGCAAGTGAGATGGTGGGCAGTGGGCAGACAGTGAGGCCCAGTGGTAGAGGGTCAGGCGAGGGGAGTTCTGGGCCTGGAGATGGGTTTAGGCGGGGTGGACACGGGGACCCGGACAGAAGAAGTAGCGGTTTGATTCACCTTCCTTCCTCCCCTCCCTGCTCACCTCTTGGAATTTCCTCCTGCGGGACTCGCCTTTATTTATTTATTTTCTCTCCCTCTCTCTTTGCCTCTGGCCTGTGCCCACCCCCACCCTACCCCATCTCCATACACCCCGCGTCTCTCGCCCGTCGGTGGGTATCTGTCCGCCACTATCTTTGGGTGTCTGTCCCTCCCTCTCCGGATCTCGGTCCCCCCTCCGCACCCGGCTCTCTGCCCACCTCCCTCTTTCTCTAACCCCCATCCCCGTCTCTGCATGTCTTTCGGGCCTCCCCGGCGGGCTCCCAGGTCGTCGTCTTCGGACACGGGGAGCCGCAGTAGCGAGCCGCTGCCCCCGCCTCCGCCGCACGTGGAGCTGCGGCGAGTGGGTGCGGTCAAGGCAGCCGGGGGAGCCTCAGGGAGCCGTGCCAAACGCATCTCTCAGCTCTTTCGGGGCTCGGGCACCGGAACCACGGGGTCCGGTGGCGCGGGAGGCCCTGGGACCCCGGGGGCCGCGCAGCGCTGGGCCAGCGAGAAGAAGTTGCCGGAGCTGGCGGCGGGTGTGGCCCCCGAGCCTCCACTGGCCACACGCGCCACGGCGCCCCCGGGGGTCCTCAAGATCTTCGGCGCCGGGTTGGCTTCGGGCGCCAACTACAAGAGCGTGCTGGCCACGGCGCGCTCCACCGCGCGCGAGCTGGTGGCCGAGGCGCTAGAGCGCTACGGGTTGGCCGGCAGCCCCGGCAGCGGCCCCGGAGAGAGCAGCTGCGTGGACGCCTTCGCGCTGTGCGACGCCCTGGGTCGCCCCGCGGCGGGCGCCGTGGGCAGCGGCGAGTGGCGGGCGGAGCACCTGCGCGTGCTGGGAGACTCGGAGCGCCCGCTGCTGGTGCAGGAGCTGTGGCGGGCGCGGCCAGGCTGGGCGCGGCGTTTCGAGCTGCGCGGCCGCGAGGAGGCGCGCCGCCTGGAGCAGGAGGCCTTCGGGGCGGCGGACAGCGACGGTGAGCGGGGTCTGGGGGCGGGGCCTGCGGAGGGCTGGCTGTGGCTGGGGGCGGAGTCGTGGTGGGCGGGGGCCTGAGGAGCTGGTGGGGCCGGCTGGGGCCGGCTGGAGCGGGGTCTGCGGGAAAGGATGCGGGACTGGGCTTCCCTGATGGCTCAGACGGTAAAGCGTCTGCCTGCAACGCGGGAGACTCAGGTTTGATCCCTGGCTTGGGAAGATCTCCTGGAGAAGGAAATGGCAACCCACTCCAGTACTCTTGCCTGGAAAATCCCATGGACTGAGGAGCCTGGCGGGCTACAGTCCATGGGGTCACAAAGAGTCGGACACGACTGAGCGACTTCACTTAGCACTGTTCAGTGAAAGACGAAGCTGGGGCAGGGTCTAAGTCAGCCAGATGGGCTAGGCCGGGGGACATCACCCTTGGGATAGGTGCATAGTTGATGGACAGAGCCTGCGATGCTGGGACCCGGCAACGGAATCGAGTGATAGGAAGGCAGAGATATTGTGCGCAGCGGGTGAGTGGTCCTCATGGCAGGTGGCCTCTCACTAGAAGACTGAGTTGGTTCGTGAGAGACAGGGCCTATACGGATGGAGGCTAGAAGGAGGATAGGCTTGGAAAGTGAGGAAATGAGTTATTAGATCGCGGCCTAAGAATGGGTGGATCCTCAGAAGGGTGGGCCTTGGAGCAGGTGACTTTAGGCTAGATTGGCTGCAAACCGTGAGAGAGGGGGCTTGAGGGTAGTTCACGAGAAATGAAGAGGTATTTGTATTGGCGGAAGACCAGTCTACCTGGGGGCCTAGCATTTGACTCTACGGTAAAGAATCCACGTGCTACTGCAGGAGACGCAGGTTCAATCCCTGGGTCGGTAAGATCCCCTGGAGAAGGAAATGGCAACCCACTCCAGTATTCTTGTCTGGAGAATCCCATGGACAAAGGAGCCTGATTGATTACAGTCTATGGGTTCACAAAGAATCAGACACGACTTAGCAACTAAGCAAAAACAGCTGGCACATGGTAGCTGCTAAGTAAAGAATGGCAGTTATAACCATCGTTATTCCACCTCCCCCCAAAAAAAGCATTCATTGGACACCTTCTGTGAGCCACACATTACCTAGGGCCCTTGGGGAGTATAATGGGGACCCTGACAAGTTAAGTTCCCGTCTCCTAGGTTCTACAGCCCAGTGAGAAACACATCAATTCACTCTTTCAGCTCATTTCCACTGGGTATCAGTTAGGTGTCAGTGTGCTGCGTATGACAAACTTCATAGTGCCCAGCACGGCTCTTCTTTGCTTCGACTTGGAATGTCAAGAAAAGGTGTTCAAGAGGAAGTGATTTCTCTTCCTTGGTGCAGGATCTTCTCAGTTCATCGCGAAGTTCCGAACACCTAGAACAATGCCTGGCATATAGTACGGATTCAAAAAATTCCAACTGAAAGAATAAATGAATTTATTAGTTGAAATTACAAGATAGGCAGGACTCAGGCAGGAAGTGTGTTCCAGGCACCGGGAACAGCATATGCAAAAATCTAAATGTGGGAAGCAGCCTCACTTTGCAGCCAACTGTCTATAATCTCTAGCTCTCTAAGCCTGTCTCTCCCTTCGTCTTTCCAATCTCAAGTCTCATCGCTCTCCATCTCTCTCCGCAGGCACAGGCGCCCCCTCGTGGCGGCCACAGAAGAACCGCTCCCGGGCGGCCTCCGGTGGGGCGGCGTTGGCCAGTCCCGGCCCGGGATCTGGGTCAGGGACCCCGGCTGGGTCCGGGGGCAAGGAGCGCTCGGAAAACCTGTCCCTGCGGCGGAGCGTATCGGAGCTCAGTCTGCAAGGTCGGCGGCGGCGGCAGCAGGAGCGCAGGCAGCAGGCACTTAGCATGGCCCCGGGGGCAGCCGACGCCCAAATCGGACCTGTAGACCCCGGCGACTTCGATCAGTTGACGCAGTGCCTCATCCAGGCCCCCAGCAACCGCCCCTATTTCCTGCTGCTGCAGGGCTACCAGGACGCCCAGGTAAGCGCAGCCTAACCTACAGAGAGAGACCTATGTCCCACCCTTTGGTTGAATGGGCGACAGAACTACAACTCCCAAAATTCCATGGGTCGCATTAGCCTCAGGTTTGTTGGACAGTAGTGCTGGCAAGTGGTGAAGAACCCATCTGCCAATGCAGAAGACCAGGAGACGTAAGAGACACGGGTTCGATCCCCGGGTAGGGAAGGTCCCCTGAAGGAGGGCGTGGGCACTCCAGTATTCTTGCTGGGAGAATTCCCATGGACAGAGGAGCCGGGCAGGCTGCAGTCCATAGGACTGCAGAGAGTCTGACACAACTGTAGCGAGTTAGCATGTACACATATGGTTCCAGTCAGGTTCTAGAGGAGGAAATAATATCAAAGAAGAGAGTGGGAGGGTCCAGAGAGATCTCGGAGAAGGATTTCATTGGAGGGATAAGTAGGCGATGACTCATTCCGTTCAAAGTTAGGGGAAAGCACTGTCTCCCACCAGAAAAGATTGGGAGAGCCTATTTTATTTTTATTGGCCGCACCACGCTGCTTGCCGGATCTTAGTTACCTGACCAGGGATTGAACTCGGGACTTGGCCGTGCAAGCCTGAATCCTAACCACTAGGCTACCAAGGAATTCCCAGGAGAGCCTATGTTAGAATGATCCTCTTGGGAAGCTTCTATTTCTTGAGGAGGAGTAATGGAAGAGTATCTCCTGGGGAGGGAGCTGATTTGATTGATACATGGAATCTTGTCCTGGGTAAGCCTATACGGTCTTGGAAGAAGTGGATTACATCACTTTTTAAAGTTGATGGTTTACTCTGGAAGAATTTTGACCATTGTAGATGGGGGCCATTGGTACTGGTTCTTCCATTTTACATATTTGAATGGCGATAGGAGAACTGGTTTGAGTGTTGGGGAGCAGAGAGGAAGAAAGGGTTAGCAGTTGTGGGTCAGTGCTGTTATTAAAGAAATGTATTATTGAAAATATTCGTGTGTGTGTGTGTGTGTGTGTGTAATGATGATGATGATTAGGGCTTCTCTGCTGGCTCAGATGGTAAAGAATCTGCCCGCAATGCAGGAGACCTGCATTTGATCCTTGGGATGGGAAGATCCCTGGAGAAGGGAATGGCTATCCACTCCAGTATTCTTGCCTGGAGAATCCCATGGACAGAGGAGCCTGGCAGGCTACAGTCCATGGGGCCTGAAGAGTGACATTTAGGAGAATCATTCTTATGCTTTAGTCCACCTTTGGGTAATAGTGCTACAGCCAGGGTACCCCTGGGACTAATGGGAAAGCCTCTTCTGGAAGGCAGTGGAGTTTATTGAACAGTTCCATTTTTACTCTCAGAGAAGGATCCAACTGGGTTAGGTCATTTGGCTGTATATATGGGTGAGAGGTTACAACTGTTCAAGGAACTTCCATTGGAAGAATTCACTCCTCCTTGTTGGGGCAACAGGACAAGGCAAGTTCCTTGTAGAACAGGGTGTGAATATATTGCAAGAGCTTATTCCTCCAGGCAGGGTTGGCAAATTGGAGGCTCTATTGTGGAAAGGTGGTCAAATTGGAAGGATCTATTCTGAGAGTATAAGAAAGTAGGTTATGGGAAGAGAGGGAAACACTGGAAATGTTCATTTCTTCAGGTAGGATTGATGAGAAATTTCTTTGTAAGAGACTTCATTGGAAGTGTCCATTCCTTGGGAACAGGAATAAGAGTTCTATCCACGGGTGTCTGTAATCTGAGAGTTCATTTTAAGTGCGGTGGAGGAAGCCCTTTGGCAGTTAAGGAACAGGAAAGCCTCTTGTAAAAAGGGGGTTCATGTATTTTGGACCATTCCCAATCCTCCAGACAGGGAAGAAGAGTGGGAGGTTTTACCTTCAGAAGGTGGTCAGACTGGAAAGATCCATTTTTCTTGAGAGGTAGATGAAACAATATATTGTAGTAAGGGGATTTAAAATATATATACACATTTTAAAGTTTATTTATTTATTTATTTATGGCTGTGCTGGGCCTTCGTTGATTCGCACAGGCTTTCTCTAGTTGTGGTGAGCGGGGGGCTCCTCTCTAGTTGCGGTGCAAGAGCTTCTCATTGCGATGGCTTTTCTTGTGGCAGAGCACCAGCTCTAGGGCTGGCAGGCTTCAGCAGTTGTGGCTCACAGGCTCTAGAGCACAAGCTCAATTGTTGATCACAAGCTCAGTAGGCCCATGGGCTTAGTTGTTCCACTGCAGGTGGGATCTTCCCCGATCAGGGACTGAACCTGTGTCTCCTGCATTGGCAGGCAGATTCTTTACCACTGAGCCACCAGGGAAACCTAGTAAGGGGTTTTAGAAATGAGCATTTATGAGGTGGGGGTAATGGGAGAGTTCAGTGTAGGAGGGGGTTTATGACTATTGGGATGCCTGTTTTCTCAGATGTGAATGAGGAACAGTGGGTCTACTTTAGGAAGGGTGTCAGACTGAGTGCTTCCATTTTTATAGGCTGCAGATAGGAGAGTCTTTTTTAGGAATAGGTCTTCTGGAATCCACCTCTTCATTTAGTGGATGAAATGGGCCACTCCATTATAAGAGGGTCTCTTTGAAAACATCCATTTATAAGATGAGGTTACTTAAAGGGCCACTATATGGAGATCTCCTTGGAGATGTCCTCGTGGGTGATGGTAACATTGAGAGCAACCACTGATGGGAAGAAGAGTGCCTTTGGAATGCTCCATCATGGGGGCAGGGGGAGTGGGGAACAAGTGAGTCTACTGTAGAATTATGTCTCCTTGGAAGTGAATTCATCATGGGGTGGGGAAAAAAATGAGAGTCCATTATAGAAAGTGGGTCTCTTTGGAAGCGTATATTCATGGGCTGGAGATAATGGAAGGAACCTTTGTTTGAGGGGGAAGTCTCTTTAAAGGTATCCTTGCTTTGGGAAAACTGAAAGCAGCTATTATTGGAAGGGGAAATGTCTTTGAAAGCCTCCATCACAGGGGTGGCATGAAGGGCATTCAGGACCAGGAGTAGGGAAACGGGAGAGCTCCTAGGAGAAAGAAGGTTTCCTTGGGAAGAGCCACTGAGGGTGAGTGTAGTGGGAGAGTTTTAGTAATGGGGATGTGGTGTCCTTGTAAGCACCTATTCTTTGGGCTGAATGTTATGGGAGAATCAAGGGATTGCCTTGAAGGAGTCCTTTCAGAGGATGTGAGAAGATGGGTCAAGCCATTGGAAAAAGGTCTCCCTCTCTGAGGGAGGGAAATGGTAGAGACCCTGTCAAGAAAGGGATTTCCTCCTATCCAGTCTTCAGGATGGACTTACGGGACAGTTCACCATAGGAAGTGCCTTTGAAGAGTCCACTTATGGGAGATGGGAGGTAATTAGTGAGCTCTTTGGGATCCCAGGAGATCTCCTTGGAAGTGCTCATTCAAGAGAGGTGGTTGACGGGAGAGTCGATTGTGGGAAAGGTATCTCCTTGGGAACGTCCATTTCTCGTGGAGTAGTATCCTTAGTGCAGCTTCACTTTCCTCCAGGACTTCGTGGTGTATGTGATGACGCGGGAGCAGCACGTGTTTGGCCGAGGTGGGAACTCCTCGGCCCGCGGTGGGTCCCCAGCCCCGTATGTGGACACCTTTCTCAACGCCCCGGACATCCTGCCGCGTCACTGCACAGTGCGCGCGGGTCCTGAGCCCCCGGCGATGGTGCGCCCATCCCGGGGAGCCCCGGTCACGCACAATGGGTGCCTATTGCTGCGGGAGGCCGAGCTGCATCCGGGAGACCTTCTGGGGCTGGGCGAGCACTTCCTGTTCATGTACAAGGACCCCCGTGCTGGCGGCTCGGGGCCGGCGCGACCACCGTGGCTGCCCGCACGCCCCGGGGCCACGCCGCCGGGCCCCGGCTGGGCCTTCTCTTGCCGCCTGTGCGGTCGTGGCCTGCAGGAACGCGGCGAGGCCCTGGCGGCCTACCTGGACGGCCGGGAGCCCGTGCTGCGCTTCCGACCCCGCGAAGAAGAGGCGCTGCTGGGCGAGATCGTGCGCACCGCGGCCGCTGGCGCCGGGGACCTGCCACCCTTGGGACCGGCCACGCTGCTGGCGCTTTGTGTGCAGCATTCAGCTCGGGAACTGGAGCTGGGCCACCTGCCACGCCTGCTGGGTCGCCTGGCCCGTCTTATCAAGGAGACTGTCTGGGTGAGCTCCCCCAACCGCCGTCCAGACTCTTCTGCACCCCGAGTCCTCGCCCCAGCCTCCTCTTGCCATCTCAAACCTAAGTTTCGTAGTTTGGCAGAACAAAACTACATTTCCCAGGATGCCTCAGGAGCGGGGTGGGGCGCTTGGGCAAAGGGCCCCAGGGGATGCTGGTAATCGTGGTTTCATCCACAGTGCTTGAAGAGAAGGCCCTGCAGTAGTACCTATCTTTGCAGGTGTGGGATAATGGGAGAAACCATTCTGTGAGAGGGAGTGGGGTTAGAGATCACATTGGGTGCAAAGTTCAAAGAGACCATTATGAGAAGTGAGGTGGGGAGCCCATTGGGCCTGAAGCTTGGCGCCATAGTGGGCGAGACCATTCTTGGAGCCCGAGGAGAGCAAACCCATAGGACCAACAAATGGATACTCTAGGGAGAAACCATTTAGAGTGTGTGTGTGTGTTGGGGGGAGGTGAGTTGCATCCTACTGAGCTGAGCCCTAGAGAAAAGGTTTAGGAAATTTTGAGGGGTAAGAAGAAACTCCACTTGAGCAGAAGTAGACCTAAGGGAAAACAGACCACTTATAATCATAGGGGTGTGTGTTTTAAAAGGTAAGAAGAGAACTGATTATTCTGAAGCTTGAGGATCAGAGTTCATTACATTTTTTTTTTTATTGGAATCTAGTTGATTTACAATGTTGTGTTAGTTTCTGCTGTACAGATTAGAGCCTGTTTGAAAAGTGAGGAGAGTCTCTGTCAAAAGGAAAACCAGGGCATTAACTCATGGCTTCTCTTCCTCATCCCCCTCACCTTGATTCTGATCTTACTGTTCCACAGGAAAAGATTAAGGAAATTGGAGACCGTCAGCCAGAAAAGTAAGAGAAACTCTGCGGAGAAGGGTGGAGAGGGATGTAGCAGTCAGGAGGATTTGCAGCCAGCTCAATGTTCACTTTTCCATGCATGTTTTACTGCAAGTTTCTTTGGAACTCCACTTTTCTAACTGTGAAATGAGGGTTGGACTCTGTCCCCAGTTAGACCCAGATCTCTGGGTTTGGACATTATGGTGGGGGTTGGGCAATGATTACAGGCCCTTTCTCCTTTTCCCAGCCACCCTGAGGGGGTTCCTGAGGTGCCCTTGACCCCTGAGACTGTGTCTGTGGAGTTGAGGCCACTCATGCTATGGATGGCCAACACCACAGAGCTACTGAGCTTTGTGCAGGAGAAGGTGCTAGAGATGGAGAAGGAGGCCGACCAGGAAGGTGAGCCCTGACCCAGGCCTATGTTTGTCCAAACCCCCAGCCATTCCCTGTACCTGGGGACCTGGGTTTCTGCCTGGCACCCTCTGGTTCTCCTTCTCACTCCGATGCCTGTCTTCAGACCCACAACTCTGCAATGACTTGGAATTATGTGATGAGGCAATGGCCCTCCTGGATGAGGTCATCATGTGTACCTTCCAGCAGTCTGTCTACTACCTCACCAAGGTATGCCTCCTGTTTGGCATGGCATCACTTCCTGTTTCAACTGTATCACATTGCTCTGTTGTCACTTCCTATTTGACCTAACAAGATTTCCTGCTTCTCTGACATCACTTCCCATGTCCCCACAGGCCACCCCCTACTTTGCTGTTCTGAGACTGCTTCCTGTTTGAGATTACATCACTTCCTGCCTTTCTGACTTCTTGTCTCTGCAACTATCCTCTCTTGATCCGCTGACTTTGCTGTCTGGCTATGTCACCATTACTGCTTTCTCAAGCTCCTATTTTCTAAGTCCACTCTTAAGTCACTGATAAGTTTGATAGATGATAGATAGATATTAAATAGAATAGGCACTGTCCTTTAAACTAAACCTCTTTAAGCAGACCTTTCTGTGTTTGCTAACCTCACTTTCTATAGCTTTGAGTTCATTCCCTTTTCTTTAAAAAAGAAAAAAAAATGTTTTTTCTTTTCCTTGAAAACTTTTTCAATAGTTTTTTTTTTTTTTTTCCCATAATGTTTAGCTTGTGGGATCTTAGTTCCCCAACTATGGACTGAACCCATACCCTCAGCAGTGAAAGCGCAGAGTCCTAGTCATTGGACTACCAGGGAATTCCCTTCACTCCCTTTTCTGAGTCACAAACCTTTTTCTCCCTGGAGTGCCCATCCTGCAGGACCTGCTTTCTGCCCCAGTCCCCTGCCACCACTCTTGAACTTAACATTGCTTGTTGGAATTCTCAGGGTTTCTGGCTTATGGTAAGCCTGATTCCTTATCTGTGAAATGAAAGGGGATCTTTTGGGACAGATAATCTCTGTATTTCTTGAGCAGCCTCGATCTGTGAAGCTCTTTCCTCCAAGGCTCTACTTCCTGTACATCCCTGCCAAGTGTGGGTTTGTTTCTTCTTTGGCTCTGACCTCATTTCCTGTCCTTGGCCTGATCTCACTTTCCACTGGCTAACTGCCACCCCACTCCCACTTCCTGACTCTCCATTCTTTTCCTTTCCTTCGGGAATTCTGGATAAATAAATCTTTGATTGAAGGGAGCCTCTTTGTTCGATGTCCTTTGTTCTCCTTGAGCTGTCTCTGTTGAGAACTACAGGTCCCGTAAGGTACCAGAGGTGGTCTTAAAATACCCAAGACACTTCTGGAAAGCCTTTCTTAAACTTGAGGTATCCCAGGCCTGATGAATGCTAGGAACCCATTTGGAAAGGAGGAATTTGCTTATTGGAGACATTTAGAGTGTTGAAAGTAGAATGGACTACAATTCCCAGAAGCCTTTGGTGGAGCTCCCTGGTATCTTCGTGCTCCACTATCCTGAAGCTTCCAGGGAGTTGTAGTCCAATCTCTTGCTTGCATCTCTCTATCTCCTCAGACTCTGTATTCAACGCTGCCTGCTCTGCTGGATAGTAACCCTTTCACAGCTGGAGCCGAGTTGCCGGGGCCTGGTGCTGAGCTGGGGGCCATGCCTCCAGGGTTGAGACCTACCCTGGGTGTGTTTCAAGCAGCCCTGGAACTGACCAGCCAGTGCGAGTTGCACCCAGACCTTGTATCTCAGACTTTTGGCTACTTGTTCTTCTTCTCCAATGCATCCCTTCTCAACTCGCTGATGGAACGAGGTGAGGGATGGACTGGAAAGGGGCTGGGAGGCAGAGACAGGAACCGCTGAGACATCACAGGCTCAGGCCTCATCCTTAGGGACTCTGGAGAGCGTGCTCCAGATCCCAAACTGAAGGACAGGAAAGGTCTGGGAGGCAGGAGGGCAGGGTCCATGCACCCATTGCTTCTCATACCCTTCCCTCACAGGTCAAGGCCGACCTTTCTATCAGTGGTCCCGAGCTGTCCAAATCCGAACCAACCTGGATCTTGTCTTGGACTGGCTGCAGGGGGCTGGGCTGGGTGACATTGCCACTGAGTTCTTCCGGAAACTCTCCATAGCTGTGAACCTGCTTTGTGTGCCTCGAACCTCCCTGCTCAAGGTGACTCCTGACCCCTGATCTCTGAGTCCCCAACCCCACTCACCCATTCTCTGTATTCAGCTTCCCCTTGGGTTCTGTGTTATTCCCAGTCCCAGCTCAGACACCATGGATGCTGCACTGGCAGCTAGAAGGAAGCCACCCACATCAGTGTCTGAATTTGGCTACATCTGAATCCCAGTGGGAGTCATTAATAGTTTCCAGGGTCCCCTCCCTTAGACATGCTGATTCAGGAAGTCTGGTATGGAACCAAGAAATGTGACATTTAAAGCATTCATTGAACATAAATTAAATGTGCCATACTGTGTTTAGCCCTTCTCACTGAATGCTAATTAAGCCTTGTGAAAGGTTTTTAACTGACAATTTTGTTCAGACAAAAAAAAAGAATCAGCAGGCTAGGTCACTTGATTTCATTAATTTACTTTTATTTATCAAACTTTTATAGAGTACTTAATAAGCACCAGTCAGAGTTCTGAGTCCTTTACAATCTTGCCTTTTTGAATCCTCATAACAACCCTGTTGGGTTGTTCCTGTTCTCTAATTTACAGGTAAGGAAACTGAGGCACCGTGGTTTGCCAGAAGGTAATGAGTTGCCAGGCAATCTGGGTTCAGTCTGTTTTTAATCACATTGATGATTCTGTTGCCTAGATCTAGGTTAGGTACAGAAATTTTCAAACAGATACAAAAAGTAGCCACAGTCGAATGAACATATATGCACACAATAACATAAACTAATGGTCAATTTGTTTCTTCTCCACAACTGCCTACTTCTACTTGTGTATTCTGAAGCAAATCACATTTTTCTTTTTTAAAGTTGAGAGTAGGCCCTTTCCCACCTTCACTTTGGTGATAGCCTACTTCTACTTGTGTATTCTGAAGCAAATCACATTTTTCTTTTTTAAAGTTGAGAGTAGGCCCTTTCCCACCTTCACTTTGGTGATAGCCAGGCCTCACAGTGTCTTGGAAGACATTGCAGAGATACCAGTTTCTACCCACTACATCCACACCCCCTGTGGAGGGCCTTCCACTTAGGATTTCTCAGCTGTCTCATAATGACTGTAGATTTCTCACCTCGTCTTCCTACCAGGCTTCATGGAGCAGCCTACGAACTGACCACCCTACACTGACCCCTGCTCAGCTGCACCATCTGCTCAGCCACTACCAGCTGGGCCCTGGCCGCGGGCCTCCACCTGCCTGGGATCCTCCCCCTGCAGAGCGAGATGCTGTGGACACAGGTGAGGAGAAAAATGGACAGAGGCATCGGGGTGGTCAGCTTTCTTCTGTCCTCAGGACCTAGGAGTCCATAGCCCCAAGCCCTCCTTCTTCCTACCTCTCTCCTCCCCCTGGATCTAAGTGCTGGATTCCAGGATATAGGATTCTCCCACAGGATACAGATCAAGCTCCCAGCTCCTTATTTTTCCTAGGGGTCAGGCTTCCAGCCTCTTTGCCCCCAAGACTACCTCCGTCACCTAAGAGGCCAGGCTCCAGGCCCCTCAACTCTAAGGAATCTGTGAAACAAGTTTCCCAGCCCTTTCTCCTTTCATCCTCGCGGATTCAAGAACCCAAGTACATGGCCCGTTTTCCAGGCAATGGTGGCCTTTCAGTCTGAATTATAATTCCCATGATGCTTGGGGACTCCAAGAGTCACGTCCGAGGGGACCCTGCTCCAGGAGTTGCTGGGTGTTAGGTTTTTCCTTCCTTCCCGCGTGAGGTAGCCTCGGCCCTCCCTGACATTGCTGCCTCATGCCCATTTTCAGAATTTAACTCTGTGTTCTTCCGTCTCTCAGGGGACATCTTCGAAAGCTTCTCTTCCCATCCTCCCCTCATCCTGCCCTTGGGTAGCTCGCGCCTCAGCCTCACGGGACCTGTGACAGATGATGCTCTGCACCGTGAACTTCGCAGACTCCGCCGCCTTCTCTGGGATCTTGAGCAGCAGGAACTACCGGCCAATCATCGCCATGGACCTCCAGTGGCCACGCCTCCTTGAGAACCAATAGCAAATGAGCGCGCGAACCTTGAAAATTCATCGGCTTCTAACCTCTAGAGCCCGCCTGAGCGCAGAGCTTTCTGGGAGTTGTAGTTTTTCTCCGCGTGGAATGCTACGAGTTTGAATTTGGGGGTAGCAGAGGATGGGACAGTGGGAAGATGGGTTTGGGATTTGAGTGCCAGGAACAATAAAGGTATCTGTGGTATTGGCAACGCCTCGCTTGTTAAGACTCCGGAGCGGTAGTGGTGATGATTTTTTTGTGAAATAAGTCACCAGGGCCCTTGCCTGGAGCATTCGGCTCCTGCCCAATCCACGAGGTATTTATAGCCACGGCCTCAGCTTGCCCTCTTTCCTGTAATCCAATCCAGGTGCTGGGACCTCCCACACACCTCAGGACGGAGCGCTAAACTTGTTCAGCTAAAGATCAGTCCTGCCAGTGGGAAACAACCAACGCTCCCTTCGACCCCCATAGCCCATACTCCAGCCTCTTCCCTCCGACCCAGGAGTCTGGGTTTCCAAGCCCCTTCCGGACCTTTGTGCCTGTCGGGCACCCTGATGAGTCTCAACACCTCTTGTCCCTGTTCTTGACTCCCGTCTCCCTCACATCCGAAAATCTGGGCCCCCAAATAACTCTTCTCTTGGGCCCAGGAGTTCAAGCCTCTGCCTCTTTTCCTTCAAACCCAGGAATTTAGCTATCCAGTCTCCTCCTCCCTCAGACCCAGCAGGTTGGGGCTCCAGTTTGAACCCCCCCCCAACCCCCGAATCCGACTCCTGCTGCTGCGTCAGGGAAAAAGTAAGCGACAGGTGGCACCTGTCTGCAGGGCCGGGGCAAGACCACCTGCTGCTGCTGCTCACCCCGAGCTCCTCTCTTGGCACCTGCCTCTGTCAGTCTGCCTGCCGCTGCCCAGTCCGACCCCGCAGCCCCAGGACGCGGAGGAGGAGCGAGCTGGGAACCCCGAGGTCCGCCCCGCCCCAGCCCCTCCCAGCCTGTGCTCCCTCCCAGCCCGTGCTCCCTCCCCTTCTCAGGGTGCCAGGAGGGGCTCCTGTCTACCCCGCCCCTTCCCCGCGCCTCTACCGCTCCTGACACGCCCCCAAAAGGGTGGGATCAGAGGCGGTCCCAGACTGGTAGGGCGGAGCCTGCGGCCTCCAGCCTTGACCACCGGACTCGACCCACTCCAGAGCACCGCTGCGCCGAGTCCACCTGGTGAGAGGCCCCTGGGATAGGGGCTGGGAGGGGAACCGGTCTTAACTCTCCTGTCACCTCTGTGATCCCAGTCCCTTCCCCACAAACCGTGATGGCTGACGCCCACCCACGCCTCCGCACCCTTCTCAAATGCAAGTGTCTGAGACCCTTCCACTCCCTAGGGACCTGTCGGATCCTCGCTTCCCCTTGATCAAAGCTATTGGATTCTAGGCCCCTTAGAGTTCCTGCCCTTCTTCCCCTTTTCCCTCCATCTCCTTTCATAGACCCGGAGTCCAGGCCACCAGTGCCCTCCTTCTTAGGACCCAGGAGTCCCAGGCCTCAGGTGCTTCTTTCCCCAGGCTCCAGGAATTTGGGCCCTCGGCGTGTCCTCTCTCACACCCAGGGTCTGGGCCCCCAGTCCCCTCCACCTCCAGGATCCAGAAGGTGTGGCCCGAGGCCGCTCCGTCTCTAGATTCTTCAGGGTCATTCCCTGCTGCGTTCACACACAGGGGACGCCTCCTGACCTCCACTCTGACCCTGCCTCCCCCCACCCCCCCACCCAGTCCAGGTCCCCATCCCAGCCTTGGCAATGACCCTGGCGGCTTCCTCCCAGCGCTCCCAAATCATTCGGTCCAAGTTCCGATCTGGTGAGAGATTTCTTTCTGTGCACGTTGGGAAGGGAGCTTCCTGGTCCTAGGAATATATTCTCAACCTGGGAGTATGCACCGCCGGGCGATGTGCGGAGGTGATCCCCAAGAGGCATGTGTTTTCCATGCAAAACATTATTTGTGTAGAAGGGAGGCCCCAGCAAAGGGGTGGAGTTCTGGTCGACAGTGAGTGTGCAAATGGCTGATGCAATGCTCGCGTGGGGAGTGGGAAGCCAGGGGTGGTTGTGCAGAGGACCTAGGACTGCAGAGGAACAGGGGCTTAAAGTGACAAGTGCTCAAAGCAGAAAAGTGTCCACAGTGGGGACTTCAGGGTGGAACCGCGGGCGAGGGGACAGTGAGCTCTCTAGCCTTGAAAGTGTCAAAGGTGGCATTTCAGGTCCCAGCACAGGTGGAAAGTGTGCAAGTGGGTGTACACCTGGAGGCCAAGTCCGGGGTAAACAGAGCATGCTTGAGGGTGCAGACGAATCTGCTTCTGTGGTTGGGTGGATACAAAGACACCAGGAACCAGAGAGCAAGGAGTGTGCAAGAGTACATGTGCACAAAGAAACGTGCCAAGAGAGATCCTGGCTCCAAAACTGGGGGTGAAATCCCTAGTGGACAACCAAGTGTGTTAATGTGGTGGGGTGTGTGCCAAGATGGTGAGGCAAGGGTGAAGAGTAGCAAGGGGCACTAGTGTATAAAAGTGGTATAAGTGCAAGACTAGAGCCCAGGTAAATACGTGTTTAGAGGTTGGTGTGCAAAAGGGGTGACTGAAGGGAGGCTGAGAAGTAGGGAGTGGGCATGTGCGAAGCGGGATGCGCAGATAAAAGGAGGCAACGAAGCACAGATACTAAGATGGCAGTTGGGCAGAGGATAGGGTTGGTGCAGGCTTGCGAAAGGGGGGCAGGCTGCCTCCTGCCTGCATGCTGGCTGGCTCCCCGCCCCAGAACAGCCCTGGCCTTCGCTGCCGTGCTGGCAGGGAGCAGGCAGGAGGCCCGGGAAGGGAGCAGGCTGCCTGCCCACCCGCCTGCACGGGGTGCGTATGGGGGCTGGATACACATGTCCCGCCAACAACTGCAGCTCACACTCGCCTGCCAGGCCAGGCTCTTGGACACTCCCTTCCCGCCTCTCTCCTCCCACTCCTTCCATAGTCCTTCAGCTTCGGATCCACAGACGGTATCAGGACCCGAGTAAGTGTGGGCCCTGCGAGGGAGGGAATGGTGGCCCCACTTCCCTTAGGGCACCCTGCGGGGCAGCTGCCACACATTGTGCTTTGGTTCCTGAGCCCAGTCTCTACGCCCCAGGGTTCACTGTGGTCCCCTCCTGTCCTTCCCCAGGACCCACGGGTACAGATCCCCAGCTGCCCCACTGGCTAGGAGCTTCTCTTCCTGCTCTTGGGCTTTTCCCACTCCAGGGAAATGCGTGAATCCAGATCCTGTTTCTTGGGAGAATATAGGCATCCCAGACTCCACACTTGGCACACATGCAAATCTCAGGATGTGACTTTCAGCTTCTCTCTCTCCCCAAGAACCCAGAGTGCTGGCTCCACCCTTCTCCCAGCAAAACCTCAGAAATCTGGGATCCTCTTACCACACCCCTTGATGGCTGAGGATGAGATTCCTGCCTTTCTTGAGAATGTAAAAGTCTGGATCCCTTGTGCTTCTGCCCTTAGATCCAGGAATCCCGGCACTTAGCTCCCACCACTTGGTTTTTACTCCCCACATGTCCTTCTGCACTTGGGGGCTGGGGCCTCCAGGGCCCTCCTTCCCACACAGCCTTGTTTCTCCCTGCCTGGCTTGCTGCCTGCAGCCCTCTCAGGGTCCTTCACTGCCTCTCCAGTCTTGGATCCTGATCCATGGATCTCAGCTGCAGATCCGGTTCTGGCTCTGGCCCCTGCCTCCGCATTGGGCCCAGCCCCTTTCCTCTTCAACCCTGAAGTCCTTCTTCCTGAGCCGAAACCCTGCCCTTGGAGGTCCCTGAAGAAGGTGAGTCTCTATCAGAGTGAAAGGAAGTCCCCCTGAGAGTCGAGCCTTGGTCCTCCTTGCTGCTGCCCATTGTCCTTCTCTGTGATGGTAACAAGCCGACCCCATACTTTGGATGGGGCTCTGGGACAGAAGAGCAGGAACGGAGCAGAAGCATATGACATCATACCTGCTCTTTCAGGAGTCTCCCAAGACCTCCCAACACTGGAGGGAGCCCAAGCCCAAGGGGAACTTGACATACCACCAATACATACCCCCAGAGCCAAGTCAAGGGTGCAGGGCAGACCCCCAGGTTGAAGGGTCGCCCTTGGATCCCCCTGGACCGCCTCTGTGGGAAGGGACAACCTCTCAGCAGCCACCTCCTAGGTATGACCCCCATTTTTGTTCGGGAAGTTCAGGCCCCCAGCTCCCTCCTCCTCCAGGACCCAAGAGTTCAGGTCCTCAGGCCCCTCTTCCTTCAGTTCTCAGGAATCCTGACCTCCTACCCAAGAGTCTGACCCTCTCCCCTCAGTTCCTCTTCTCCCATGCATGGGAAATAGCCTCCCGTGCTTGCTCACTCAGAGCCCCATAACTCGGGTCCCTCAATTTCCCACATCTTCATGAATCCATGTCTTTGAGAACTCCAGAATGCCTTTTCCTTCTCTGCTCCTTCTAATCTCTGTTTCCCCCTCGAAACTATCGCCAGGATGAAGCCCACACCCCTCACTTCCTCCCCACCAGGAGTCCCCAGTCCCTCGACCCTGCCACATAAGTTGGAACTTCAGACCCTCAAACTGGAGGAGCTGACGGTGAGTTTGGGGAGTTCTGAGGTTCAGAAGTCTAACCCTACAGCCTTTGCTCCGTTGGAGATCCGGGTCCCCAGTTCGTCCTCTCTCGGGTTCCAAATGTTCAACCCCAGTAAACCCCCACCTGCGTCCGGAGCCCGCCTAGCACGTCCTCTCCCCGCCTCCCACCCTAGGTCTCAGAGCTCCGGCAGCAGCTGCGGCTGCGGGGCCTCCCGGTGTCTGGGACCAAGTCAATGCTTCTGGAGCGCATGCGCGGCGGCGCCCCGCCCCGCGAACGGCCGAAGGCTCGGCGCGAGGACAGTGCAGCGGGCGCCCCCTGGCCTCGCTTCAGGCCCAAGACTTTGGGAGCCGCCCGGAGTGCGTGCTCGGTGAGGGCGGGGCTGCGTGCGTGGACCAATGAAGAGAAGTCAAAGCGGGAAGGGACGGCAAGCAGAGAAAAGAACAGCCAATAAAGTGTGGGGGCGTGGTTAAGAGCCAAGGGGGAGGATCTTAGGAGAAGGGAAGCCAATGAAAGAAGGGGCGTGGCAGAGGGGTGGGGTCAATGGGTGAAGGGCGGGGCGCAGGCCAGGGTGTGGAACCACAGGTGGTGAGTGTGTGGGGTGGATCCCCTAGTGGGCGCGGCTTATAGAAACTACCCTTTTCGGTTCCAGTTCAAGCTGAGTCCAACATCTCATTCGCCACATGCCTCGGAAACCCTGGTGACTGCTTCGGCTTCGGCTCCGGTTCCGGTTGCGACGACGGCTCAGGCTCCAACTCCAGCTCCAGTGCCAGTCCCTTCCTCAGCACCGGCCTCAACAGCCCTGACCCTGGAGGAGGAGCTGCAGGAAGCGATCCGCAGAGCGCAGGTGAGAGAGAGCGGGCCTAGGGTCTCAGACAGGATCAGGCTGGAGTCCCAGGTTCACGCTGCTGCTCCCTGTCCGCAGCTGCTTCCGCACCGGGGCATTGATGACATCCTGGAGGATCAGGTGGAGCCTGAGGGTAAGAGCCGAACTCCTAGATTTGAGGAAAAGGGGGACGAGGTCCAAGGTTCTGGATTCCTGGGTCTTAGGGAGGAGTGGTCTGGGGACCTAGACTGGAAAGGACAAATAGGGAGCTAGGGTCCGCACCTCTGCCTTCCTAAGCTCACGCTGCATTTCTTCCCCTGCAGACCCGCTGCCCGCCATCCCCTTGGACTTCCCCGGCTCCTTCGACATGTTGTCCCCCTCCCCGGACTCTGAAGGCCTTTCTTCTGTCTTCTCTTCCTCACTTCCGTCCCCCACGAATTCCCCGTCCCCCTCTCTCAGGGGCCCAACGGACTCCTTGGATTGGCTGGAGGCTCTGAGTGGGGGTCCCTCGCTGGGCTGTGGCCCCCCAGCCCCCAGCATTTTCTCTGCTGACTTATCTGATTCCAGTGGCACCAGGCTGTGGGACCTGCTGGAGGATCCATGGTGACGGATTTTGGGGTTTCTAGGGACTGTGAACTGGTGGGGATGGAGAGGTCACAGAGATAGGCTCTCCGTGTTGGTGGGAGAGAGGGGGTTGGGGGTTGGGGGGTGGGTGGGCAGAGGCGGTTGGAACAACTAGCAGAGCCCCTCCCACCACAGACACAAAATCAGAGATAACTCTCATCTACACCTGGCCCCTCTGCTGTTGCTGACATGCCAACCTCCTAACTTCTGCCTGACCTCCGTATGATCCCCTCTGTGCTTGTGTTGTTGGGAGCAAAGAGGTTTCATTTGCTGCTGACCAGGACAAACAAGCTGCTTGATGCTTCCTTCAGAGACCTCATGGTTGTTTTTGTTCCACATTATCACCCCCACATCTCACCAACTAGATGGCTGCCTGTTGCTGGGGAGCCTGGAAGGTGGTCTCTGCTTTTTTGGATGCAACAGGGATACAGGGATGAGTGGGGAGAGAGAATAGTCTGCCAGACCCTTGGCTTCTGACTGGAGATGAGAAAAATCAGATGTGTCATGAATCTGAGGTCAGATTCTCTTAGAAGCAGAATCTGAGACAAGATCCTTGTGTCCATGATTTAGTAAAGACATGCTCCCAGGAGAAAACAATAAAGGAACAGACGAAACAGAACAGGGATGGGGAAGAAGACTAGCAAGGGTGTGATGTCAGCTGAAGTCCCAACCTCAGCCTGATCCCGTGGGGAGCTCTGGAGGATAAATCAAGTTGTAGAATCGTTCCCACCTTGAAGCAAAGGGAACTGAGCCTCTGAGGCAAATGGAAATTCCTGCTTGGGTTTATTATTGCTGAGTAACAAACCACCCCAAGATTTAGATTGTTCTCAATTCCATGTGTGTTAAGTCTCTTCAGTCTTGTCCAACTCTTTGCGAGTCCATGGCCTATGGCCCACCAGGTTCTTCTGTCCAAGGGGTTTTCTAGGCAAGAATACTAGAGTGGGCTGCCATTTCCTTCTCCAGGGGATCTTCCTGACCCAGGGATGGAAACTGCTTCTCTTGTGTCTCCTGCATGGGCAGGTGGGTTCTTTACCACCAGCGCCACCTGGAACTAGTCTGTAATTGTTCACAATTCCATGGATTGACTGGGCTCAGTGACATGGTTCTTTGGCGCCATACAGCATCAACTAAAGCCACAGTCATCTTAGGGCCCAGCTGGGCTATAATATCTGAGATGGCGCACTCAGCTGCATCTGGCCCCTTGGTAGGGATGGCTAGGAGGCATGACTCTACTGGACCGTGGGATATCTGGACTTCTCGAAGTCTCTTTGTAGCCTCACTGCTCTCCCTCTCCACGTGGTTTCTTTCTCCAGCAGGTAGCTGGAACCCTTACTTGGTAGCTCAGAGCTCCCCAGAGTGAGCATTCCTTGGGGAAGGAAGCAGAAACTTCAATTTTTTAAAGACTAAACTTGGAACTGGCACAGTGTCCCTTCCACCACATTCTACTCCTTAATGTAAGTCGGGGCAGGCCAGGCTTAATATGAAATAATACTACACAAATGTGTGAATTTCAGGGGCATGGTCATTGGGAGCTATCTTTGGAGACTTGCCACTATATGCCTCTAAGGCAATCGTGGGTCACAGGTCACAAGAAGGGGACATGAGATAAACTCCCAGGCACCTTGAGCATACCAGCGGTCCTGGAAACAAAGTTGCAGCAAACTGTTTTAAAATATAGGTTTTATTATTATTCAGGTATGCTGAGGCCAATAGATCAGGAGACAATTGCCAGTGAAGAAACAGGTTGTTATTTTCATAGGTCCCAAAGGCAGGGGGCATTGCCAAGCTATGCACGGCTATATGGAGAAACGCCAGGGTCAGTCAGGAGGTAGAGAGGAAGAGGGGAAACTTGGACCCAAGAGTCTTTATTGTGGTTTCCTTAGGAAATAACAGATGTGCCAAGGATCTGTAAGCTCAGGATTGTCTAGTTTGAATAACATCAGCAGGCTCTGGGGTGTAAGAGTTGTCCCCAGTTACCTGAACTTGGGTTTGGAGGGGCAAATGAATAGTGGCCTGAAGTACAGGCACTGGGTTGGTTGGTTTGCATGTGAACAGCATGCTTAGATGTAAGTCCTTTCTTACCTCTAGGGATTGGCCAGCCCTGGGAGGGCAGTCCCTCCATCAGCAAAGCCCCAGATGTCAAAGCTCCAGAAATACAGAAAATAAAAAGGCAAGATTAATGCATAAAACACTCAGAGGCTGAGTGTTGGGTACACAGAACTGGTAAGAGGAATCTGAGGGAACCTGGGCAGGCCAACAACGATGTCCACTACAAGTGAGAATATGCTGCAGATTGGTTGTGTGTTACAGTGCCTAGAGTCGTGACTTCCCTTGTCACTGTCATGTAAGTTTCTTTATTCATTCCTACAGCCCAGTGTGACTGAGAGAGTTCACTGAGACTGTCCAGAAACCAGACCTGGCAAGTGACATGCACTGATAAATGATAACCACCATTACTAGCTGCTGATCAACAATTCTAGTGCCTCAAAGTATGTAAACTCCAGTGAATATTGAAGATTCAAGATAAAAATGGAAGGGAAAAAATGCTCATTACCATGAGGGAAAGGGAGTCTTTGGTGTCTTCCAAACCCATCAAGTGGAATTTTCACCTCACTTTCCAGAGGAAATAATTAAATATCAGAGAAGGGGAGTGACCTGCCCAGGATCACACAGACAGGAGGTGTTGGAGTAGGGTTTGAAATTGGATTCAGAAATTCACAGCCTGTGCCCTCAGGGTTGAAAAATCAAAGAGCCTCGATCTCTGCTCTGGTGAACCTCAGACATTTGAAAAGAGAGAGTCCCAATGCAGGGTGATAAGTATTTTCATGGCAATGGGGTAGGAGGGGCATGAATCCTAGAAAGTACCAGAATTTACAGGGGAATGAGACAGGGTGGTCAGAGGAAACATTTTTTGCTAAGACTAAGAGGATTGAGGAGGAGATAGTCAGGAATCCCTTGGAAGACAGCATCCTTGTTGAGGGTGAAGAACGCACTAAGGCTTGAAGGTGCGAAGGGTGCTGTTACCTGGGGAAACATGTGAGGTCAGGGTTCCTGGAATAAAAAGTGGATGTCTGTGCTATGGCAGAATCTGGGACTAGAGAGGTGGGTGGCGGCTGGGTCTTGCAGGATCCTTTATGTCAGGCTGGATGTTGCTGGGGAAGGGATAGAGTCAGCCCTGGGAAAGGGGTCTTCCTTTGTTTCTGTTTCCCTTCTGACACTTCTGTGCCTCTGTTCCCACCTCTGCCTGCCCCTGGGTCCTCTTCACTTTGTCCCCATCTCTCCTACGTCCAGAGGAGGGCAGCATTGGGCTGAGAGCCTGCGGGTCCTGTGTGCAGTCCCAGAGAAGAGCCGAGGCTAGGGGCAGCTAGCTAAGCAACTGTCTGGAAGGTGGAGATGGGACAGACAGACCCAAGAATGGGTGGGGTGTACAGGTGTGAATCCAGAACCGGAGGGACGGGCTTGGGTCCTGTCTTCTCCTCTGCCTGTCCCCCAGCCCTTCTCCAGAAATTTTGTTGCAGGAAGGGGGACCCCTTCCAGGGCTCGAGAGTGGGCTCTTGTCTGACACTGAGAAATGAATTGTCCAAGGAAACACACGGAGAATTTGTGTTGACAAAGCAAGAGATTTTATTGGAAAGGGTGAGAACTGCTCTGCCACTGTGACTTGCAGTCTCAGGGTTTTATGGTGATGGGATTAGTCTCTGGGTTATCTTTGGCTGATCATTCCAACTCATAGAGTCCTTCCTGGTGGTGACTCAGAGTCCTTCCTGGTGGTGCGCGCATAGCTCAGCCAAGATGGATGTCAGCAAGAAGGATTCTGCCAGGCGGTAGTACACATGGGATTTCCTTTTGACCTCTCCCGAACTCTTCTGGTTGGCGGTGGTTTATTAGTTCCGTGTTCCTTACCAGACCGCCTGTCATAAAATAACTCACCAGATGGTTACTATGGTGCCTGCCCAGCGTGGATGGTTTCAGTCAGTGTATCTCCCCCAACAGTTTCAGCTGCTTCTTCCTGCCCCTGAAGAGAGTGCTAGGCCTCCCTCAAGGAGGCAGGAGAAATGAGGGCTGGACCTATGAGGGAGCTGGGAGGAGGATGAGGTCAGATTAGGGGGAGGGGTCTCCCACCATGCTGCCTTTTCATGATCTTAATGGAAGCGTGAAAAAGACCAAGAATATACTTGGGGTAGCCATTCCCTTCTCCAGGGGATCTTCTCA
The DNA here is from genome assembly GCF_001704415.2 of Capra hircus. Taxonomy (NCBI): domain Eukaryota; kingdom Metazoa; phylum Chordata; class Mammalia; order Artiodactyla; family Bovidae; genus Capra; species Capra hircus. The sequence goes on along the minus strand of NC_030825.1, from coordinate 56,369,651 downwards.
ACCCAGGGATCAAACCCAGATCTCCTGCATTGCAGGAAGATTTTTTACCGTCTGAGGTACCAGGGAAGCCCAATGTTTGACAAACTACCCAAATTACCAGTTTAGCTTATAGACATATTCCACAGAAGGGTACATTCATATTCATCGGGTAGACTGGAGAAGAATATACATATATATAGGTATGTATTTCTCTCTCTTTCTTCTTTCTTTTCTTCTGGTGGTGCAGCTTTGGGATCATAGTTGCCTAATCAGAGATTAGACCCACTCCCTTGGCCTTGAAAGCCCAGAGTCCTAACCACAGGACCACCAGGGAATTCCTTTAAAAAATGAATTCTTCCTCTTCTCTTTCCACCCCACCCCTTCCTCCCTGTCTCTTTTTCCCTCCCCTCTCTGTTACCACATATCTAGTTGGCTGCTTCCAATGCTGACTTCTAGTCTGCCTTTTACCTCCACCTTATTTTTTCTTTCTGTTGCACCAGTGGTGGCCACCCACCAGCTCCCAGCTCCAGCAACCACCCGAGACCATCATCCTCACCCTCATCCTCTCCATCTCCATCACTCATCCTCCTCTCCCTCATCGTCTTCATCAAGCACAGCCCCTTAGGGACCCGTGGGAGAATTTCTCTGGGAAACACACCCAGGAGTGGGTTGACACAGCAGCAGGTGCCACAGTGGTTGAGAGTCTCATCTCTGGGGTCAAATCCACCTGAGTGGACTTATCTCTCCATCACTAACTTCATGGCCTAGAGCAAGCCATTCAAACTCTCGGTGCCTCAGTTCTTCATCCATATAATGGGAACGAAGACAATAGTGCTTTGTGGGGTTGGTGTGAGGAATAACTAAGTTAACTTGTGTAAAGTGCTTAGAACAATGCTGGCATATAGTAAGTGCTCATTAAGTGTCAGCGATTGTTGGACTTCCCTGGTGGTCCAGTAGTTAAGAATCCGCCTGCCAATGCAGAGGACACAGGTTCCATCCCTGGGCCAAGAGGATCCCACATGCCAGGGGGCAACTAGCCCTGTCCGCCACAACAACTGAGCCCACGTGCTTCCACTACTGAAGCCCCAGAGACCATGCTCTGCAACAAGAAGCCTGCCCACCGCAATGAATAGCCCCTGCTCTCAACTAGAGAAAGCCCACGCACAGCAACAAATACCTAGCATAGCCAAAAAAACAAAACAAATAATTTGTTTTAAGTCAAAGACCTTTAGTTCCTCCTCAAGGGCTGTATATAATATTCTGAGTCATCCTTTGAGCCGTTTTGCAGATACTGAAACCCCCACCCGGTGAAAGATGTCAATTATATGCTGCCCACAAGTTTGCAGACCCCAGACTGGTTGGAACCAGAAGGCTGATGGTGTTGACTTCTGATTACCTCACCACCCACCAATCAGAAGAATGTCCAAGAGCTGATTACACACCCCACAACCACCCTTCTGCTCCAATCTTTAAAAATCTTCCCCTAAAAGCCATGGGGAAGTTTGGGTCTCTTAAGCACCAGCTGCCTGGACTGCTTGCTTGGCGCCTGCAGTAAATGCTGTGCTTTCCTTCACCACAACCCAGTGTCAGCAGACTGGCTTTACTGCACATGGGCAAGCAGACCCAAGTGTGGATCGGTAACAGAAGCAGATCAGTGGTTGCTTTTTAGGATATTCGCAGAGTTGCCGATCCAGCACCACAGTCAATATCAGAACGTTGTCATCACCTCAAAGAAAACCATATACCCGTTAGCAGTCACTGCCCATTTCCTCCCAAACTTCCCCCCACTGTGTGTGTGTGTGTGAAGCTAGTCACTCAGTAGCGCCTGACTCTTTGGGATCCCATGGACTGCAGCCCACCAGGCTCCTCTGTCCATGGAATTCTCCAGGCAAGAACACTGGAGTGGGTAGCCGTGCCCTCCTCCAGGGGATCCTCCCGACCCAGGGATCGAACCTGGGTCTTCTGCATTGCAGGCAGGTTCTTTACCGTCTGAGCCACAGGGGAAGCCTCCTCCCACTAGGCAACTCCTAATCTACTTTTTGTCTCTGGATTTGCCTGTTCTGGACATTTCATATGCATGGAATCATTAGTGGTGCCTGTGTTCAGCTTCTTTCATTCAGCATAATGTTTCCAAGGCTGGCGCATGTTTTAGCATGTACAGCATTGAAACAGAGCAGGATCCCATGGTTCTTCCCCACTGTGTCTTCAGGAAAAACTTTAATCAAAGAATTACTTTAATCAGAGAAGGGAGAAAATGCAGAAGCAAAGAAAAACGGTCCAACAGGATGAAAAAATAACCAGTTAGTAAGCAGAGTCAAGGACCCTTAGCTCCTCTTCAAGGGCTATGCAATAGATAATATTCTGAGCCATGTCTTGTGAGCTGTCTTGTAGATATTGAAATCTCCACTGGGTTGAAGAAATTAACTAAATGATGACCAGACGGTAGCCAGGACACGAGCTGCTACAATTCTGAGAACTGGCCTCAAGGAAATGGGAAAAAACTGACCCTGGAACTGAAGATTAACTGTATTTAAAACAATCAGGATGACGCTGAGCATATCACCACATGACCAATTTCAAGATGACTGTCAGAGCTGTCTGTGACATTTCTGCATGTAGCCTCTTCCTTCGGTCTATAAAACCTCTTTCCCACTGATTGTGAAGGCGTGGTGGAGAGGGTGGTGGTGGGGATCAGCCTTTGAACAGAAGTCCACCCTCCCTGCCCAGTTACCATCATCCAAAATAACGCTGACTTTCCTTTCCACAAACTTTGCCTCTTAGCTTCTGAGCAGTAAGCAGCCAGACTCCCACTTTTGGCTACAGAATTTTGCTCCTTTTTATGAACGAATAATATGCCATTTTAAGGACCCACTGTATTTTGTTTATCCCTTCAGGAGTTGATGGACATTTCAGTTGTTTTTACTTTTTGGCTATAGTGAATAATGCTGCTATCAAGTGAGTGACTATTATTGTCTATAAACTGTGTTTCACTAAAACTGGGAAATAAAGACCAAGCCAGGGACTTCCCTGGTGTCCCAGTGGTTAAGACTCCACACTTCCTACTCAGGGGGTATTGATCCCTGGTTGGGGAACAGAGATCTCACATGCCAAGTGGCACGGCCAAAACAAACAAACAAACCAAGTAGAACAAAACGATTGTGTTTACAGACCCACCTAGAGATGGTTAAAGGATAAAGAAAGATAGAAATATGCCAGCAAAACTGAGAGTCACCATTAGCTGCAGTAGGGGAGAGAGGCTTTCTGATAGCATCCCAGCTGTGCATTAAAGGGTGAACTCAGCAGTCTTGGGATCCTCAAACCCTGTGTATTCCAAAGAGAAGACTGACCCATGACTGGCTCCTGGCACATAACCTCAAAGCCCTTGGCTTGCCCTACCTGACAAGAGTGTCTTTGTTTACTTGGGGGCTTGGACGCACTGTATCAGCTTGACTTCTGGTGGTGCTGGGAGACTGAGTAGCTGAGGTCAGTCACACGGGCATCCAGACATGCCTACGTGACCGACCCACAGTATCCTGGACACCAAGTCTTGCAGGAGCTTCTCTGTTTGGCAATACTTAGCACTGTGTTGTCACACGTGTTGCCAGAAGAATTAAGTGCTGTTCATATGACACCACTGGGAGAGACCCCTAGAAGCTTCCACCTGGTCTCTCCTGAACTCTGCTCTGTGTCCCTTTTGCCTCTGCTGATTTTAATTTGTATCTTTTCACTGTGCATACATGCGTGCAAGGTCACTTGCCATGCACAATTCTTTGAGACCCCATAGACTATAGCCTGCCAGACTCCTCTCTCCATGGAATTCTTCAGGGAAGAATACTGGAGTGGGTTGCTGGGCCCTTCTCCAGGGGAATCTTCCTGGCCGGGGAATCAAACCCGCATCTCCTGTGTCTCCTGCAGTGGCAGGAGGGTTCTTCACCACTAACTAGCACCATCTGGCGGAGAAGGCAATGGCACCCCACTCCAGTACTCTTGCCTGGAAAATCCCATGGATGGAGGAGCCTGGTAGGCTCCATGGAGTCGCTAAGAGTCAGACATGACTGCGCGACTTCCCTTTCCCTTTTCACTTTCCTGCATTAGAGAAGGAAATGGCAACCCACTCCAGTATTCTTGCCTGGAGAATCTCAGGGCTGAGGGAGCCTGGTGGGCTTCCGTCTGTGGGGTTGCACAGAGTCGGACGCGACTGAAGTGACTTAGCAGGAGCAGCAGCAGCAGCACCATCTGGCAAGCCCCATCTTTTCATGGTAATAAAACACAAATGTGAGTCTAATGGCTTTGCTGAGTCCTGTGAGTCATTCCAGCAAATCATTGAAGCTGAGAGTGGTCGTGGGGTCCCCGGAAACATCTGGCCTTAAGCTGGATAGAGGTTTCTGCTCTGTTATTCTTTAAACTATACATTTTATGAATGTTTCACATGTATGATGTTAGAATTAAAAAAATAACCATCAGGACTTTGTAACTGACAGAAGGTGGCAAATAAAGAAAAGGAAAGAATTAAAACCCAGGGTTGGGTTGATGCAGAGGGCTTGGGGTGGCTGATGAGAAAAGATGGGAAAGAGAAATAGCTTAAGGGGAGCAAAATGAAGAATTACTGAATTCACCTTGACCTATTGAGTTTGAGAATCTGAGAATCTTGCTTAGTAGACTGACTTCAAAGCTCAGGAGAAGTGATAAAAAGACTAAAAGAGATCTCACTCAAAGAAAAATATAATTGAAAAAAGATGCCATTTCCGTGCCCCGCCCCCCATCCCTGCCAAAGAAACTGACTCCCCTAGTGGTCCTGTGATTAAGAATCTGCCTTCCAATACAGAGAATGTGGGTTTGATCCCTGATCAACAAACTAGGATCCCTCCTGCTGCTGGGCAGCTAAGCAGCCGCAACAACTTGCAAGCTTGCTCTGAGCCCATGTGCTCTAGAGCCCGTGGACAGCAACTAGGGAAAGCCTCCAAGCTGCAAAGCAAATATTCAGCACAGGCAAAAAAAAAAAATCAGAGAGAGATTTAAAAGATAGTAATCTCCAACTTTGGTAAGACTGTGGGAGATTGGCTGGGACAGAACTTTCTTTTCCCCCACAAGTTATGCAGCACAATTGATTTTAAATGCACACTCCACAACCCAGAAATTTCAATTCTAATAATATATCCTTAAAAAGAAGTATTAGTACGCATGCATAAAGATTTTTCACACTACAGCCAAAAATGGCAAATGACAAGGATATTCTCCCCAGCGTTATTTGTAAAAGCAAATAACAAACACCCTTAAAAACATCAGTAAGAGTATGGATGTACCACAGTTGATGAATACAATAGAATTTTCTGCAAGTACCAAAGGGACTGGAAAAATGCTGCTTCCACACGGTGGATAAACATGCATTCAGTCGCTCAGTTGTGCCCGACTCTTGGCGACCCCATGGACTGTAGCCCGCCAGGCTTCTCTGTCCATGGGATTTTCCAGGCAACAATACTGGAGCAGGTTGCCATTTCCTTCTCCAAGGGATCTTCCCAACCCAGGGATAGAATCCACATCTCCTTCCACTCCTGGACTGACAAAGCATATTCTTTTACCACTGAGCCCCCAGGGAAGCCCCCTTTATATAGCAGATTATAAAGAACAGCAAGTTGCTCAAGTTTGTATAATTCCATATTTGAATTAACAATGACACGTGATCTTTTTACATTTTATACTTTTGTTTTTAAATTCTATATTTTGTAAGTTTTCTTTTTATGAGCTTGCTTTTTCTCCTCTGGATGTTTTGCCATTGTTTGTTAAGAAGCCACTTTTCAATCATTAATTTGTAATGCTATTCTCAACCTGCATTAAATCCCCAGTGGATTTCTATCCATCTCTGACCTTTCCAAACAGGTTCCTTTCATCTTTTTTCCATGCACTGGGATCACACTGTTTTATTTATTGAGGCGTGACGTTAGTTTTTAACATCTGGTAGAGCAGTCCATGGGGTCGCTAGGAGTCGGACACGACTGAGCGACTTCACTTTTCACTTCCCTGCATTGGAGAAGGAAATGGCAACCCACTCCAGTGTTCTTGCCTGGAGAATCCCAGGGACGGGGGAGCCTGGTGGGCTGCCATCTCTGGGGTCACACAGAGTCGGACATGACTGAAGTGACTTAGCAGCAGTAGCAGCAGCACCAGAGCCTCCTTTTCTCAGCACTCTCTGCTTTTGGAATTTTTCTATTTTTTTTTTTTTTTCCTTTGGCTGTGCTGTGAGGCATATGTGGGGTTTTAATTCCTTGACAAGAGATCAAACCCATGCCCCCTGCAGTGAAAGTGTAGAGTGTTAACCATCGGACACCCAGGGAATTCCCTGGAATTTTTAAAGTAATTCTATTATTAAACTTTTTTTTTTTTTTTTTTGCCTAAAGGGATGTTTCTGGCCCTAAAATAAAAATGTGAGAGTCATCAAAATACAGCTATGAAACTATGAAGTCACCCAGGGAGAAAAATGAGCCATGGATAGAACCCCCAGGGAATGCTACTTCTTAGAAAAAAACACCCCATAACCATGAACATAATTAATTAAATTGAACAGATAGGGCACAACCAACCTTTTACTGAAGCTTGGTTAACTGAAGAAACTCCATAAAACCACTAGAAACAACTCTCTCCCCTCCCTACTATCTTGTTGTTGTTCAGTCGCCAAGTCGTGTCCAATTCTTTGCCACCCCATGGGCTGCAGCACACCAGGCCTCCCTGTCCATCACCAGCTCCCAGAGCTTGCTCAAACTCATGTCCATTGAGTCACTGATACCATCCAACCATCTCATCCTCTGTCACCCCCTTCTCCTCCTGCCCTCAATTTTTCCCAGCATCAGGGTCTTTTCCAGCAAGTCAGTTCTTCGAATCAGGTAGCCAACATATTGGAGCTTCAGCACCACTCCTTCCAATTGAGTGTTCAGGGTTGATTTCCTTTAGGACTGACTGGGTGGATCTCCTTGCAGTCCAAGAGTCTTCTCCAGCACCACACTGAATTAGTCTCCTAGGGTTGCTGTAGCAAAGTACTGCAAACTGAGTGGGTTAAAGAGCAGAAATGTAGAATTTGGGGGATTCAGAATAATTTCCTAGGTAATGATAGAACATGTAGCAGTGAGGAAACATCCCAGGAGAAATACCTCCCGTCCTAATAACCTGCCCCATACAGTCACCCTCCAGGATCTGAAGCGAGCGGAGCAGGCTATGGGGCGGAGAGGATGAACTGTAAAATGAAGCAGTTGAGGGCAGACCTCGGGACAGTAACTGAGGTGGAAGGGAAATAAGCAACTTGAACACATATCTTCATGTGCTAACTGACACTTGTTAATCACTGTTTTCAAACCATCTCCTCAATTTTTTTTGGCCCATGTTTTCTTTTCTTTTTTTTCTTTAAAGTTCAAAGATTTTTAATAGTCCTTTTTACTTTTTGACTGTGTTCCACAAATGATGGCAGGCCAGTTATTATGTACAGGAATCATGGAATCATTTCTTCCCCATGGCTATGTAAGATCTTAGCTAATGAAGTTTGATCCAGCTGTTTGTTGGGATTCCAGCTGCTGACAGTTTAAAGCTCTTAGTGGTTGTGGCTTTGGGCCCACAACAGAGAAGTGTCTACTGTACTTTGAGATTACAGAAGACTCAACTCCATCTCCAGAATTCTACAAAACAATCCTATTTCACAATCATGTGATCAACGATTACATCTCTAATGAGTGAAGACATGCTGTTCAGATGCATGCTTTCTGGCTGAATAAGCTGATTCTTCATGTACTGTTTAATTTCTAATAACATTGAAACTAATGTATTTTCATGTATTCAGTAATTATTAAAATTTGATAAATACTATCCTGATCATTCAAGCTTTTAAAATTTGGCTCTTTTTTAAGCTATGAAATTATGAATTAGGTCATATATGATATTCCCAGACAAACTTAATGTTATGTATTATCACAACAAGACAAACAGGTCAGGTCTAAAGAAATCTCTTGACTAGCATTATCTTCACCCTAATACAAAACTTTTACTTACTTAACAGGTTATCAGAGATACTGAAAAGTGAAAGTGAAGTTGCTCAGTCATGTCCGACTCTTTGCAACCCTGTGGACGGTAGCCCACCAGGCTCCTCCGTCCATGGGATTCTCCGGGCAAGAATACTGGAGTGGGTCGCCATTTCCTTCTCCATGGCCCATGTTTTCTAATGAAGTAATTGTCTTTTTCTTACTGACTCATAGGCACTGTTTACATAATCTGCATGTGAGCCTTGTGACATGTGGATATTGCAAACATGAAAATGTCTCTCTCTTTTTTTTTTTGAAAGTGCCAGAGTTTTAACCACTGGACTACCAGGGAAGTCCCTGTTTAGCTTGTTTTTAGAGAGACTTCTACACATGTCCAGGTGGAGATGGTGGTGACTTCCACCAAGATGGAATGGTGACGATTAAGAAAAAAAAGAAGATCAGATTCAGGGTACATTTTCAAGGGAAAGCTGACAACTTGCTGTTCTATTAACTGTGAAAGAAAAAAGTCAAGAGTAAGTTTAAGTGTTTGGTTGAAGTAAACAGACGGTGTCATTTACTGAGGTGGGGACAGGCAGGGGAAGGCTTTGGGGGCAGCTGAAATCCAGGGGGAGACATGGTCATGGCTGTTTTTGGAAACTATGACCCACTGTGAAGTTGCTTTAAATTGGAAGCATGTAAAATATGACCCTCCCCAAATTCATTTTTAGATGTCCATGAAGAAAATAGAGAATGCAAAATTAATAAATGAACATTGAATTTATTTTTTTTAATAGCAAACCCTGGTCTAGTGATCTCCACCCTCTCAAGCTATATAAAATAAGCCTGGAAATTTGAAAGGGGACTCCTTCAATAGAATTACCAAGAAACTTATCAGCTTAGTAAAGTAGTGTGGCCTTCCATTCCATGGGTACCAAGCCATAAGAAAGGGGTCCCAAGAGCACCACCCAGAGAGACCACAGGGGCCTGCAAGCGGATGTGAGGTAGTCGTCCATTAGAGCCGTGCATGAACCTGAGGCATGTGGGCAGGGTGCTCTAGCTCACCCTCTGGCGACATAAAACACATGTTTTATGGCAAGACAAGAAAAATTTAAACATAAAAATGCTTCTCTGCCCTTTGACCTCCCCTCTCCCCACACTGTGCATCATGTGTCTATTACCCATCGACCAAACCTCCCCCACGGGCAGGAATACCTGCTCAACCATGAAGGGCCACGTTCTCCCAGCAACGTCGAGACAACTCTTTGAAAGATAACATTCCTTCTTGATCTTATAAGGGGTCACATGACCCTGGATGACTCAGGAATGACTCTTAGATCTGGATTATGTAAACTGTCAATAACATGTCATCTGGTATACAATCCACTGACTCAAAAAAAAAAAAAAAAAAAAAAGAACCAAAAATCAGCTTATATAACTATGCCTGATTTCTAACCAATGGAACAGTTCTCAGACTTTTCTGAGATGCTCTTCTTGGGTTAAGTACTAAATCACTTCAGTCGTGTCTGGCTCTGTAGACTGTAGCCCACCAGGCTCCTCTGTCCATGGGATTCTCCAGGCAAGAATACTGGAGTGGGCTGCCACGACCTCCTGCAGGGGATCTTCCTGACCCAGGGATCGAACGTGCGTCTCTTATGTCTCCTGCATTAGCAGGTGGGTTCTTTACCGCTAGAGCCACCTGGGGAGAAGGCAATGGCAACCCACTCCAGTGTTCTTGCCTGGAAAATCCCATGGAAGGAGGAGCCTGGTAGGCTGCAGTCCATGGGGTGGCACAGAGTCGGACACGACTGAAGCGACGTAGCAGCAGCAGCAGCAGCAGAGCCACCTGGGATAATCCTCAAATTTGTCTTGAATACGATTTTTCATTTCTTTCTTAGATCCACTGATTAATCTTTTCTCAACACCTCTTTGAAACTGGGTATGACTACATAACTTGCTTCGTCACCGAAATGTGAGTGGCAAACCTTTTCTTCCCTATGTATCCATTTTGGGAGCATATTCCCAGTTCTTAGGGTATTCTTTCATTACCTTTTTTTGAACCAACCCCCTTACGAACACAGTGGCCATGTTGGTATTAGGTGATCCCCTCCCCATGGCCTCCGGTAATTGACTCATGGCGGATGCCTGACTCAAATATCAATCCGATTGAGCTATCGGATCATCTTTTTTCGGGAATGTCAAACTGTGGCAGAGAGATGCTAGGAGTCTTGAAATGAGACTTCTATGTCACATTGCCTCCTTGGTCCACCATCTTAGGGTGCTGGGACTGTTACAGTAACCTTCTGACTGGTCTCTTTTTCTCCACCCTTGCCCCTACATTCTTACCTCCACACAGAGGACAGATATGTCCGCACAGCAAATCAGATCATATGTGTGCACGAGTGCGTGTGCTCAGTCCTGTCCAGCTCTTTGTGACCCTATGGGCTGTAACCTACCAGGCTCCTCTGTCCATGGGATTCTCCAGGCAAGAATACTGGAATGGGTTGCCATTTCCTCCTTTAGAGGATTTTCCTGACCCAGGGATTGAACCTGCATCTCCTATTGCTGGATTGGCAAGCGGATTCTTTTACCACTAAGGCACCTGGGAAGCCCCAAGTCAGATCATCTCATGCCTCTAATGAAAGCCCTTTGATGGCTTCCCATTGGTCTTGGAATAAAACCAGAGTCCTTATTATCCTGTCGATGTCGATGAGGCATTTCACAGTCCCACCCTGCTAACTTCTCCATTTATATCTGTCTCCATGTACTCTAGTCACACCAGTCTCATTTCACTAGACTCCCCTCTGCCACAGGACCTTTGCATGCGGGATCTCAAGTCAGGTGGAGAAGTTCATGTTGGCCTATTTCATGCCAAGTCATAAAAGATTTTGCAAATACAGAGAATAATCTATTTAGTTTGTTACTCAGTTACTTATGACTGCCCAACAGATCATCCCAATACTTCACTGGCATACAATCAGAATGTTATTATACTCATAGAATCTGTGAATCAGGAACTCAGATATGGCCTGACTCTGCAACATGTTGTCAGGAGACTGAGCTGGCTTGCCAGAAATGTGAGGTTGACTGGAACAACTGGTGGCTTCTACACTCACATTTCTGATGCCCGGGCTGGGATGAAGCTTGGCTCAGCTATGACTGTTAACTGGAGCATCTCTGTGGGGCCTCCCATTATGTTTGGACTTCCTCACAGCATGGCAGCTTCAGATAGCTCTACTTTCTACATGATGAGGATACCTGAGGACTCCCACAGCAAATGTGTCAGCAAACAACTTGAAAGCCATGTTGCAAGGGAGTCCGAGCTATCCTGTCCTGCAGGATACTCCGAATGAGCACCACAGAAATGCAGCTTCATAAGAGACCTCAGCCAGCACTGCATGCAACAGAGACTCACCCAGCTGACCTACTGACCGGTGGGAAAGAATTAACTGCTGTCACTTTAAGCCATCATGTTTTGTCAACACAGCCCTTGAGAGCAGGGATCCTGTTGGGTTCATCACGACAGGCATTTACTAAAAGGATGAATGGACTCTCGTCAAGTTCACTGAGCCACACTGGTCTATGAGTTCTTAGCAATAGGCATGGTAAGCACTGGAAGCTAGGGTTGCAGAGGTGGGGCGTGTGGGCTTGGATTGCAACTACTAGCCAATACAGCTCTCTTATGAAAATTGGACGAAAGGTCCCCACTCTGAGGAGACTAACTTCTAGAAAAAAGTGAGCCTGCTGGGTGGACATAGTCCCAGCGACACATGGCTTGGAGAGCAGATCACGGGCTCTATGCAAGCCCCACCTGCCTCCTTGGCCAAATGCCTTTGTGCAGTGACCAAGCTGTACAATTATTCAAGGCTTCCCTGTTTTGCACCCTGTAGACATTCCTTCCTTCTTCCTTGGTAAGAGCACCCCAATTTTCTTACTGCAAGCCACAATGTCCTTCAGAGGAGGCCCACTGATTCCACAGCTGCAGGGAGCAATGATTTATTGATCTGAAGCTAAGTCAACCCAGGGTCTAATTCACCATGCCTTATAAGGAGGGGTCAGAGGGCATGCGACACCCTTCTGGTCAATGAGACCTGGGACCAGTTGCAGGGAGATTTGGAAGGTTTCCCACACTCTTCAAAGGGGACACAAGATAAAAACAAACTTCTTTTTACTGCCTTGGAAAGAGGATATCTGTACAACACCTGGGTATGTGGCAGCCCTCTTGGGACCAAAAGGAGCATATGGGAGCTGATTTAAGAGATTATGGAAGCTCAACAAGATGGATAGTACTGGGGTTGCTGATGACCTGTTGAGCTGCTGAATTAACCCTGGAGACCTGCCGTCTCTGCTCATGTTATGTGAGACTCATGAATATGTTATTTAAACAAGTTAGTTGGGACTTCTGTTGGGACTTCAGGCTTGCAGCCTGAAGCATTATGGTACAAGACGGAAGCCCCCCTGGAACATGTAACAACGTGCTCCTCACACCCCAGAACTGATCTTGGGGGAGTCCAAAAAGGAGAATGGGGTGCCAAGAACCAGCCAACATCAGTGCTTGAGGAGTGGGGACAGGTCAGCAGGGATCCCAATCCACTCTGGCAGGAAGGCTGCCTCTGGCTTAAAGACTTTGAGGAAGGGAGAGTCTGGGAGGGTGTAATTGGCTAGGTAGATGGTCTCTCCACCTGCGAGGTAGGCGGCCCAGATCCCGAACGTCCCAATGGTCATGATGGTGTGATTACACTGCGTGAGCAAGGCAAAATCCTTGGCGGGCGAGCCCTCGTTGCCATTGCCGGCAAACACCACGTCGCCACGGGAGGCGTTGATGTTTTCCCGACACCAGGCCATGCCATTGCTGGAGACCACAAATATGGGGGCGCTGTAGCGAGCACGGAACCAGTCCAGGGCCTGCTCTAGGTATCGCCGGTCAGCCACCACACCCTTCCACACGTTGGGCATAACGTGGACGTAGTCCCCTCGGCGCACGTGCACCCCCACGTAGGTGCTCGGCCGGCTGCCATTCACTCGCAGACCCCGCAGGAAGTTCTGGGCCTCCTCACGCACGTGGGCGTGCAGGGTGAACTCCCGGAGGATCTCGGCACGGAGGTGGTGGTAGAAGGTCCAGGAGCAGGGGTAGCCGGTGAGGTGCACATACTCCCCCGGGATGTGGCGGTACTGCTCCTCCATCCAGTCGTTCAGGTGGTAGTTTTTCCAGGGGACGCTCCTGGCCGTGGCGTCGTGTAGAACCGGGAGTGTGATTCGGAAGATGGGGGCCAGCGTGCTGTGCATCTGGGGCGGGATGAAGGCGGCGCGCCCGTTCATCTTGGCCAGGGCGTACAGGGTGGCGTACTCCCCCATCTGGTTCCCCAGGCGGTCTATGGCGTTGATGGTCCACATGCCCTTCAGCTGGGGCCTCGGCTGGGGACGCGAGGGGGTCTCCGTAGTTGCTGGCTCCAGCGCCTCTAACTCCCACGCGAGTTGCATCTTCTCTAGCCTCTGATGAAGGTGAAATATGGTGGAAGCCGTGAAGACAAAGAGGACGAAGGGGGCCGTGGGGAAGAAGAAAAATGTCTGCGTGCTGAGCATGGCTGTCTGGGGAGGGAGAGCAGGGAACCGGTTAACTGCGGGGAGGGAGGCCCTGGGGTTGTACATGAAGCTGGCGGCACAGCTGTGTTTGCAGACATTGTGGGCAATATGTGCTTGTGGATTGGCTCTATGTGTGCATGGACGTAAGTGTGAGTGCTCATGTACATGTATGCAGGTGCATCTCTGGAGTGTGTGTTACATGATTGTGTTTCCATTGGACTCACATGTGCATGTTTACACATGTATATGCACTGTGTGTATATACACTCATGGCGTGTGCATTTCCTGAGTATATATGGTATCTTTACAGTGTGTACTTATGGTCTGTGAAATTGTGTGCATACGAACGTATGTTGTGTTGTATTGTATGGCTGTATATATAGAGGCACACATGATTACTGTATTTTTTTTACAAATTGAAGGTTTGCAGCAACCCCAGATTGTCAGATGATGGTGAGCATTTTTTTTTTAGCAATCACCTGTGTTTTAATTAAGTTGCATACATTGGGTTTATTTTTAAAGACATAAAGCTATTGCGCACCTAATAGACTACAGTATAGGGTAAATGCAACTTTCATATGCACCAGGAAAGCAAAACCACACCAACAACTTATGTGGTTGTAATATTTGCTTTATTGTTGTGGTTCTGGTACCAAACTCAAAATATCTGAGTGATATCTGTATTGTGTACATACTGAGTGTGTATTATATATGTGGTGTGAGGGTGGTTATGAACAAATACCACATGTGTATGTGAGCATATGCATACACTATGCCTATACAAACTGTATGTTGAAATGTGGATGTTTATTGACTGTGAGTATGCATGTGTGTGTGCATGCTCAGTCATGCCTGACTCTTTGTGACCCCTTGGACTGCAGCCCGCCAGGCTAGGAAATGGAAACAAAGACCCAACGTTCATACTATGAAACCACAGCAGGCGGTTTGGAAAGGGAGAGTACAGATTGGTGTGGCTGGACTTATCAGATGCAGGCTGGAGCACAAGGAGCCAGTAACCAGAGGATAGCGGAAGAGACATGCAGGCATCTCAAAGGAACTTCAACTACTGGTCAAGAGGTCCCAGAAAGGACTTCCCTGGTGGTCCAGTGGTTAAGAATCTGCCTTGCAATGCAGAGGGCATGGTTTGATCCCTAGTTCAGGAAGATCCTACATGCCGTGGGGCAACTAAGCCTGTGTCCCACAACTACCGAAGTCCAAGCTTCAGAGCCCATGCTCCGAAACAAGAGAAGCCAGCACGATGAGAAGCCCACGCATAACAACTGGAGAGTAGTCCCTGCTTGTTGCAACGAGAGAAATCTTGCGTGCAGCAACAAAGACCCAGCACAGCCAAAAATTAAAAAGTAAAGAAAGAAAGAAAGAAATCCTCGAAAATCTGCTAATATTTGAACAACTATACAACGTGTTCTTTTCAACTCTGGTTACAACAGAAGTTAGTTCCAGGAGTAGGGTGGTTGCATCAGACAGACCTTCTGAAAATACATGGGACTCAATCTGGTATTGAGATAGGAGGGAAGAGGGCAGGACACACCCTTGAAAAAGTGACACAGACTTTGAGAAAAACAGGATGCAACAAGAACTGGTGAGAACCAATTTGGTCCAAGATGGCGGAAGATTCGACTTCCAGTAGACCTTGAGCCTCATTATATGCTCATTGGAATAATGAAGTGAAGTCGCTCAGTCGTGTCCGACCCTTTGCGACCCCGTGGACTGTAGCCTACCAGGCTCCTCAATCCATGGAATTCTCCAGGCAAGAATACTGGAGTGGGTTGCCATTTCCTTCTCCAGGGAGTCTTCCCGACCCAGGGATTGAACCTGGGTCTCCCGCATTACAGGCAGACGCTTTACTGTCTGAGCCACCAGGGAAGCGTATGCTAAATGACACACCCATGGGCGCCAAGACAGTTCTGAGACTGAGTATATACAGTCAAAAAGTGGGCAGTGACCCCGTTCCTGGAACTCTCTCTCCCTTCTCCAAGATTGTTGGAATAATCTTTCCACTTCTCAGCCTGTGAAACATCCCAGCTTGTAAAGACTAACCACCCCATATCTCTGGGTGGCTCTCACTTTCTGAGATGGTCCTTATTCTGCCTAAAGGATGTGTGCGTGCATGCTAACTTGCTTCAGACGTATCCAACTCTTCGTGACCCCATGGACTGTAGCCCACCAGGCTCCTCTGTCCAAGGGATTCTCCAGGCAAGAATCCTGGAGTGGGTTGCCATGCCCTCCTCCAGGGGATCTTCCCAACCCAGGGACTGAACCCATGTCTTATGTCTCCTGCATTGGCAGGTGGGTTCTTTACCATTCGTGCCACCTGGGAAGCCCATGAACTGTGTATCTCTCTGAATAAACTTGCTTTCACTTTTCTGTGGTTCGCTCTTGAATTCCTTCCCGTGGAAAGCCGAAGACCCTCAGCTGGTGGCCAGTCCCAGGGACCCACTGGAGACCTGGGACATGACCATCCTCTCATGCCGCATGCTCCTGCAACCTCATTCGAGGAGGTCCAGGGCACTGAGAATTCCCCATCCTGGATCATACACCTTGACTCGGTGGTTTGTAAAGAGAAGCAGTTAATTAAGCTGTTGGCTAAGATTATTTCAAACAAATCAAAGATGCCTCCCCCAAAGGATGAGACTTTGAAGGTACGGCTGCTGAACATTTAAAAAAGCAGCTGTAAGGAAAGAAGAGCAAGGAAAGGAATTGATTCTGACTCCCCATTTTGTGGCTAGAAGCCAGTAAGGATGTAATTAAGTAATGTCTTCACAGTGAACACCTTATCATTGCCAAGATCACATCTAGAAAGACTGATGGACTTTGTCCTTCCATAGTCTAGGCTGGGCCAACACACGTTGCCCCAGGGAAAATCCTGGTCTGACCACTGTTTGAGCAGGTGTGGACTCTGAGTGAATGGGAATGCCAGTGTCTGAGAAGAGTCCTGGGAATGACGGCTTTCTGTTCTCTTTCAAAGACTTCCTTCTTCCTTCTCTGTGAACACAGAGTTCCCACCCAGGTTAAAGTACATCTCTTTCTCCTGAGCAAGCTTTAACCACAGCATATCCCGGAGGCTGTGCACCACAGTAGCTTAGAGATAGAAATTTCTATTTGATTTGGTCTAGGGCTTGTGTCCCTGGGCCAGCTGCTGAACCAAGTGGCCATTAAGGGGGCTTCCCCTGCTGGCTCGGTGGATAAGAATCTTGCTGCCAATGCGGGGGACACGGGTTTGATCCCTGGTTCAGGAAGATCCCACGTGCCAAGGAGCAACTAAGCGTGTGTGCTGTAACTACTGCGCCTGAGCTCTAGAGCCTGTGCCCCACTACAAGTGAAGCCACTGCGGTGAGAAGCCCACGTACCTCAACTAGGGAGTAGCCTTCGCTCGCTGCACCTAGAGAAAGCCTGCATGCAACAAGATTCAGTGCAGCCATAAATAAATTAATATTTTAAAAACAGCCACTAAGAAGAGAACGTTGGGGTTAATCAAGTTAGGTGTGGTCTGATTGAAGCTGGGAAGCTGCCAGAAGCCATGCAGAGTTTGTCCTTTTGGGTTTATTATGGCGGAGAAAAGTTATCACAGGACCTAATGAAGCCACAGCCTTGCTTCTGATTCATGTCACTGAAACCCTCTGAGTCCAGTAAGATTGCTGGAGGGTTCACTTTCCAGAAGAGACTCAGGCTTGTCAACTAGATGCCTGGATTTGAATCGAACCAACTCAGCTGGGGGCGTGGGCTCTTTGGGAATCCCCAGGTGTTGAACGCAGCCAGAAACAGATGTCTGAGTGGTACGACCTCCTCTAGCCCCTTTTGCATTGAAAGAGAGGAGCTAGGGAGCCTGGGTTTACTGAGTAAGGTTCCTTTCAAAGGACTTCCCAGGTGGTCCAGTGGATAAGAATCCACCTACCAATGCAGGGAACACAGGTTCGATTCCTGGTCTGGGAAGATTCCACATGTGGAGCCCATGCACTGCAACCACTGAGCTGGTGCCCTAGAAGCAATGCTCTGCAACAAGAGAAGCCACTGCAATGAGAAGCCCACGTGCCACAGCGAAGAGTAGCTCCCTCTGCCCTTGATGCAACTAGAGAAAGCCAGTGTGCAGCAACAAGTATCCAGCACTATAAAAAATGAGATAAATTTTTTAAAAGGTTCTTTTCAAAGTTCAGCTTTTGCTCATGAGAGTCTCAGCCTTATTGCCCACAAGCTCCAGATAAGGCCACTGAACCTGAAGCCTTCAGTCAACGTACTTGACTCGGTAACCACATCTCTCTGTGGTTAGGTGTACACCCTCCAGCTGCAGGCTATTGATCTCAGGCTCCTAAAGTCATTAGCTGTGATTCTGGACAAGTAGCTTAACTTCTCTGAGGATGAAAACAGTCCCTGGCACATATACACATGCGGTACACTTTTTATATGATCACATATGAAGCAAGAAGTGCTGTTCCGTATGGGCTCTGGGCAAGCGACCAGTGGGTTTCCACTTTTCCTATTGGTTGTGTGTGTGTTTGCATAGCAAGTCGCTTCAGTCGTGTGTCCAACTCTTTGCAACCTTATGGACTGTAGCCCGCCAGGTTCCTCTGTCCATGGGATTCTCCAGGCAAGACTACTGGCGCGGGTTGCCATGCCCTCCTCCAGGGGATCATCTGAACCCAGGGATCGAACCCACGTCTCTTGCATCTCTTGCACTGGTAGGCGGGTTCTTTACCACTAGCGCCACCTGGGAAGCCCCTTTGGGTGCAGGAGTCATGGTCAAATCTAGCATTTAGACCACAGATCACACACAGCATTGGGAGAAGTCAGACATGACTGTGAGGAGGGCAACCCTAGGGGAGGAATCTGTCTCATCAGAGGCTGGGAATTCTGAGACCAACAAAGTAGCTGCATTGGTCAGATACAGAGACAATGGATGGAGCTGACTCTGGGGGCTGCTATTCCAGAGAGTGAGTCAGTGTGTCTGTGATTCACTTGCCATGATTGAAGTTTGATTAAAAAAAAAAAAAAAAGAGTTGAGGACTTCCCTGGGGGTCCAATGGTTAAGAATCCACCTGCCAGTGCAGAGGACACGGGTTTGATCCTGTGTTGGGGAAGATTTCACATGCCACGTGCAACTCAGCTTGTGCACCACGTTGCTGTAGAGCCCAGGAACCGAAACAAGAGAAGCTAACGCAATGAGAAGCCTTACACCCCAGGGAAAAGTAGCCTCTGCTTACCGCAACTAGAGAAAGCCTAGGAGCATCAAGGAAGACCCAGAGGCAACCAAAAAAGAAAAAGCCATGGGGAGGGGAGGAGCTTCGGAAAGCAGGCCCGCCCCGGACCCCTCCCCCGTGTGGATCCTGGGGGTGCGCTCCGCAGGGAAAAACCTGGCAGCTGGAGTCCTGGGCAAAGTCATGATCCAAGGCAAGTGGGAGGAGCCTGCCTTTTCCTCCAGCCCTCTGAGGTCAGGAAGTCCATCTCTTTATCTGCCCTCCGTCCTTACAGCTGCATCACACCCTTCAGGGAGGGATGAGAGGGGGGACCCCTGGGGGGGTCATCCCGTTGGGGGTTGCGGTAGGATAGGAACTGAAAGGAACCCCAACTTTGCAGGGGGAATCCAGCCTCCAAGTCCCTCAGAAAAGCGAGATCGCCAAAATCTGCCCATGACTCCTTTTAAATGTTCTCGTTCTCGTCCACGCCTCTCTGTCCCAGGCCTGGCCTCATCCACTCGGCTCTGGGAGTCTGGCCGCAGCCTCCCCTCCTGGCCTGCATCTGTCCTCACACCAGAGCTCACCCTGTAATTTGCATGTCCGGCTCCTTCAGCTCCGAAAGCCCCGCCCCTTCCTGCCTCCTCCCCCAGGTCGGCTTGGGTACCCACCTCAGTGCCCGCCCAGCCGCAGGACGCCCTCCACGCTTACGCTCGGCGTGGGCAGCTTCGCCGCATTCACACCTGTCCTAAAATTCACCCCATGATCGCAACGCTGGGAAAGAGCTTAAGACAAACATGTGGGGCTACCGTTTTGATATCCTCGACCTTAGGTCCAGCCTAGAATGGAAGCGCGGACTCAGGATGGAGCTAGGGAGCCGGAGATACGGGGACCTCCCGGGCGGGGGCGGGGCCGCAACCCGGGGTCTCCGACCAGAGTCTTGCCCCCTGTGCCTCCCGGAGGTGGGGGGGGGCAGTCACTGCGGCCCGTCCTGGCCGTTCATTCTCAGGTTGCTTTCTGGAAAACAGGTGACAGGAGGGAGGGAGGGAAGCGGCAGGTAGCCTTGAGCGGGGAAGGGAGAGCGGGGGTGATGGAGGGGATGGGGGCTCTGAAGGAGTCTTTGGGCCTAGAAAAGAAAACAACAAAGACCCTTACTGAATTGGAGAAAACAAAACTGAACTTTAGGTCCCGCCCTCATGCTCCAGGCCGGTTGTGTCTATCTGGGGCCTATCGCCCTGTGTTCAGAAACCTTCCATCCCCTACATCTGCCAGAGACTTATCACCCCCTGCCCAACTACAAATGCCATCTCAACTAAAGAATACCCAAAACATCCCACCTGACCAATGTTTCCCTTATGGCTTCCACAAACCTCCCTTTAAATATGAAGCCTCCCTGATCCCTCTTGTGCTCTGCCTGGTCGTTAGGCCGACTGTCGCCCCTCCTTGCCTGAATAAAGGTAACCCACTTCCATTGAGGTCACCTCTCCTTCTTTTCTGCCTCCGCCAGAACTATACCTTACAGGGTCAAGTATCAGATCTGCCAGCAAGGGAGGTGAAGGGAGCTGAGGAGGGCGGCCAGCTTGGGGACTGACGGGAAGATCAGGCAGCCGGCGTGCTGGGGCAGGGGTGGTGGGTGCCCGGTTTGCCGAGGCCCCGAGGTGGGGGTGCAGCCCAGAGGGGATCAGAGGTCAAGGAGTGGAGAGCCCGAGTCTCCACTTGCCGCTGGATCCCTGGGATCAAGTCTCGAGTATGTGTGTGTGTGTGTGTGTGTGTCCGCAGAGAACTCCCTGACTCCATGTCTTACCTGGTCGTGGCTGGACGTAAGGTGGCTCTCTCAGCAGCTCAGCGCACACCCTTCCCTCGGGGTCGGCGCCTCTAACAGAATCGCCCCGAACCTTCCAGCACCTGTGGCCGAAAACCCCGCCCAGGATTTACTCTGCCTTCCGGAGGCTCTGGGAGGCGGGGCGGCGGGGCGGGTGAGTGGCCGTGACAGGTGAGGCCGGAGCCCCTCCCTTCTCCCGGGGTGTGGCAGGACACGGGGCGGGAGGCAGCCTGGAGGAGGGGGACAGGTCCTCCTGGGCCCGGGCCCCCGCCTCTCAGCGTCCTAAGTTCATTTATTTTGGCAACCAACTATTAGCACTTACCTGGCCTACCGACCTCATCCCATCTGCACAGCAATTCTCTCCCAAGGTACAGCGAGGAACAACCCTGGAGTCACAGAGGTGAAGTAGCTTGCCCACGCCACACGGCCAGAAAGTCAGAGAAGCTGGAATGTGAAGCCAGGCAGGCCAGAACCTTGGGAAACACCTGGTAGGTAGCAATTCTTCTCAGTTTCCCTTGTTTCAAAAGATTCCTGACGATTGTTGGTGCGCTGCTGCTGCTGCTGCTGCTGCTAAGTTGCTTCAGTCGTGTCCGACTCTGTGCGACCCCATAGATGGCAGCCTGCGAGGCTCCCCCATCCCTGGGATTCTCCAGGCAAGAAAACCGGAGTGGGTTGCCATTTCCTTCTCCAAAGCATGAAAGTGAAAAGTGAAAGTGAAGTCACTTAGTCGTGTCTGACTCTTAGCGACCCCAGGGACTACAGCCTACCAGGCTCCTCCGTCCATGGGATTTTCCAGGCAAGAGTACCGGAGTGGGTTACCAGTGCCTTCTCCGGATTGTTGGTATATTCTGGGTCCAATCCTGAATATTCATTGGAAGGACTGATGCTGAAGCTGAAGCCCCTGAAGAGCCGACTCATTGGAAAAGACCCTGATGCTGGGAAAGATTGAGGGCAAAAGGAGAAGGGGGCAACAGGGATGAGATGGTTGGATGACATCACCGACTCAATGGACATGAATTTGAGCAAGCTCCAGGAGATGGTGATGGACAGGGGAGCCTGGTGTGCTGCAGTCCATGAACTTGCAAAGAGTCGGACGCAACTGAGTGACTGAGATTAGATATTATTAGTTATTTTCTCATATCTAGAAAAGCACTAAATGCCTTCACGGTGATATCTGCTCCTTGGTGACTAGCAGAAGACCTTTTGTAAGATAAGTGCTTCATTGCACGAACTCCCCCTTCACCAAAATCACATATAGTGACCTTCCCCCGCTACCTCTTTGGAGCAGGTTCTCAGAGCTATCTGAGGTGCTGTCTCCCAGACTGCAGTCTCCATTTTGGCCCAAGTAAAACGTAACTCGCAACTCTCACGCTGTGCATCTTTTGAAAGTTGACAGCAGGAAGCCCCTTCCCGCGTCATTTTAGCAGAGCTGTATTGTAACTAACTTAAAAAAAAAGTATTTATGTTTTGGCCTCATTGGGTCTTCATTGCTGTGAGGCTTTTCTCTGGTTGCGGCGAGCAGGCTTCTCATTGCGGTGGCTTCTCTTGCTGTGGAGCACAGGGCACGCGGTTTCAGCAGCTACAGCACGTGGGTTCAGTAGTTGTGGCACACGGGCCTAGTTTCTCTGCAGTATGTGCGATCCTCCCAGACCAGGGATTGAACCCATGTTCCCTGCATCGTTTACCAGCGAGCCACCAGGGAAGCCCATAACTGGTATGTCAGACGGTGCTTGTCTCCGGCTGCCAAACTCAGGCACAAGATTGATGAAGAATTTAACTGGTGGGGGGAGGGCGGGCGGTGAGACGGGCATCACCAGAGCCCCCAGCAGTCCCAAAACACTGAAAGAGGGACCAGCAGTGCCCCCACTGCCCATCAGGTGACAGGAGGTCCCTTCACCATCTACAAATGTCCCTCCTCAGCCTTCCCCTGCTTAGAAGAAAAAAAAAAAAGGAACCTGAATCCGATCAGGCCTCTCACTGTAATCAGCTGTTTTCAGAAAAGAGAAGGATAAAATTGCCAGTAAATCAACACCATGAGGATAAGGTCGGCCAAGTCCAGGCACTGAATCACTGGCTACAGGACGAATGACCTTGTTTCCCCAAAGAGCCAGTGACGTGAAAAAAAGCAGCAGGGGGCTTATACTACATGCAAAATAGATGTGAGACTCAGAAGCGGATTTTTTTCAGCTGTACGAATGTCCAACAGGTTGTTGAGAAATCATGGGTGGGCAGGATAATTCTTCACTGTGTTAACTTTTAGCAATCCTGACCCCTCAGTGCTCCGTCCGCTACTGTCGAAAGTAACTGTGACAACACAGAACGCCCTCGTATGTTCCCCAAATGGCCCCTGAGGGACAGTGCTCCTGATATGAGAACTTTAACTCTTCTCTTCTCCTGTCTCAGGAACTAGGGTGCACTGGTAAACGCTTAACAACCAGCTCCCTGGAGAAGAAAACCCTGCATTTTATCCATTTCCATGGTGTAAAAAGTCTCACCATGACTAATAGCTTCATAGGGTGTAATTTTCTGTTTGAAATGAACAGATCAGGCAAATCAGGAAAGATGGAAAGTGGTTGCCAAGGGCTGAGAGGAGGGAGGGAACAGGGAGTGCTTGTAATGGACTTCTTTCTGAGGGCGTGGAAATGTTCAGGAATTTGATAGGGGTGATGGTTGTACAAGATTCTGAGTGCGCTAAAAAATCACTGTGCCGTATACTTCAAAGTGGCAAACTGATTTTTGCTGTAGTCAGCCTGTCATAGCGAAATGAAGCCAGACTCTGTGGCGGGGCTCCAGGGCACAAAACCCTTTCTGTGACCCTTTCCTTGAATTCCAAAGGGCAGGTTCGAACAGTTGCCAACACGGGAAGGGAGGGCCAGTCAAGAAACATATAGTGAGGATCAGCCATCAGCCATCATCACCCACACAGCAAAGGGTGCTGGGACTTCCCTAGTGGTCCAGGGGCTAAGACGCTGTGTTCTCAATGTATGCAGGGGGCCGGGGTTAATCGCTGGCCTAGAAACTAGATCCCACATGCTGCAACTAAGAGTTCACGTGCCTCAATTAAGAGCCTGCATGCCACTACTATGGTTCAGAAGGTAAAGAGCCCGCTTGCCAAAGCAGGAGACACAAAAGACACAGGTTCGATACCTGGGTCGGGAAGATCCTCTGGAGAAGGAAATGACATCCTACTTCAGGATGAAGATTCTTGCCTGGAGAATCCCATGGACAGAGAGGCCTGGCGGGCTACAGTCCATGGCGTCGCACAGTTGGACACCACTGAGTGCGTGCATGTGCACGCACACACACACGCGCACACACACACACACACAACTAAAGATCCTACATGCCACATCAAAGACCTGGTGCAGTCAAAAAAAATAGATATTTATTTTGAAAATTCTCATTACTAAGAAAAATAAAAGAAACATTAGTGTGGGCTTGGGGAAGGGTCCTGGTTCCCCTTCAAAGGATAACATTACCTTTGAGATCTTCTGCAGAACTGAAACCCGACCAAATGCTGTTTTCAACGTGTTGGCATTCTTGGGCATCTTTACCTTACCTTCCCAGGCTTCCTCATTCCATCTGTAAACATTTCACAGTGCTCCTCAGACTGATGAGAATATTTAAAAATATGTAACAAGCACCTTGCTGTTACTACATCTAAATATTAACAGTCATCTCTGAATACCATGTAATACCCAGCCTACATTATAATTTCCTGGATGATCTCAAAGCTGTCTTTTTCCTTTGAATCACCACCAGCTACATCCTCATACAAAAGTGAAAATGCCCTGGTCTCTGCCCCAGAGCCCACCTGTAATGGCACACTGTGCTTTAAAAAAATTTTTAATCTTAGTTCTGCACTCCTGGCAGTGGAAGCACACAGTCCTAACCACTGGACCACAAGGGAATTCCCAGCACCCTTTGCTGTGTGTGTGATGATGGCTGATGGCTGATCCTCACTATATGTGTATAACACCGCGTTGAGTAGTACCTGAAGGCCTCTGTTCGCTCGGCCCTGCCTAGAATGTACTTCACGGGATAACTCAGAGGACACACGGGAAAATGCACACCTTCTGGCCACAGGACGCTGATTTCAGCCTCAGTTGCTGTGTGATCCTGGACAAGCAACATCCCCTCTCTGAGGGTTAAAACAGTGCCTGACCAGGGACTTCCCAGGTGGTCCAGTGGTTAAGATGCTGGGGACACGGGCTGGAGTCGTGATCAGGGAACTAACATCCCACATGCCGTGGAGCAACTCAGCCCCGTGTCGCAGCGAGAGAATCCACATCCCGCAACTAAGACCCAGAAACAACTATTTTTTTAAAAAAAGAAACAGGGATAATTTCTTAAAATAAGTTAAAAACAAAAATGATGCCTAGCCAAAGAACTACATATTATAGGAAATGTCCAGAAAAAGCAAATCCACAGACACAGAAAGCAGGTTGGTGGTTGCCGAGGGCCAGGGTGCTGAAGCGGAAGTGAGGTGGCTTCTCTTTCATTGGCCACGAGGAAGGAGCCTTATCTGGAGCTTGTAAGCGATAAGGCTGAATCTCCTGAGCCCCAGCGGAGCCTCAGATGAATCTTGTTCAACAGACCCAGACTCCCTGGCTCCTTTCAGTCCAAGAAGGCCCAAGAGGGTTGTCCCACCCGGGACACTTTCTGGTTGGACTCAAATCAACACGTGGGGAGGACCCAAGGGACCCCCACCCCCACCCCCACCCCAGCTGGGTTGGTTTGGTTCCGGTCCAGGCATCCAGCTGACAAGCGCAAGTCTCTTTCGTTAAGATAACGCTCACATGATGTTAATGGGCTCTGAGCGTTTCGGGGACTTATTTATAAGCTGTAGGTCATCCCTGGGCCACACCTGTATAGCCTCTGGCAGCTTCCCAGGCTCAGCCAGGCCCCACCCTGCTGGACTCAGCCCCACTGTCCTCTTAATGGCCCCTGGCTTCCAGGCTCTGAGCAGGAAACCTAGATCCTGGGTCAGGGCATCCGGGGACTTGCCAGCTGTAATCGGCTTGTGTCCTAAGCCAGGAACTCAGTGCTGAGCCAGCGCTTGTTCAGCCCATTCAGTCAATATTCAATTATCACTGCTATTTGCTTTACAGGGTTATTAGAACAGCATACTGCAAACCAGGTGGCTTAAAACAATAGGAAATTATTCTCTCATGGCTTTGGACACTACAAGCCAATCTCTGCCTCTGTCACCCCGGCTTTCATGTTGGGGTAAGGGACCACCCCACTTCACTGTGCCTGTGTGTGACTCTTTGTGACCCGTGGACAGGAATTCTCCAGGCAAGAATACTGGAGCCGGTTGCCATGCTCTCCTCCAGGGGATCTTCCCAATCCAGGGATCAAACTCATGTCTCCTGCATTGGAAGGCAGATTCTTCGCCACTGAGCCACCAGGGAAGCCCTCATCTTAACTCATTACATGTGTAAAGACCCTTTTCCCAAATATCATATCCTGAAGTACTGGGGGTTAGGATTTCAACCCATCTTTTAAGGGGACACAATTCACATTTCAACTCCTAACAAACACATAGGATGGGCTGATGCTGTCTGGAGTGCTGGGCTGTGAGAGCTCTGCCTTCAGAGACCCTAAGTAGTCCCCCTGTTCCGGTATCCTTGTGTCCCCTCTGGCAAGGAGCAGGGGGAATGTGTTTAAGGGTTTGCAAACCCACTAAGGACCTAGGTTGCTTCAGTTGTGTCCAGCTCTTTGAGATCCCATGGACTGTAGCCGACCAGACTCCTCTGTCCATGGGATTCTCCAGGCAAAAATACTGGAGTGGGTTGCCATGGGAGAAGGCAATGGCACCCCACTCCAGTACTCTTGTCTGGAAAATCCCATGGATGGAGGAGCTTGGTAGGCTGCAGTCCATGGGGTCGCTAAGAGTCAGACACGACTGAGCGACTTTACTTTCACTTTTCACTTTCATGCATTGGAGAAGGAAATGGCAACCCACTCCAGTGTTCTTGCCTGGAGAATCCCAGGGACAGGGGAGCCTGGCGGGCTGCCGTCTATGGGGTCGCACAGAGTCGGACACGACTGCAGCGACTTAGCAGCAGCAGCAGCAGCAGCAGGGTTGCCATGTCCTCCTCTAGGGGATCTTTCTGACCCCGGGATTGAACCCTCACGATAAGTCTCCTGCATGGCAGTTGAGTGCTTTACCACTTAGTGCCACCTAGGAAGCTCTAAAAACCCACTAAGGAGCTTAGTGAATATTTCTTGAATGAATTAGTGTAATTTTTTTTTTAGCAGCCTGGAGAAGGAAATGGCAACCCACTCCACTACTCTTGCCTGGAAAATTCCATGGACAGAGGAGCTTTGTAGGCTACAGTTCATGAGGTCGCAGAGTCGGACACGACTGAGAGACTTCTTTTCAGAATAACTTCAGAGTGTTAGCAGCTGGCCAGTTCCTGCTTTGGCCCTGATAAAATAAAAGTCAACTTCCTCTTCCAAGTAAGGCGTTTCAAACACAGAGAAGGAACTGGGTCCCCTGAGTGTCCAGATTAAACAGAGCTCAGCCCAGCATGCGGGCTTCCCTGGTGGCTCAGACAGCAAAAGAATCTGCCTGGAATGTGGGAGACCTGGATTCCATTCCTCAGTTGGGAAAATCCCCTGGAGAAGGAAATGGCAACCCATTCCAGTATTCTTGCCTGGAGAATTCCATGGACAGAGAGCCTGGTGGACAACAGTCCACGGGGTTGCAAAGAGTAGACTGGGTGACTAATACTTCACTTTAGAACAGTCTATGGTGTTACTCCACCCAGTGCTCGGAAGCCAGCCCATGCCTGTTCTGTCCACTGGCAGGACCCTTCCTCTGTGGAGACCTCCTGGGAGGTCTTCCCCCAGCACCTAAAGGTCCCCAGGATGTGCAAGAAAAGACGTGCAGGAAAACAGCACCCTGCTTCCCACCCATGGGTGCTATGACAGCTCCGCACAGACTTCACCTCCATCCTCCAAGTCAGGTCTGCAAGAAATGTCACCTCTCTTCATTATTTTCTGTAAACCAACCTGATTTTGACTGAGATGGTACAACTCCCCTGGAATGTACCTGCGGGGAGCTGTTACCACCACCTCTAGGTCAGCTGGGATTCATCTGGGAGAATATATACGCCAACTTCAGTCTCTTTCCTCTTCTGATTTCTGGATGGATCTCAGAGTATAAAGACCCCGGCTTCCTCTTTCCTCTTCTGATATCTGGACTGTGATCTCACTGGTCCAAACCAACAGGAAGGTGTACGGCAGGGGAGCCCACAGATCCTGTGTTGGTCAGTTCCAGGCTGCATAACAAACATGCCACAGCCTGTGTGTCTTAAACGACAGAAATTTCTTCCTCCCAGTTCTGAGAGCTGAGAAACCCAAGGCCTGCTTTTTGTGTTCCCAGTGAGAGTCCGCTCTAATAAATATATTTGTTAGATGAATGGTGTTGGAGAAGACTCTTGAGAGTCCCTCGGACTGCAAGGAGATCCAATCTGTCCGTCCTAAAGGAGATCAGTCCTGAATATTCATTGGAAGGACTGATGCTGAAGCTGAAACTCCAATACTTTGGCCACCTGATGTGAAGAACTGACTCACTGGAAAGGACCCTGATGCTGGGAAAGATTGAGGGCAAGAACAGAAGGGGATGACAGAGGATGAGATGCTTGGATGGCATCACCGACTCAAAGGACATGAGAGTTTGAGTCAACTCCGGGAGTTGGGGATGGACAGGGAGGCCCGGCGTGCAGCAGTCCATGGGGTGCCAAAGAGTCGGACATGACTGATCGACCGAACTGAACTGATTTTGGAGGCGGGCCAACTTGCCGGTTGCCCTTATAAAAATAAAAGTTGGGGGCTTCCCTGGCGGCTCACTGGTGAGGAATCTGCCTGCCAGTGCTGGAGACAGGGGATCGAGCCCCGGTCCAGGAAGATCCCGCACGCCTGTGCAACACAACGACTGAGCCCAAGAGCTACAACTGCGGAGCCCATGGGCCTCCACTACTGAGGCCTGTGTGCCCTAGGAGCCCGTGCTCCACACGAGAGAAGCCGCCACAGTGAGAGGCCTGCAAACAGCAGCTAGAGAGTAGCCCCCGCCCATTGCAACTAGAGAGAAACCCGCACAGCAAGGACGAAGACCCAGCCCACCTAAAAATAAATAAAAAATTTTAAAAACTGTAGGAAAAAAAAAGTTAGCAAAGACAGACGTGTTTCTCACTTCTCTTATAAGGGCACCAATCCTATTTATGAAGGCCTCCTTCTTACAACATAATTCTTCCAATACCTCCCAAGGGCCCACCTCTAAATACCAACACGCTGGAGATTCAGGCTTCATCATCTGAATTGGGGGTGGGAGATGAACACAAGCATTCAGGCCACAGCTGATGACATCAGACAGCCTCCCAGGGTGCAGGGCAGGGTGGGGAACCCTGGAGATGAGATCTGGACTGGCAACAGGAAGAGGTGAGTACTCCATTGAGACCTGCCGTGCGGCTGCCATCCACTGCTGTGCTTGGGCGCCGCCACACTTGACAGAGAGCCAGAAGCCAGGTATCGGTTTCCTCTAGCCTTCTGGCCCGAATCTCTCCCAGAGTTAACGTGGGGGAAAGATCCCGGCTCAGGCAAATTGTCCTGAGGAGAAGGGGCTGGCCCTGAGAGAATGGAGGGAAAGAGAGAAAGGGAGAAAAACCCATCTGACTCTGGGGGGCAGGGCTGGGAAGGAAGGCTGGGAGCTAGTATGGGTTGAGCTGTGTCGCTACAAAAATCCCTGTATTGTGACTTCCCTGGTGGCGCGGTGGGCAAGAATCTACCTGCCAATGCAGGGGAGATGGGTTCAATCCCTGGCCCCAGAAGATTCCACTTGCTGTGGGCCAGCTAAGCCTGTGTGCCTAGAGCCTGTGCTCCACAACAAGAGAAGCCACTGCAACCAGACAGCAGCCCCTGAGAAAGGCCTCACACAGCAACCAAGAGCCAGTGCAACCAGAAGTAAAAAAAATTAATAAATTAAAATTCCTACCCCCAGAGCCTCAGAATGCAATTGTATTTGGAGACAGGATGTTTCCAGATGTGATTAAAATGAGGTCATTAGGTAGGGCCTAGTTCATTATGGCTGCTGCCCTTGTAAGAAGAGGGACTCTGGACACACACATTACACTCCCCATGCCAAGTCATGTGGGGAGTGGCTGTCTGCAAGCCAAGGGGAGGGGCTGGGAGCAGACCGCGCCCTCACCAGCTCTGCCGACACCTTAATCTCAGTCTTCAAGCCTCCAGAACTGGGAGATCATGAATGTCTGTGGTTTAAGCCACTCTGCTAGAGTTTGGTAGTGCTAGCAAACTAGTACAGCAGCCTCCGATACGGCCCCAAACCATCCTCACCTCTGGGTATCACGCCCTCGGGTTGGTCCCTCCCACACTAAATCGGGCTGCTCTGGGCATGACAGAAGCGGCGCTGTGTGACGAGGTAAGGCTCCGTGGTAGGTTTCCACCTTGGCCGCTTGGGCTTCTCTCTCTGGAGGACTCCAGCTGCCGTGTTGGAAGGACACTCAAGCAACCCCACAGAGATCCCCATCAAAGGAATCCGGCCAAGAGCCAAGAGCCAGCAACAATTTTCCAGCCATGGAAGTCGACCCCAGTCAAGCCTTCAGGTGACTGTGGCCCTGCCTGACAGCAACTTCCCTGGATATCCCAAACACAGTCACTCAGGTAGGCCACTCCCTGATTCTGGACCCACAGAAACCGTCGTTATTGTTGCTTAGTCCCTCAGCCGTGTCTGACTCTTTGTGACCCCATGGACTGTAGCCCACTGGGCTCCTCTGACCCTAGGATTTCCCAGGCAAGAATTCTGTGCGACCCAGAGACTGAACCCGGGTCTCCTGCATTGGCACAGATTCTTCACTACTGAACCACGAGGGAGGCCCACAGAAACTATAAGTAATGACAAATTATTGTTGTGACTTTAAGCTAACGAGCTCTGGGGTAATTTGTTACACAGCAACAGGCAGCTAATACAGAACCTCCCTCCTCAACTCCCTTCCCCTTCAGACCCTTCTCCTGCTTTAACATCCCTGCATCCATAACCCCACATCATGATGACACCATCAAGGCCTTAAGAAGTAATGTGCGTGCATGCTAAGTCACTTCAGTTGTGCCCGACTCTTTGCGACCCCACGGACTGTAGCCTGCCAGGCTCCTCTATCCACAGAGCTCTCCAGGCAAGAATACTGAGAGTGGGTTGCCACGCCCTCCTCCAGGGAATCCTCCCGACCCAGGGATCAAACTTGAGTCGGGTTTGACTGGCATTGCAGGTGGGTTCTTTACCACTAGCACCACGTGGGAAGCCCCTAAGGAAGTAAACAGGGCCCCTAAATGGCTCTCGGGAGATACAATATTACCAATATATGAACAGAAAGGTGTTCAGCCTCACAAGGATGCCAAGAAATGGAAACTGAAATTTAAAAAGACACTTGGAGAGGGTTTTCAAACAGGAAAGAGATGTGACTGAAATGTTTTCAAAGCCAGTGCAGCTGTGTTCAGAGAAAATTCTCAGTGAACCTAAATGATTGTATGTTACTTTTTTTAAATATCCAAAAAGGAGTAAAAATATTGCTTATCTCCATACTTTACACCAAACACAAGGAAATCAGTATTGAAATCACTGAATCCAACTCTAGTCCACATTAGGGCCCCTCACAGCGGCACGAGGTCCTGCGGGCACGGGCATGGCCAGGGTGTCAGTCGCCTGCCCGCACGCTGGACATGGCCGTGGCAGTCTCTGCAGCCCCCCCCCTTCCCGTGGCCAACCTGCTGCTTCCATGATGTGCGGACTCGGGGTGTCCTTGCCACTGCCGGCCAGGCCTGGGGTTGAGTCCTGCCATCTCTGAGAGGCCCTCCCATCCCCCCCTCACTTCCGGGGACTCCTCCTCCTCACCAAGGTTACCTCCCCGAGATCTTCCCTCTCAAATCCTATGTTCTTTCCCATTCTTTCATAATCTAAGGCCCCATCAAGCCCAAAGCCCAAATTCTTTAGCTGCCTCAAACACCCCAGTCAAGGGCAGGAAGAGTTTCATTGCAGAACCCTCCAAGGAGGCAAGTACCAAATATTTGGGCTCCACATTCCCAGAGCTACAAAGAAGGAGAGGGCAAAAATACGGGTCCACGGCAAGGCTGTCCAAAGGTCCAGGCCTGCCAATCACAAACCTGTGAGTGGCCAACCCTCACACCTGTTTCCAAGGAACTACATGAACTCGTGTTCTCAGAAGGAGCCTGCGTCAGGTTCGTTTCTCAGGTAGAACACTAAGGCACAGAGAGATTAAGTCACTTGTCCGTGGCCACCCAGCTGGGAAGCTGAACAGCCTGGACTTAGACTCGGGCATCCACGCCTGTTGGGCCCAATGGGGCGGCAGAGACCCGAGCGTGGCTAGGGGTGGCTCTCTCTGGCCTGCCCCAGGTTGGCTGCGATGCCTACCCACTCGGGCAGGAAGGCTGCCTGGGGCTTAAAGATCATGCGGAATCGGGAGCCAGGCAGGGTGAAGTTGGCCAGGTAGACGGTGCTCCCCCCAGTGAGGTAGGCGGCCCAGATGCCGAAGGTGCCCACGGTGATGACGGTGTGGTTACACTGCGTGAGGAGCGCGAAGTCCCTGGCCGGCGAGCCCTGGCGGCCGTTGCCCGCAAACAACACGTCCTGGTGGGAGCTGTTGATGTTCCTCCGGCACCAGGCCATGTCGTCGCTGGTGATCACGAAGAGCGGGCTGCGGTGGCGAGCGCGGAACCAGCCCAGGGCCTGCTGCAGGTAGTCCCGGTCGGCCAGCACGCCCTTCCACACGGTGGGCATGACGCGGACGTAGTCCCCTCGGCGCACGTGCACCCCCACGTAGGTGCTCGGCCGGCTGCCATTCACTCGCAGACCCCGCAGGAAGTTCTGGGCCTCCTCACGCACGTGGGCGTGCAGGGTGAACTCCCGGAGGATCTCGGCGCGGAGGTGGTGGTAGAAGGTCCAGGAGCAGGGGTAGCCGGTGAGGCGCACTACTCCCCCGGGATGTGGCGGTACTGCTCCTCCATCCAGTCGTTCAGGTAGTAGTTCTCCCAGGGGACGCTCCTGGCCGTGGCGTCGTGCAGGACCGGGAGTGTGATTCGGAAGATGGGGGCCAGCGTGCTGTGCATCTGGGGCGGGATGAAGGCGGCGCGCCCGTTCATCTTGGCCAGGGCGTACAGGGTGGCGTACTCCCCCATCTGGTTCCCCAGGCGGCCTTTGGCGTTGATGGTGAACACGCCCCCCGCCGGCAGGTGTCTGGGGAACAAGACCACGCGACCTGCATAGGCCCAAGGAGTGGGCACCAGGGCCAGGCGCCGGTGGCAGTGGAAAATGGTGGACACCGCAAAGATGACAAAGAGGAAGCAGATGGTGGACGAGGAAGGGCAGGTGGCCCAGAATCTCCTGGCGGCTGCAGGAGGAGAGATGACTTAATTTAGCAGGGGTGGCTGGGCTGGCATGAGCTCCTTCGTCACCCCCCAAACCAGCCACTCATGTGCTCACTCAGCCCATCCGGAGCACAGACCCTGAACCCCTCCAACCTGGGTTTAAGTCTCAGCTCCAGCCTTTATAAAGCTGTGGGACTTTAGTCATGGTACTCCCCCTCTCTGAATCCCAGTTTCCTTGCCTGTTAAAAGGTGTGACTGGGACTTCCCCAGCAGCTCAGTGGTTAAGACTCTGCCTTTCAAAGCAGGGGATGCGAGTTTGATCCTTGGTCAGGGAATTAAGACCCCACATGCTATGTGATGGGACCAAAAAAAAAAAAAAAAGAGTAGAGGGGATGACGAAGTCCAACCACTTGAAAGTGCCAACATTCAGCCGTGTTTTTTTCCTACACAGTCCTTTCTTATGGTTCAACCTCACAGAACTACCTCAGTTATAAGACTTTTAGCACAGTGCTTAGCACACAGCAGGCACTCTGTAAGTCTTGGAAAATAAAGACTTCTGGCGTATTTACTGTATGTAAACCTGAGAGCTCACAGTCTATTAAGGCTGCATAGCGCAGAGGTTCAGAGCATAGACTCTGAGGCCAGACAGCCCAGGTTCGCGTGCACACTCCGCCTCCTTCTGGTGGGCAGCCCGGAGCCTGTTCTTTACCTCTTGGAGCTCAGTCTTCTTCATAAAATGGGGTTAACCAAGCGCCTGCATGAAGGATGTTTCTGGAAGGCCCCCTGCATGGTAAGTGCTCCCTGCTTCTGTCAGTGGACGTGGTGGATTCCAGCTGTCTACAGGGGCCCTGACGCCCTTGCCCCTGACTCAGGCCCTGTGATGGGCCTTGGCCAATCAAATATGGCAGAACTGACGTTGCACCATTTCTCTTTTTTTTTTTTGACCGTGCCATGCAGCTTCTGGGATCTTAGTTCCCTGCTGCTGCTGCTGCTGCCTGCTGCTAAGTCGCTTCAGTCGTGTCTGACTCTGTGTGACCCCACAGACGGCAGCCCACCAGTCTCCGCTGTCCCTGGGATTCCCCAGGCAAGAACACTGGAGTGGGTTGCCATTTCCTTCTCCAGTGCATGAAAGTGAAAAGTGAAAGTGAAGTCGCTCAGTCATGTCTGACTCTTAGCGACCCCATGGACTGCAGCCTACTAGGCTTGCCTGGGATTTTCCAGGCAACAGTACTGGAGTGGGTTGCAAGCTGCCTAGGTTTAGCTTTTATATAGCGCTTCTTTTCTGTAGGTAACCACTTTACTGAGATAATATTCCAATACCATACAATTCCCCCATATAAAGTGTAAAATAGCTTTTAGTATATTCGCAGAGTTGGGCAAGCATCACAATTACTTTTAGAAAAATTTTATCACCCCCAAACGAAACCCCTTAGCCATCCCCACCCCCAATCTTCCCCTCCTCTCCACCTCCTGCCAGCTAATCTGCTTTCTGCCTCAGCGGATTCGCCTACTCTGCACATTGCATGTAAATGAATCACACACTAAGGGCCTCTTTGGGACTGGCTTCCTTCACTCTGTGTCGTGTTTCCCAGGCTCATCCACGTGGCAGCATGTGTTAGCATGTCACTGATTTCTGATGTTCCCCTCCATGGCTCTGTCTCCTTTTATTTATCAGTTCATCGGTTCCTAGACACCTGGGTTGTTTTCCTTCTGGGGCTATCAGGAATAACATTGCTATGGACATGCATGTGCAAATTCTTGTGTGGACCTAAGCTTTCATTCCCCTCGGGGGTTTACCTGAGAGTAGAACTGCTGGGTCGTGTGGTAACTAACTCTGTGTTTAACAGTTTCGGGAACTGCAGACTGCTTTCCGAGCAGCTGCCTTATTTTCCATTCCCACCAGCAGCGTATGAGGGCTCTGATTTCTCCACATCCTTGCCAACACTCGCCACTGTCTGTCTTTCTGACCACAGTGGGAGTGCCATGCTAGCTCAGTGAAGCCTCCACTTTTGAACTCACCCGGGGCCCTGGCAGTTCCTGCCCCGACTCCACGGCTCTGACTGGGCTCCATGAGCCTCAGCTTCCCCATCCGTGTAGTGGGGTGGATGAGCCGTTCTTCAGGGGCTGCTTCTTTTTCAGGCCACCACGCCCCTCGCTCTCCCCTGGGCTCCAGGAAGCGGTCTTCTCACAGTGCGTCTCCAGTGTGTCCTGGCCCTCTGTCCCCTCCCTGCTCTGTTCCCTGACCAGCCATGCCTGGCTTCCCTGTGGCCAGGAGACCCCCAAGGCCCCACAGGAGCCCTGGATTGTGTGGCCCTCACTCTTCCTCATCTGGCTCCCATCTACCCCCTCCAGGCTCCCCATCTGTCCCTCCGCCGGTCCCCTTAAATGTCAGGGTTCTGTGGGCCTCGCCTCCACTCTCCTCTTCCTCCTATATCCCAGGGTCCCTCACTTTATTAATCTGATCCCTTTGGGAAATATGAACACTCTCACGCCCTCCTCCAAGGTCTCCCATTAAGTATGGGTTCCCAGTGCGGTCAGCTGGCTCTTACCACATGAAGACTAAGTATATGTCACGCTCCCTCTCCTGAGGTGTACAGGAAATGCCTTGCTCACTGCTTTGATTTCTAAAAAGCCAATTAAATCTGTCCCTGAGCCCCTCTGCTCTCTGGGCTGGTGATAGGTGTGAAGTGAAGTGAAAGTCACTCAGTCGTGTCTGACTCTTTGCGACCCCATGAACCACACAGTCCATGGAATTCTCAAGGCCAGGATACCCGAGTGGGTAACCTATCCCTTCTCCAATGGATCTTCCCAACCCAGGAATCGAACTGGGCTCTCCTGAATCGCAGGCAGATTCTTTACCAGCTGAGCTATACTCTGTCCCAATCTGTACCACAGCCTGCCCATCTCGGACCCTTCCTGGGGTCCTATTCTTTGGGGTGGTGGTGGGGGTGGTGGTGGCGGGGAGCAGAGGAAGGACTTGAGCCTCTGGTCAGCTCACCCACCTCAGTCAGAGCCCCAAGCAGGTCCCAAACCAGCAGGCAAGCTGAGCAAGGATTGGAGCCAGGACTACTAGGGAGGAGAAACCAGCTCAGGACAGAGGGAGCCCCTACTCAGGGTCACCTCCACCATGTGTGACCCACGCAGCTGCACAGGGCCCCTGCTCTGCTCCAGCCATCTAGAAATTCTCCATGACCACGGGCAAGGCAGCCGGTTTTCATTTTGCCCTCGGTTCTGCCAATCAGGTGACTCAGATGGTAGAGAATCTGCCTGTGATGCAGGAGACATAGATTCGATCCCTGGGTCGAGAAGATCCCCTGGAGAAGGGAATGGCAACCGACTCCAGTATTCTTGCCTGAAGAATCCCACGCACAGGGGAGCCTGGTGGGCTAAAATCGATGGGGTCACAGGGTCGGACAGGACTGAGCGACTAACACTGCTAATCAGGCAGGTGGCCAGTCTGGCTACTACATCTTTGAGTCTCAAGGGCTCCCTCTCCTGGTCGCTCATCAGCCTACACAGCTGAAAAGCCACAGGAAATAGTGAATCAAAGCTGATGAAGCCCAGGGCTGGTTTCGCTGCTTACATTCCGGTCCACAATTCCTTATCGACCACTTTTATGAAGATTGGAGGTGAACCCCAACCTGAGTTGAACTCATCTGGAGACAAAATTTTAACCAATGTGAGGCTATTCATAGACTTACTTTGGAGTGAATGCCCACTTGTTCTGCTTGTAGAAATAATAACATTTGATTCGGAGAAGGACATGGCAACCCACTCCAGTATTCTTGCCTGGAGAATCCTGTGGACAGAGGAGCCTGGCGGGCTGCTGTCCATGGGGTCGCACAGAGTCGGACACAACTGAAGCAACTTAGCATGCATGGTGAAGTTGAACGGTTCTATGAAGACCTACTAGATCTTCTAGAACTAACACCCAAAAAAGATGTCCTTTTCATTATAGAGGACTGGAATGCAAAAATAGGAAGTCAAGAAACACCTGGAGTAACAGGCAAATTTGGCCTTGGAGTACAGAATGAAGCAGGGCAAAAGTTAATTGAGTTCTGCCAAGAGAACGCACTGGTCAGTGCAAACACCCCCTTCCAACAACACAAGAGATGACACTATACATGGACATCACCAGATAGCCAGTACCAAAATCAGATTGATTATATTCTTTGCAGCCAAAGATGCTGCCTCTATAAAGTCAGCAAAAACAAGCCCAGGAGCTGACTGTGGCTCAGATCATGAACTCCTTATTGCCAAATTCAGACTGAAATTAAAGAAACTCGGGGAAAACCACTAGACCATTCAGGTATGACCTAAATCAAATCCCTAATGATTATACAGTGGAAATGAGAAATAGATTTAAGGGACTAGATCTGATACACAGAGTGCCTGATGAACTATGGACAGAGGTTCGTGACATTGTACAGGCGACAGGAATCAAGATCATCCCCAAGAAAAAGAAATGCAAAAAGGCAAAATGGCTGTCTGGGGAGGCCTTACAAATAGCTGAGCAAAGAAGAGAAGCAAAAGGCAAAGGAGAAAAGGAAAGATATATAAATCTGAATGCAGAGTTCCAAAGAATAGCAAGGAGAGATAAGAAAGCCTTCCTCAGTGATCAATGCAAAGAAACAGAGGAAAACAATAGAATGGGAAAGACTAGAGATCTCTTCAAGAAATTAGAGATACCAAGGGAACATTTCATGCAAAGATGGGCTCGATAAAGGACAGAAATGGTATGGACCTAACAGAAGCAGAAGATATTAAGAAGAGGTGGCAAGAATACACAGAAGAACTGTACAAAAAAGATCTTCAGGACCCAGATAATCATGATGGTGTGATCACTCACCTAGAGCCAGACATCCTGGAATGTGAAGTCAAGTGGGCCTTAGAAAGTATCACTACAAACAAAGCTAGTGGAGGTGATGGCATTCCAGTTGAGCTGTTTCAAATCCTGAAAGATGATGCTGTGAAAGTGCTGCACTCAATATGCCAGCAATTTTGGAAAACTCAGCAGTGGCCACAGGACTGGAAAAGGTCAGTTTTCATTCCAATCCCAAGGAAAGGCAATGCTAAAGAATGCTCAAACTACCGCACAATTGCACTCATCTCACACAATAGCAAAGTAATGCTCAAAATTCTCCAAGCCAGGCTTCAACAAAATGTGAACTGTGAAACTCCAGATGTTCAAGCTGGTTTTAGAAAAGGCAGAAGAACCAGAGATCAAATTGCCAACATCCGCTGAATCATCAAAAAAGCAAGAGAGTTCCAGAAAAACATCTATTTCTGCTTTATTGACTATGCCAAAGCCTTTGACTGTGTGGATCACAATAAACTGTGGAAAATTCTGAAAGTGATGGGAATACCAGACCACCTGACCTGCCTCTTGAGAAATCTGTATGCAGGTCAGGAAGCAACAGTTAGAACTGGACATGGAACAACAGACTGGTTCCAAATAGGAAAAGGAGTACGTCAAGACTGTATATTGTCACCCTGCTTATTTAATTTATATGCAGAGTACATCATGAGAAATGCTGGGCTGGATGAAGCACAAGCTGGAATCAAGATTGCTGGGAGAAATATCAATAACCTCAGATATGCAGATGACACCACCCTTATGGCAGAAAGCAAAGAACTAGAGAGCCTCTTAGTGAAAGAGGAGAGTGAAATAGTTGGTTTAAAGCTCAACATTCAGAAAACTAAGATCATGGCATCTGGTCCCATCACTTCATGGCAAATGGATGGGGAAGCAGTGACAGACTTTATTTTGGGGGGGCCCCAAAATCACTGCAGATGGTGACTGCAGCCATGAAATTAAAAGACGCTTGCTCCCTGGAAGAAAAGTTATGACCAACCTAGACAGCCTATTAAAAAGCAGAGACATTACTTTGTCAACCAAGGTCCATCTAATCAAGGCTATGGTTTTCCTAACAGTCATGTATGGATGTGAGAGTTGGACTATAAAGAAAGCTGAGTGTCAAAGAATTGACGATTTTGAACTATGGTGCTGGAGAAGACTCTTGAGAGTCCTTTGAACTGCTAGGAGATCCAACGAGTCCATCCTAAAGGAAATCAGTGCTGAATATTCATTGGAAGGACTGATGTTAAAGCTGAAACTCCAATATTTTGGCCACTTGATGCAAAGAACTGAGTCATTGGAAAAGACCCTGATGCTGGGAAAGATTGAGGGCAGGAGGAGAAGAGGACGACAGAGGATGAGATGGTTGGATGGCATCACCGATTCAATGGACATGAGTTTGAGTAAACTCTAGGAGTTGGTGATGGACAGGGAGGCCTGGCGTGCTGCAGTCCATGGGGTCACAAAGAGTCGGACACGACTGAGCAACTGCACTGAACTGATGGGATGCTGCCCAGGCCCCACTGAGGGGTGTATAATATATAATCTGCACAGCCCATGGTGCTGTCAAAATAGTTTCTGCAGCATGTCTGGTGCACAGAGTTTCAGATATTAGACTGCAGGCTTATCTTCACTCATTTGGTCCTCATGATCTCCCATGAGGAAGGTACATTTTTATGCTGATTTAACAGGAAAGGAAACTATGGCACAGAGAGGTTAAGAACCTTGCTTTGGGTCACACAGCTAGGAAAGCGGTGAAGCCTGGATTTGGAACCAGTGTGGTTCAGGAATCTGAGATCCTGATTACTGTCTTGAGTTTTTCTACTCTGCCCTGAGAAGGGGATACTCAGATGACACTCTCAATGCAGTTGTTGCTGAGTTGCTCAGTCGTTTCTGACTCTTTGTGACCGCATGGACTATAGCCCCCCAGGCTCCTCTGTCCGTGGGATTTCCCAGGCAAAAATACTGGAGTGGGTTGCCATTTCCTTCTCCAGGGGATCTTCCCAGGGATCGAACCTGCGTCTCCTGCATTGGCAGCGGATTTTTCATTGGCTCCTTTAGAGATGATCATCACCTCGGGGAGTTCAGGTTATTAAAAGCAAAAGTGAGAAAGCAAGCTTTCCTCCAGGGAACATTAGCTTAAGAAACTTCTAATTTCTGCACGAGTCAGCCTGCCCCTCATGCCTCCTGCCCCAGATCCCATGTGTCCCCCCTGATCTGGGGGTGTCTCTTTTTCTGGCAGCTAACCCCTCCTCACAGCTTACATTCAAATCCTATGTTCCCATTCTGCCTCCGCCACTGTGTGGGTCACCCAGAGCCAGAAGCACAGACTGCCTCAGCTGTGCCCTCCTGCCCGAGCAGTGGGTCCCCAAACCCCATGGGCCCACGCTGTGCCGCAGTCAGTGTGCTCAAGGCCACAGTAGCGAATACGGTGCCCCATCGTCCCGAGATCCGCGCCTTTCCCAGTGGGAAGTGATAAAAAATGTTACCCTTCTAGTCAAAACCACTGAGGTATGTAATACAGCTGAGGGCAACATTTGTATGGAATTCTCACCCCCGAAGTCTTGAGGCCTCATAGTGACCTGGTCCTGGGGAAAGCCGCTTTGAGCTCTGAACCCCTGGGGGGTCCCCAATTTCTCCCTCCAGCCGCTAGAACCACCGAGGTCCCCGGCATTCATTTCTCCCCCACCCCTACCCCACCAACTCAGAAAGCGGCCCAAGTCTTTGGGTTTCCAGGTGGCTGGTGTGACCCTTCAAAGGGCACTGACTTCTAGGACTTGAAAGTGCCTGACCTTCATGCTCAGTTAACCCACAGCTGGCAGAAGGTTCCAGAGGGCAGGAGGGGCCGGCGTGGGGTCCCACCTCGGTATGAGCGGCCCTGACACCGCCCCCCAC
This sequence comes from Capra hircus, assembly GCF_001704415.2. Lineage (NCBI taxonomy): Eukaryota > Metazoa > Chordata > Mammalia > Artiodactyla > Bovidae > Capra > Capra hircus. The sequence goes on along the minus strand of NC_030825.1, from coordinate 56,328,929 downwards.
CCCCATCAGGTCTGCCCCTTCCTGATCGCAGCCACCACCACGTGGCGGGGCTGAGCCCCAGCCTGCCCGCCCTTAGGAGCGGTGGGGCAGGGGCTGGGTGTGAGTGGAGCGCGGACCCCAGACCCGGGAAGGCCATCTGGCCTCTGTCCCCTCCTACCTGTCTTGAGCTTTCTGGGCCAGCCTACTCGGGGATGTCCAGCTGCGGGCCGCTGCGGGGCAACGGCTCTCACGTCCCACATCTTCCTGGGTGGTGTGGCTGCCAGGGGTCCCTGTGGGGAGAGCGTGGCTGCCTTAGTGAGGGGACTGGCAGGGGTGGGGGTGGTGGGGGTGGTGTTGGATTCTTAGGCTCTGCTTTGAGCTCCCGCCCAGAACCCCCACTAGCCCGGGGCCTGAGAACAGCCACTCCGCACTCACTCCCCGGAGCCCACGCTGGCCGCCAAGCTCCTGCGGGAGAGAAGAACACGTGAGCAGCTAGCGGCAGAGGACAACCTCTTCCAGGGCACAGGTTTGGACGACGGTGGGGTGAAGGGTCGGGTGGGTGCCAAAGAAATCAGGCAAGAGGAGCCTGGGTCCCAGAGGGACCCCCACACTACCCAGGCGAGGGGCCTGACTCTGGATCTGGTGGAAACACAGCTAGTCTCTGCTCCTTGAATGGGGGGTGGGGGCGGTCAGGGTGGGCTACAGTTCCCACAAGGGGCAGGGACCAGGGGCTGGCTTCTCATTCCCCCAGGAACACCGGGGGACTCAACCCGTTTGCCTGGTGTACTAAGGCCAGAAAGCAGTGCCCCTTGAACCACCCAGGCGAGAGAGGAAAGGTGGGAGATGGGGTGAGTGCCTTAACAAGGCAGGTGCCAGAGGACCAGGGCAAATGCCCCGCGCCAGAGCTCAAAATGGCGCCAGGCTCCTCCTCGGGAGGGGTGGAGGCCATGGCAGTCATCTGGGGCAGGGGAGGCAGTCTGCGCGCAGAGCGTCTGCAGTGGGGACCCTGGGGGCAGTGAAATCAGGCTGGGGAGGGAAGTGACCCCACTGCACCCACTGGTGCCTCAGACTCCCAGTGGGGGCCCACACCCAGGTCCAGACTGACCCAGGGGCCTGGACAGTGGGGCCCAGAAGGGGTGCAAGACCCCCAGACCTGAGGGAGCTCTCCAGTGGGGGCTGCCAGCCCTGGACAGGGAGGGGAGCATTCCAGCACCAAGTCCTTCCCCGGTCGTGCCTTCCCAAGCCTGGACTTCCGGCCCCTGCGGTAGCCCTGGCCTCTAGCCCTGCCCTGTCCGGCCCCTCTCTCTCCTCCCTTGGCACTCGCCACCCCCAACGTCTGTTCCCCCTTCTGCTCTGGGGACTTTACAGCCAGCGGGGAATGTGGGGGCTCTGATTCCTGGACCCTGAGGCCTAGGATGGCAGTGGGAGCCAGGTGGGCTGAGATTATCAGGAAGTCCTCAGAAATGCAAGCACACGGGTCCCTCCCATCCCAATCGGGACACCAGGGCTTGACCTTCTCAGCCCCACAGGCATTCCACACCAGCCTCCCAGCCCAGGCTTCCAGGCCCCAGGCATCCCCACCAGGGTCCCTCGGATGGTCCTCTGGGTTCTGCGTCTGGGTGAGAAAGGGTTAAGGGTGGGTGGAGGCTGGAGGTGGGTGGCAGGGAGGCCTGGGTGTTTGGTGGTAATCCCCCTCCGTGCCCTGGGTGTGGAGAACGAGGTTAGGGCCCCATGTGGGAAAGAGGCCTCCCCTCGGATCCCCGATCCCCGTTGACCTGCCTCCTGCTTCTGATCCCCAGGCCCAGCACCCTTGCTCTCCCCCCAGGTCAGGCCTGCTGCACTGCCCACTCTCCTCCAGCTCTGCAGGTGTCTCCGAGGTCCCGGCCCCCAGGCTCCCAGGCACCCGCTCCCCCGACACCCTGTGGACTCCAGTTTCCCAGCCGCCATCTTTCTGGGCCTCGTGGTCTCCCCTTGCGTCCTCCTCGCCCCTCCTGGTTCCTCTCCCTGCCTGGCCCTTGCCCTACGCTTGCCTTGCCCCCTCTCCCTCCATCTATCTGTCTGCGCCCCTATCTGTCCGTCTCTGTTGCTTTGTCACCGAGTGTTCATCTGTCTGTAACTCCGTCTGCCCTGCCTTGCTCCCCTCTTTTCCCCCTTATCCTTGCTCGAAGTTTCCCCATCTGTCCCCCCTCCCCGCCCTCTCCCCAGGGCCCCCTGCCCCTCGACACTGACTGATAGCGCCGGGGTGTTAAGCTACGGATTAGTTCAGGCAAAATTCTCGATTTTGCTTGCGTTCTTTCCCCTTTGGCTTATGTAAACAGTAATTCTCCCCAGATGGAACTATTTTCCTCGCTCAGAAGCAGCCGGGAGAGGTCTGGGGCAGGGCTGGGGGTGGAATGCCAGGGTTCCTCAGGGAGCCTGGAGAGCGGGGTGAAGGCTGACCTCGGGGGGCAGCCTGAGGCCCCCAGCCCGGCCACTCCTCTCCTCCGCAGGTACTTGCCTCTGCTGGAACCATGCCCGTGACCTTTGCCCTCTGGCTCCTCCTAAGCCAGGCCAGCGCGGACCCGTGTTACCACCCCGGGGGCCGCCCCCGCTTCTGCCTTCCACCCGTGACCCAGCTGGCTGGCATGGCCGCCTCCTGTCCCCAGGCCTGTGGCCCCTCCCCAAGCGCGGATCTCAGCCCACGGGCCCCCTGCAATGGCAGTCTGACCCTGGGCCTCGGGGGCCCTTTCCTCCTGTCGTCCGTCAGCCTGCGCTTTTGCACCCCAGGACCCCCAGCCCTGGTCCTGTCTGCTGCCTGGGCCACCGGA